>NW_006159614.1:2126292-2157247 GCF_000334495.1 Tupaia belangeri chinensis | reverse complement strand
ATACACTATGGAATACTACTCAGCCATAAAACAAACAAACAAACAAACAAACAAAACTAGAAAACAAGTCCCTGGCTTTGGATAGAAAGTGGGTGAGTGTGGAAGATTTACTGCTGAGTGAAGGAAGCCAGACCATGGAAACACCCACTGTGCACACTCTATGGTGTAAACCGAAAGATGAGCATGGAAAATGGTTACGGCCACTGGATACAGTGTGGGAAGAGTGTGGGAGATGGCAGAGAGTGAGGGGTGAGGACGGATTTTTGTGCCTTTGGATCATCCAGGCCCTTTGATGTTCTTCCTTCCTTCTCCTGAATCTTCCTTGAAATATAGTTTTAAGCTTATTGATTTCTTTCATGAGCTAGAGAGACAGCACCCCCCCCCCCCCAGAATCCTGATGCTTGATCCATGCTTTGCCTCAGCCAGCCCAGAGCACAGGCCCATGCATGCCCAGTGTACTCAGGAAGATGCCCAGACACAATCCAGAACCTTCCTAGCGGGGTCAGCTTCACAGAACATCCTATTTTTACTGCTGCACCACCAGATTAACTATTGGTTAGAAGCATAAAACTTTAAAACAGGTTGAGACCTTATAGGTTATCTGATCTGTCTCCTCCTCTGCACGAAATCCTGCCTATTAGCCAGAGGAAAGCTGGAACATTAAGAACCATTCATTCGGGACTTAGCAATTGTTTAAGAAAGTTGAAGAAATTTATGTCTGACAAGAATTTAAGAATTCTAGTTAACTGTCATGGTTCCTTAAACTTCAGATTTCTGCAGCTGACAGTATTTCTCAAATTACTGCTCACAGTTAGTTTGTGTAAAAATGTCATTTATATATCTTACAAACATTAATGACAAGTGCTTTTTATTTCATTAGAAATACTATATAAGCCAGATGTAATAGGAAATGTTTGAGCAAAATATCTAATGTGTCACACCCTTACTACTTTTGCAGAACGTGGAAACTGTACTTTTTTGTAGCACAGGAATTTTTTCCCATAGAACACGCACATGCTGTAGCAACTGTTATTCAACCTTGTGATTATTATTATTACTATTTATGCTAAGGGAGTGCTTAAAATAAGTGCTAAGTGCTTTGCACAGATTAGCTTTTCTCAAAAAGAACCCCTTATAATGGACATAATTTTTATTTTATAGATTAGCAGATTTAGGTTTAGAGAAATTAAGATGCTTGTTCATGATTTTCCTCTCATAATATTGCAATCAGAATTCAAACTTAAGCAATGTAAATGTAGGGTCCTGAGTCTTCAACTAATCCTTTATCTATGGATGAATGTTCAAGTCCAACAGGCTTAGTTGACACATTTCCTTTTTGTAAGTTCATCCATTTATTTATTCAGAGAGAGATAGAAAGACAACCATCCCCGAAAGTGTCCTCATGCTGCATTCCACCCACCAGCCAAAGCCAATGCAGTTTGTAGGCACGCACGCGAGCGTGCAGTCAGCATGCAGAGGGCCCAGGGTGTGACCTAGGGACCTTCCTATGGGGGGTCCGATTGTGTTACACTGGACTTCACCATTTCTCCCAATTCTCAGTTCATGTTCATTTATAATCTCTCAAAGAAAGAATAACTGGCTTCAATTCAGAATCATAGAGGACCTTGGAAGGCAATTATGTTTCCCTTCTACATGCCATATCAACCCAGGCCCCCCCAGGCCAGCCCCCAGGGAGCTCCACCTCTGCACCCTCTAACAAAGCCTTGTTCGGTGCCATAGCCCTGCCTGTGCTTCCTGGGGTTGCCATATATAAACCTTGCTCTTATCTCTGTAGCTGATTTGCATATCGTATTGGCCACGTGGGATCTAGCTGCCTTCACGACCATGCCACAGGCTGACCTGGTCCCATGGTGGGAATTCCACTTTCTTAAGAAATGGCTGTAAGCTAAGAGTTTCTGGCTCCACTTTACATTGTCACAGGGACCTGTTCTTATTTGTTCATGTAGTTTTCTTGGATTTCTGTTATTTTTATGTTTGTGTTCTTTCATCTCTTTCTACTCCAAGTAATGTGATCTGGACGTGCAGGCCTCCTGCTCTCCAGCTGCCCAAATCTTATTTCAGCATCCTTCCGATTTCCAGTGGAGGCGTCTTATTTCAGTTACTCTCATAAAATGAGCAACGTTAATAGGATATGCCTGAGATAAACAACCTTACAGAGACTTCTGAGATAGCACTTCCTGCCTAATTCCACGAAAATGACATAAGCACAATGACAAAGAATAAGTTGAAATGGTGTGGGGAGAAGTGATAGGAAGAGGAAAGCCGGAGTGAAAGGAGAGAAACCGACCAGCCAAGTAACTGCCTCGATGCCTCTTAGCTGAGAAAGCCGTCACTTCCTGGGTTTTCCTGACTTGACTACATACCTGTAACACAGAATCATGAGGAAATAAGGAGAAGCTGGTGACAGAGGAAGGTTTCCTGGATGACAAACCTCAGAGCTGGTATAAGAAAGGTCACTTCTTTTTGGCGCTTAAGAAGGCCAATCCCTGCTTGGCAGGAGGATTATGCTCAAAAACAATCAAACATCGTCATCTTTTCATTAACAGGGCATAAAAATAGCAAACTCTGTAGTGGGTGGCTAGCAGAGGGGAGACATTTTACAGGCATTCGCTGCATATGGTTCATTCTTTATCCTCTTTACACTCAATTCCACTTAGGCGATGGCACACTGGAGTGCAAGTCCTCTTACTGTAAGGCACAAAATGACAGCTTTAGCTTTGGAGAATTAGAAACAAATGATTTCTCCAAGACACATGAGTATTGAGACATATGTGCTGTATTTTCTTTTTAAATTAAGCACGATGGAAACTTGAGTTCTGAGCCACTCCACTCTGTCTCGTTAAAGCTCGTTACTTTGGGTCGTCTTATTGGGTCCCATAATGGGGAAGTATTTATAGGGGCATGGGGGAGAGATTGCTGCTAAGCTGCTAATGACACCATATGTATCCAAATCTACATCCTTATTACTCCGGTGGGCCTACAACATCATATCCACATTTGCTATGCAGTATACAGGAAGGCAACTCTGAATTAATCAATCATTTACTTTCAAGAAAGGCAGTCATTGGATATTTCTAAGGAAAACCTTTATGTAAAGAATTGTACCTACTACATATCCTAAATGAAAGGGAAATAGGTTTTTAATATGAAAACCGCGTGGGAGAATTAACAAGCAGTAGGGCACTGCCTGACAACACAAGAATGCATTGTGCTAGTGCACTACCTCACTAATGTCATCTGAATGTCTTTTCTATGTAGTTTATGCCAGAATTAAGCCATTGCGTTACGTAGCTAGGTCTGATATAGCAACTTATGCAAGGAAAAGTTTTAAAATAAGTCAAATATGATTCTTGATCTTTGCCCAAAGAAAGAATTAGTGTATTGTGTTTAATAAAAGGACACTCGTTCACTGTAATGCTTATACAAAGTAATTATTCTATAAAACCACTATAGGAATTGTTTCAGATAAACTGAACCACCTCCAGAGTGAGATTTCTCTTATTCAGTTCCATCAGCGAGGTAGGAAAGGGAGCCGGGTACACAGCACAATGGACACGGGTAGAGCACAGGACAGTCACGAGAAATGCTCAACTGAGTATCCAGAACTTTGATGTGATTACATGTTCCCCTCTTCAGGGGCTTCATCTCAGTCATTTATGTAGATTATTCAATACACAATGTGGTTAGATTATTAAATGTAGCTTGGAGATGTTTTTTTGAACTTGCTATTATAGAGATGTCTTCACTCTTGGTGCAGTTTCTAAACTGTCAGTTCAAACTTTTCTAATCAATGTACCCATCAGAAAAATTAGAAAATACCATTAACTGATATTTCCATTCCTGAACTGACACTGTTGAACTGACCTATGTTGCATCTTGACAAGAAGGAAGGATTAGCTATTGGTAGCACAGCCTTGAAGATTGCCTCCCTTTCAGGCCCCTGTGGCATTCCTCTGGCTTTAGTCTCACCACACATGCAGGCACTAATCCCCTCTGAAGAGATTCATTTAATCTTCTCAAGCCAAAGCCCGTAGTTTTCTATCTGCTGGAATATAGACAGAGAGAGTAGGCTTGTCTTATTCCTTAAGATCAAACTAAACACCTGCCATTCTCACTCTTCCGTTTCCATCGATGAGGCATGTGCAGGCTCTTTACTTTGGGCTCTGATTTCCAGAGCATAGTAGAAGTGGTATTCAGCATGTGAAAGGATGGTGGCCAGCAAACGACCTACTTCCACAGCTCAAGCTCAGAAAACAGGAACCCACAGACACTTGTCTCTTACCATTGCACGACATAATCATCTTTCTTCTCACGAAGAGCACTCCTCTAGTGAGAAGGCAGTGGATGTCTAGCTTTTGCTTGTAATTTGGATGCCTACACTCAACGCTATAAGCAAAATGGCCTAATTTTACTCTTCCCAGTCTTGGGGCATTTATTTTCTTGAGAGCAGTTAGGTGTGGTCATCTGTGAAAGTGTAACACTGAGGTTCTGCGCTCCGGTCACACCTGGCCAAGCAGCAATCACACCCAAATATTACAGCGATCATTCAGGGCTGGCAGCTCCATCTCTGGGAGAAACGCAACACTCAGGGACAGCAAAGAAAATCCAAACGCTTTGTTGAAGGCTAAATAAAATCAAAGACTTGTAGGTCATCCAAGAGCTAAGCAATGTCATTGTTAAATCTCCAAGAGGAAGAGGGAATTGAGGAATTGCTCTAGGGTCATGTTTGGCATAAAAGAAAAAAAAATTAGGATAAGGGAAATTCCCAAATTGTAACATGACCTAGATCCTTCAACAAAGTTACTGCTCCATAAAGCTGATGCCAAGTGCTATTTTAATCAACGCCAGCCTTCACGGGAGCTATATCCTGAGAACAGAGCTACTTTCACCAAGAGAACCCCAGCAAAAAACGAAGAGTGATGCAGGCATCATTTAACTGGATTACTGCTCACCGCTTCCTGCAGAGATAGTAAAATGTTCCTATTTGTTGACACCGGTGGCCACTCTCTGTCTATAAAGACAGAATAGGTCCTGGTGCGGGCCTCTTACAACACACCCCTTTCCCACTGCATGCAAAGATATCTCATTCACCTTTGTGATTTTATGACTTCATACTTTCTCCGTCAAAAAGCTTATCCACTTATCTACTTTGCAGGTTGAAAACCCCCAGTCATCTCTCACAGATATCGTAATATGCATATTATGAAGGCAAAGGATGTGGGGAAACCACACTTGAGTAGAAAAAAGCAAGGAAGGAATGAATAGGTTGAATAGAAAGATGGGGCCAGTAGATGGCATAGTGATTATATCACTGGACTCCCATATGGCTGACTGTGGTTCAAATCCTGGGCCCATTGGCTTGAAACTCACACCTGGCACATGTGTGTGCATGTCCAAGATCCCAGGAGGAGAATGGAAGAGAAGGGACTGCAACATGGACACCCCCCTTGAGGGTGATTTTTCACTATCTGTCTCTCTCTCTGTTTTAGCATGTACACACACCCTATAGCACAAAACTTTTTTTTTAGAAGGCATTTTCCCCTCTTGGGAGGATTTAATAGAGATTTTAGCTCCAGTGCTGAGCATTCTTCAGGCCTCTTGGTCTTCCTGTTTTATTTCCACTATAGAAAAATACAAACAGGGGCTAGCTGGTGATGTGATGGTAAAGACACTGGATTGCCACATGGCAAACCATGGTACAAGTCCCATACTGGCAGCTTGAAAATCACACTGGGTGTGTATGTGCAAAATCCCAAGAGGGGCATTGAGGAGAAGGGATTCTAGTATGGCCATCTCCCCTGGGAAGTGATTTCTCAATTTCTCTCTCTCTCTCATGTTCACAAAATGTTCACAGTTACTTACATATGACCAAAACTACATCTGTTTAATGGCTGCAGGAAGGCAGGAAGGGTTCAGTCAGTAAACCAATGAATTGCCTAAAGCTACTGCCTGAACTAAGGTCATGACTGCCTCCAAGGAAAGAATTCATCTTTTATTTATTTATATTTAAACTATCTTTTATGCCAGAGAGCATGTGCACATGCGTGAGAGAAAAAGTGTGGGCACACTTCCAATGGGGCCTGGTCAAGGCACAATCCTTTTAATCCTTCAATTTCCCACCCACTTAAGATCCTAGACACACATGCATCTGGTATTTTTCTTTTCTTTTCTTTTCTTTTCCTTCTTCTTCTTTTTTTTTTTTAGCTGCTGAGATTGGGAATTGAACCCTGGTCAAACATGTGGGATCCTGCTTTCTCTGAACAGCACTCAACTGCTGCATTAATGGGGCCAACCGAGAAGTATGCCTTTTTACAAGTACATATGCATCTGTGATGACTATGTCCAACTGACTGGAACATGGAGTTCCCAGATAATACGTCATCTATTATACTAGGTATTTCTGTGAAGGTGTTTGTGGACAAAATGAACAATTACAGGTGCAGACTGCACAAAGCATGTTGCCCTCCATAATTTGAGTGGGCTTCATTCAGTCAGTTCAAGGCCTGAATAGAACAAAATCCTCCCTGCAGTAAAACGAATTCTCCTTCCTGACAGCTTTCCAACTGGAACATCAGCTCATCCTGACAGGCTTCCAACTGAGACATCAGGTCTTCCAGGTTCTACTGAAGCTCGCCAACTTTGGACTTGAACTGGGACATTGGATCTGTAGACTTTGGGCTTGCCAGCCTCCATAACTGCAGAGCCAATATTTTATAGTACATATCTCTCAGTTCTGTTCTTCCTCTGTGTGTGTATCTCATCAGTTCTGTTTCTCTGGAAAATCCTGACTAATACAACATCTCTCAGATTTTAGGGCTAAGACAAGGTTTGTCAGTCAACTCCCAGTACTCTGACAATGCCTTTCAGCCCTAAACAGAACTTTTACTCAACTGATAAAGGATTACATACCACATTAGTGCAAATAAAAACATTCATGTATTTGTTGCAATTATTTTGTTAGAGTTTGGATAATGGTTTCTTTTCCAAAATTTCATGGTTTGGAATTTATTTCCCAATGTAATAATGTTGGGAGGTGGTGATGCCTACTGGGTAGTGAGTGGATGATGGAGACATAGCCTTCATGAGTGGATAAATGGTGTCTTGTGAGAGATTAGGTAAGTTCTACCTGCTGAGAAAGGGTTAGTTCTTGTCAGAATGGGTTGTTGTAAAAGGAAGATGGCTATGCCCAATCTATTTCATCAATTTGATACCAGTCCTACACCTTTGGACTTTGCAGCCAACAAAATCATGAGTCAAATAAACCTCTACTTCTTTATAAGTCCTTCAGTCTCAGATATTTCTGTTAGAATCACAATAATGAACCAAGAAACTTCATCACTTTCACAGTTAACTACTGTCTGTCTTCAGTCAGGAATTCTCAGACTAAATCTTAGTCAATTAAGGTTAAAGCCTGATATCCATGGATTTTCCCACATGTAAGTTCAATCTGTAGTTGATGGGAAAAGACCAATCTGTAGTTGATGGCAAAATTACTATGATTACCTAAAGTTCAACCAGTAGCCAAGTAGTTATATTCTCATTATTCTTTACAAGAAATATGAAATTGACAGCATGAATAGTATAATTTAAAAACATGGCCACAACATTAAGAAATAGTCACACCTTGAGATTTTATTTCCGAAAAACCTGATGGTATTCAGGTGGCCAAAGAGACACTTTCTTTTTTTAAAAACAAATACATTTTATGTATTAGTATTTTTTAATTTGCTATAGGACATGCACACTCACAAGAGAGATACAGAGAGAGAGTGAAAGTGAGCCACTAGATCCTGACCAAATTACTCAAACCGTAATTTGCCATGAGGGAGTCCAGTACCTCAACCACCATGCCACCTGTTGGTCTGAGACACATTCTGTGCCTCATTTGCTTACACTGAGGAAGTGGGGCAGTACTGTGAATAAGGCAGATGGTTGGTCTGTATTCATTGGAGGGCATAGCCCTTTTGTCAGGGAGACTGGTAGTTAGGCTGTCTTCTCTTATAACTTCTTGATCTACTGACACCTGTGGGCACTCAGCACTCATACTAACAAAGGCCGTAGGGCTTTGGCAAGTGCTCATTCAAGTCATTAACCTTACATATTTATTTTGAAAATATAACAGTATGGGCTTCCCTTTAAGCCTTACTGATGCAAAAAAAGTCAACCCAACTTAGATACCTATTTCCTGTGGATTGGCATCTTCCCAAATAAAATGCAACACATATTCCTGGTAAGACCATAAACTATTATATTTTCTGCTGGACATTTCCCAAAGAATTTTCCAAGAGATCAACCTAGGGCTAGAGAATAAGTATGCCCTCAGTGTTATGTTTTTTAAGGACTCAATCAAAATCAAAGAGATTAATATGTATTGAGTACCTACACAGTACCACAACATGCATATAGATTCTTTTGCCATTTAATCTTGACAATAACCTTAGGTGAGTATTGTTTTTGTACTTATAGTCAGAGAAATTAAGTAATTAAGTGTTTTTCCAGGGTCACAATGCTAATTAGGGATAGCATCAAATTAAAAGCTGTTTCACTTTCATGTCTTTTTTTTAAGAGATATTTTTGCCATCGGACATGTATACTCACTGGAGAGACAGGGAGAGACAGAAAGCAAGAAATCTGGATGAGCATGTACATGTGCTCAGTATTTTTTCAAGCTGCTAGGCCCAGGACTTGAACAGTGAAGTCATCCATGTGGGATCAGCTGCCTTAACTTCCATGCCACCTGCTAGCCCAAAGACCTGGGAGTTTTGAAATGGACAGTCTAATTCCGCTCTGCTAGACAGATGTGATGCAAATCCACCCACTTCCTCAGGGGTCAACCTGCCTCTCTCTTCCTACCATTAGTAAGGTAACAAACACAACACATGTTCCTTGCTGCAGAACCATGGCCATGACATGCTTTATAGTGCTACCAAATTTGTTAAAAGCTAGATGGTGCTGCACAATTCTTGGGAGAAATGTAAGCACATGGTGATCAGTAGAAGACTTTTATTAAACTTAAAAATGGTAGCTCCTAAAAGGAAAGGCTAAGACACTGTTTAACAGTATTTCTCTAAAACATTATCTTATTAGGTTAATAGCTGTATATACTTATAGAACTCACGGTGATAAACTACTTAAAACTACCCATGTCTAGTAAAACATAGATTTGTCTACTTTTCTGTACTTTCCACCCATTTTTCTTTTACTCTTGGTGATTTGGCTTTATTTTACCATGTAAGTGGTAATGGCAGTCTTTCTTGAGGTAGATGAGTATATGGATACCATGAACAAATGTTTCCAATGTAAAGTGGAAAGGGTTACCTAGAATGCAGAGACCATCTGTGCAGTTTTCGGATTCCTGGCTTAGCCCTTCACAGAATTTGCCCCCATTCCTCGGGGCTGGTGCCGTACATTCCCGGATCCGCAAATGCTCACACTCTGGGCTGCAGACAGACCATTCACTCCACACTTCCCAGCTCCCGTCCACTTCAAGGGAAACACAGGAAACCATCATTAGAGAGAGCCAAGCAGTTGTCAGGAGCCTCACCCCAGGACTGCTGCTTTTCTTAGAGCTGAACTTTAAAGAAACCAACAACACAGCAAAATGAAAGAATTTATCAGTTTATCTTCTCTCCATGGTTTCTTTCCTAAAGAGATAGACTCACAAATGAGTGATGTAATTCTCTTGCTATTTCAGAATGCAACAACTCCTGAATTTAGGTAAGCATTCAAATCCTGGTACTCCATGTTGCCTAATAATGGCATTATCTGTTCTTTCTCAGTCTTTCATCCCCAATGCACCATAGACAAATGAATTGTGTGCAGTAACCATGGACAACCAACCAGTTCCTTGTGGTTGACAGTTTACAACAGAGAGTGGAATGAATGATGTTCAAGTCCTGTATGCCCCTGAACAATAAACAGTTAAACCCAAATAAATTGATAATATTAAACTAAAACAGGTCAGTCAAACCCCAAAACACTGGGATTTACATAAACAGATTTTCTTGGGTCATGGTTTGCTGTTGTACTTAGAAATAAAAAACAAAAACAAAAACAAATAAACAAACAAAAAAACACAAAAAGCTAAGTTTAATTCCACTAAAAATCAACTGAGAGGTGACGGCAGCTCTTTGAAGCAATGGCCCTATTATCTTGTAGGGATAATCCAACCATAGCTTCAGTGGGTTATTTAAGATATTGCAATTTTTCATCTAAAGAAATTAGCCAAGATTAGGGTAATATTAAAAAGACTGAATCTGGACGAAAATGTCTGAGTCCTTGTCTTAGTTCTGTGAACTTATTGGCTGAGTGAGCCTGGGCAAATCACTTTACCATTTCTTCCAACTGGAACTAACAGTCACAGCACAGAGCTGAGTGGCACTACGTGTGTAAAAGTACCCTGCACAGTACCTGCACATAGTAAGCACTCAATAAATGTGTACTAGAGGAGTTCAAAATGAAACTCCAAAAACACGCTGCTGGTGAGAGCGTCACCTTCACTTGAGTGGAACTAAATTTAAAATTTTAAAGGCACGAGAGGCTCTGGTCCAGAGTCCTTGAAGTCAATGTTCTGTAGTGCATGCGAGACCCAGGAGCAATTTACTTCTCAGTGGGAGGATATGCTTTCCATAAAGAAAGTCATCTTCCATCTCATCTATTTCTTATTGTATAAATTGGGTTTCAGCCAGGAAGATATGAACAAAAGAACTTATGAAAGCCGTATCTGGCACGTGAGGTATCTCTCTATTCAGAGAGAAAGGCAAGCATAGGACAAATGAAAAGTATACACAGCTGTGACAGCGTGCAATCTCTGTCAATTATACTGTAAACAAACACATGGCTAAATCCAATACGGTTAATTGATTGATATCTGATGATAAGGGGTCAGATTTTTGGCACTTGATTTTTTTTTGTGCTCATAGGCAACCAATGAAATCTTTTCTATTATATGAAGGTACTTCAAAAAGTTAATGAAAATGGAATTAAAGTATGAGTTTGTTTTAGTGCAAACAATTTTGAAATCCATGCATAGTCTTTTTTTTTTCCATCATATACATTATCCATGAACTTCCTGAAGACCCTTCATACAAATGCCTGTCACCAAATGGGAGAACCCAAGGAGAGAAGGAGATGGCTTAGCCCCACCAAACATGGGTAGCATGAAAATAGCTCAAAGCATTTGGCTTATTGATGACGAGTGTTCAGTGTTATCTGAGCATTAGAAAAAAATATGTCCCAAGACATTGCACAGAGGAGCTTCCCCGACATTCTTGTGACTACAATGGGTTCCACATTAGCACCACGGACAGGGGCTCTAGTCTCAGGGCTTGGGGAAGGTGACTTTGGGAGGAAGGTTATAGAGACTGCTTCGCACCAGCGCAATACTGTTGGTGAATCGGAAGGGGAAAGGGAATGTGCATATATCTCACCAGGACAAAGAGAAGTGCAGGTTATTTTCTGCACTGACATTCCCTCACAAAAGGCCCCACCATTGAGAGGAGCTGGGTTGGTGCAGGTCCGGGAACGTTTCTGCCATCCTCTACCACAGCGAACATTGCAGGCTGACCACTCTGTCCAGGAAGACCAGCCTCCATTCACTGAGAGAGAAAAATGGGGAGGGGAGAAAAAAGGAGAGAGGTTTTTACTGATTGCCTACTATGTGCAGGCCACTGTGCCAGGTGTGTGTGTCGGGCATCCGGGGACCGAGAGGCTGTGCTCAGCCCTATGGTGCCCTGCTGAGGGACCACCGTGGGGCTCACCTCAGCTTCCCCTCCGCCACTCGTCTGGAGTGGGAGGGACACAGAGAACTTGCTTGATAGGGAAATTATGAAAAATAGGAGGAACTCATCAACAGATATCTAAAGCACTTGAGAATCCAGACTATAAGAAGAAAATATCAGCATTTGAATTTCTATTACTTTAAGTGCTTCAAAAATAAATCCCAGGGCTCTTCTACTGTGGAAGGCAATGCCTTTATTTAAATAGCTGGAAATTTCTTTTATACGATACCTGAGATATTCAGCAAATAGTAATGTTTGTTTTTGGTGGATTTCATTTGCCAGGAGAGGGACTGACTGACAGCTGGCCTGGGAAGGATTGGGAAGATATTGGGTTTGGGAGAGGCAGGAAGCAAAAGTTGCCCTCCTCTGTTCTTTTCAAATGTAAACACAATGGAAGAAAATAAACTACTTTTTTATTATTTTTAAAAGAGAGAGATTGGAAATGTCACTGACTATCTCACAGAAGTCTGATATTAGAAGGAACAGCAAACACATCCACAGTGGTGGGGACGCTTTCTTATTCATCCAACTGGGCAGCAAAACTGAGATCTACGGCCAATGCCCCCAGGGTCCCTGAGGCTCCACATGTCCCAAGTTTTCATGAAACACACATGCTCTCCTTCTCCAGCCTCACCATCCTTATCACTTCCTGGCCTTTGGGCTGGTCTTACCATAGACCACCACGGTGGCTGACAGACTCCTCCTCCTGGCCACAATGTTGGCAGCCATGCAGGTGTAATTCCCTGAGTCTGAGAGCCGTGCCTGTCTGATGATCAGGTTGTGGTCAGCCCTGGTGTCAATGTTCTCATCTTGTTCTGAGTCAATGGGCTCCTCGTTTTTCAGCCATTCCACCTACAGGAAGAAAGGAATGTATACTTTAAAGTCACATATGCACAAATAAGAATTCTTTTCTGAAGTTGGAAGGTGTGTAGTCTTGGTATATGCAGGAAAGGTGTCCCTAACATGCAGAGCAAGTGCAATGATATTTTTCCATATCTCATCCTTATCTTTAGTACATTTGGTTATGTTCAGGAAGTGGATACTCAAATTAATAAGCTGGAAGCAAGAAAAGAACACAGATATTCTACTGACTTTAACGCATTACCTAAACATGCAATGGAAGAGAGGAAGGAGGAGATTATACTTAGATCAATTCATTTCATTACAACTCTGATGATGACAAGGATGATATTCAATAATTGGTACAGGAGGGAGCTCAGAAAACCAACATCTACATGCACAATTTATACTTTGTGCTGACAGGATAGTACATGATCTGACAGGGCTACAAGTCATGTGTTTATAATTAAAGAAGTTTTAATGAAAGTATGAGGATGTACAAAGGTTGTGGTAATATGGATGTGAGCAACCACAGGAACATGAATGCAGAGCTCCTGTTCTCTTGATTTGCAAGTAGGGTTAGCCAGTGATCATCTGTGTCGTTCCCCAGGGACTCAGCACCATTCAGGCCCTGTGTTAGGCTCAGCCTCACTTCTGGAGCGGTACACCTCCCCACCTGCTGAGCACAGGCTGCTGCCATATTTGGTGTCTTCTCCTGGCTTGCTTCTGGAGCCTATTTTCCACTTTCCAGTTTCACATAGGCTTAGCCTAGCCCAATCTACTCTTCCCTGGAAAACTTAAGGCAGACACAGATAGAAACCTTCTCCTCCCCGATTCTCTGTGAGTTGGGGGCACCGCCCTGAGCTCCTGAACTTTATTAGCATGCCAGGGTGCCGAGACCTGTCCTCCATCTCCACAATCAAACAGCGTCTTCACTTTCTAGTTTGGTAGCATGATAGATACCTCTTATTTGGCAGGAGCTCTAATAAACAGCATATGTAAAACATAGTAATTTAACAGACACAGAAAAATTGTAATTTGTTACAGAAGTTAACAGCAGTGACTACACCAAAAAGATATGCATGTGAGGGAGCACTCCATCACACTCTGTCTGCCTACAGTGTAGCGAATTGAAAGTTGTTGTTGTTGTTTTAAAGAATTATATTATTTAATTATGTTCATTCTTCTTTTTTTATTTTGCCGTAGGGCATATGCACAAGAGAGAGAGAAAGAGATAGAGTGAAAGTGGGAAAGCAAGTCACCATGTTTGGGATTTGAACAGTGGTCAGCCATGTGGGAGTCCAGTGCATTAACCACCATTTCACCTACTAGCCTCGAAAATTGGTTTTATAGTAAGACATCTGAGCAGTTTTTTCTGTGTTTAAATTTGAAGAATTTTAGTTTCTTATCAATAAAAACGTGGTTTCTGGTAATATTTTATAATTATTTATTTTATTTTTTTTATTATTAGGTTTTTTTAGAGGTATTTGCCTTAGGGTGTGTGTGTGAGAGAGAGGGGGTGGGGAGAAAGAGAGACAGCAACAGTGAGAAAGAAAGTGAGAAATCACCCTCCAGGGGAAGACGGCTACACCACAATCCCTTTTCCTCCATTCTCCTCCCAGGATCTTGGGCACTCACGCATATGCACCCAGCATGAGTTTAAGCCACTAGGTCTGGGACTTGAACCGTGGTCGACTACATGAGAGTCCAGCGACACTGCCATTACGCCATGCCCCATTATTAGTTTTTAAATTTTTTATTTTATTTTATTTTTAAATTTGCTATAGGCCATGTGCACTCATCAGAGAGGAGGTGGGAGGTGAGAAATCAAACCACCAAGTCTGGGTCTCAAATTGTGGTTGGCCATGTGGAAGTCCAATGCCTTAACCACCATGCCACTTGCTAGTCGTTCTGGTAATATTTTTTACTTCACTAATATATACTGTATTTATGCTGAAAAAAAAAAACCACTTTGTATGCTGTAAAGATGTATAATGATTAAATGTAATAAATAAGAAACAATAGTTTATTGCATCATTATTCACAATGGCTAAGATATGGGACCAACCCAAATGTCCATGAACAGAAGAATGGACTGAAAAAGTATGGCATATATATATACTATAGAATACTACTCAGACATAAAAAATAACAGGATCCTGGCATTTGATAGAAAGTAGATGAATATGGAAGATTTACTGCTGAGTGAAGCAAGCAAGACTTTGAAAGAGAGACACTGTAAGTCTCCACTTAATTTATACCAAATGTCTGCACTCTATGTCAGAAACAGAAAAATTAGAGGACACTGAAGCATGGAAAATCATTGTGGATACTAAAGACAGTGTGGGAGGAGGATTGGAATTAGAGGAGAGTGAGAGGAAAGGAATCAAAGAGAAAAATAGAGAGGTGAGACATTTAAGGGATATAGAAGTGGAGGATTGTCTATTGATGATAACATGTATGATATCTTTAACAGGACTGGTATGAAGTGTATTCATGTTGGTTAAATACATTTTACAAGCTGTAAAATGAACAATGATTGAATATATAAAATAGATTAAAATAAATGAATAAGTAATAAATTAATAAATTAATTAATTAATAGTGTGAGTTTTATGGAAGTTTGATTTAATACTGAAATTTCTGGCGACCAGCAGATGGTGTAATGATTACATTGCTGGACTCCCATGTAGTTGACCATGACTTGAGTCTTGGATCTGGCAGCTTAACGCTTGTATTCGACGTGTGTGTGTGCATGCCCAAAATCTTAAGAGGAAAATGGAGGAGAAAGGATTGTGGTGTGGCCATTCCCCTGGGGGGGGGTGATTTCTTGCCTTCTGTCTCTGCAGTGAGCACATGTGACCTATAGCAATAATCTCCCTTTAAAAATGATTTGTCTTCTGTAAAAAGCAATTTATTTCTCAGATAAAAACCTATAATGATCCTTCAATTATTATGCCAAGTAATACCCCCTAACTGAAAGAATACAAGGACAAAATGATCACCATGGAAATTTACCTAGAAGAGATCAATTTGAGAGAAAAAAAAATACCAAATAGAAAAAATAAATCCAAAAACTACAATAAACATAAGGAGTTGCACAAACAAATGAGTGTAGCACCCTTAGGTAGGGAAGTCAACCCAACAACCGGGGAGTACCTGCGCACACCCCCACATTCCAGCCTAGAGGTGCAGGTGTAGCCTGCCTTCATCACTCACATTGTGCTCTTCACAGCCATTCATTTACTCCTTGACAAACATTTAAAGATGATACGAATGTCAGAAATTGAACTGAGAACTGGGTAAAGCCAGGTGAACAAAACCAACATGGCCCCTTCCCTCTGAGATCTTATATTTAATGGTAAGACAGAAATAATTAAACCCACATCTCTACCAAAAGTTGAGTTGAGAATAATATTGTCACCAACACAGTGATAAAATGCTTACTCTAAAACCACTGGAAGTAGATTTTAAAACTGCCATTATATTTGTCTATTTTTTGTGTTATTGCAGTACTATTTACAATAACTACAAAGTGGAACCAACCTAAGTGCTCAAGAACCATTAATGGATTGGCAAAATGTGGCACATATACACAATGGAATACTACTTGGCCCTGCCATCAAGAACAACAAAATACTGCTTTTTGATACAAAGTAGACAAACCTAGAAGATATAATGTTAAGAGAAATAAACTGGGCTATGAAGACAAATATTGCATGTCTCTGCTTAGCAAATACCAAATGTCCATACTCCATAGAAGAAACCGAAGGTCTCAAGAACATGGGAATAGAAACAGAAATGGTAGGTAATGGAAGCTGAATTTGGGTTGGGGAGGTGTGAATGTGGGATTCAGGAGAAAATAGTAACAGAACAAGATTGTACACAAATAAGGGGTCCTAGGTTTTGCAATGGTGTACCACAGCAGAGTGGAAATGTGGACAATTCAATACATACACACACAAAAAAAACAAAAAGACAAAAACAAAAACAAAAAATAAACAGCAGAACTATTATCAAATGTGCACAACATAATGTAATGTTCAATGTCGAAGAAGATGAATATGTGTATATCCTTGATTTGATTATTACTATATGCATATTTTGTTCTACAAATACATACAATGAATATATATAAACAAAAAATCTCAATAAATGAAAATTACTCACAGGTTGCTAGCAAGAACAAATTGTTCTGCTTAATATAGGACTGAGAGCGAAGCCTCGACCTCCGTTCTCCTACTGGTTCAGAAATGTATTCATGTTACCTGTTCTCTGATGGTCAATTTCTAGGCTAACCACACAGCATCCACAAAGCTCATCCTTAGAGTCACTACCTCAGCTGTCTTCTTTTTCTCTCCTTGTCCCTAGACAGCTGGTCAGTAAGTAGGAACAGCCTGACACTGGCTCATAAGAAAGTTATTTGCAGTGAGTAGCTGGCAAGAGAGAGCCCTGTGGGCAGGGTCACAGTAGACTGAAACTAAAGGCACCCCAGCACCAGGAAAATAAGAGAGCTCTTTTAATGCAATCTTGGCCCAGAAGAGGTTAAGTGAACAATTGGTTTAAAGGGAAAAACTTACAGGAAAAAAATTGATAAAAAATCAGCTAGACTAAATAAACTTAAAAAATATTTGCCACAAATTTGATAGATAAAAAGTCAATAATAGGGAATCAGCAGTTAGCGTAATGGCTATGTCGCTGGACTCCCTCGACCGCGGTTCGTGTCCTGGACCCGGTGGCTTAAAACTCACGCCGGGCGCGTGTGCGTGCGTGCCCAAGATCCCGAGAGGAGAATGAAGGAGAAGGGATTGTGGCGTGATCATCCCCCCTGGGGGGTGATTTCTCGCTTTCTGTCTCTATGTCTCTCTCTGTCTGTCTGGCAAGTGCACGCGCCCTACAGTGAAAATCTCTCAAAAAAAAAAGTCAATAATATAAATGACATGGGTAAAAATATGTATAGTTCATAGCCATATTTGAGTTGATGATAAAAATGCATACCGATAAACATGGCATAAAGATAAATATATGGTAGGGCCAGCAGGTGGACTAATGGTTACAGCGCTAGACTCCTATAGGCAAACCACAGTCCGAGTCCTGGACCCAGGGGTTTGAAAAACATGCTGGGCATGTGTACATGCATGTCCGAAACCCAGGAGGAGAATGGAGGGGAAGAGACTGCAGTATGACCATCCCCCCTCAGGGTGATTTTTCACTTTCCCACCCACTGTCTCTCTCTCTTCAATGAGTGCACGAGTCACATAGAAAAAACTTAAAAAAAAAGATAAATATGTGGTTCTTCAAAAAAAAAAACCACTGAATATATAATAAACAATTGGGTAAATTGTGCCACTTTATGTAAAAAATAATAACTGTGTTATAAGATAAATTATATGATAATATGTAGTAATTATATAACACATAACTTTTGTAATAAAAAGTTAATAAGAAATTCCTCCTACCAAAATAGCAATGATTAAAGTGTCTCACTTTCCCCTCCCATTCACCAAGTCATTATTTCTGTGGTTTGTTTGGTTTTTCTGAGAGTACAGCCTTAGCCCATGTCCCTCGTTACTGCTCTACTTTATCTCCTCTCTGGGATTCCTGTAGTAGACTCTGAACCAGCTGGTTTCTCTGCTCCTTCCACTTTGCCTATAGAGCTGATCTTCACAAAGGGATCATATCACATCACATTCTAGCTTTAAATCCTTTAATGGCCTCAACTTCCACTTAGTACAAAATCTTCAACTTCCCGGACAAGTAAAACCAAAAAATCGCAAACCTATATACGTTTTTAAAAAATGACTAAAGGGAAACACAGTGTGAAAGTCTCATGGGAATGATCTTAGAACTTTACAGCTGTCTAATAAGGGGTCACTGTTCTTTTCTTCCTGGCATTTAATTGTGGCACATCCAGGGAAACGCTTTAATAATCTTGAAAATTATCACTTTAGTGTAAAATGTCCCTTTGACTTATCATGCAACACAATTGTTTTTAAAGTCATATTTAGCCATGGAATAACTCTTTAATTCAAAGCTTATCTAAAAGCCCGAATGAAAAATGGATAAACAAGGAAAGACTTTATGTTCGATGCTAAAGCGAAGTTACAGATGTGAAGGGCCCAAACTAGACCAGCTTGGCCATAGCCAGGCTCACTGTCTGTACAGCTCAGGAGGGTATCATTTACATCCTTCTCTGTCTATGTCCAGGGCGGCCCTAGGAGGTGTTCAGTGTACAACCTGTGCACCATAAGAGCTGGACTTGCTATGAAGTCAAGCCCCTATTCATTCACAGGGACTGGATATATGCATGGTCTGCATCTAGTCCTCACCAGACCATGGTTTAAAAAATACTACTGGAGTATAAATGAGGTGTTGTGCGTGCGTGCGTGCGTGTGTGTGTGTACTGTGGCATCCTTGGTGTTTGCAGTGTCGTGACTGAGGCCCGTCAATCCAATTATGTCTATAAACAACCAGTACATTAGTAGACTCTCGACTGTGGAGCTGTTTTTTATTCGTACCCTAATAGTTTATCCATTTAACTGATGGTAGAATCTTTATGAGGAAATCAGCTTGGTATTTTCTGGGCTTATAAAAGTGACAAATTGCACTTGGATTTATGCTTTTGTCACTTAGAGAAAGTTTAAAACATTTTTGATGAGCTAAGTGCTCCTAATGTAGAAGAGTTTTATAAATAAAATAGAATTTTAAAGAATCCTTTACACCAGCAATTGCAAACTCAAACTCCTCCCTCCTGGGGGCCAGGGAGGTGACACCAATTAGGAGAGAATTGGGTACATTGCTTGCAAGTTCAAGACAAAAGACTGCTTTTCATTTCCACAGAGGAATGACCTCACACTCAAGTTTCTTAAAAAGGTGGTGCTTTCTGTCTTCTTTTGCTTTTTCACTTTAAATAGAGACATGAGTATTTAAAAAATGCTAGTACAATGAAAAATAACAACAAACTCATTTTTGCTGTAATTATTATGGCTTTTAATGCATCATGGTGGTCCTCAAATATATTGGAATATTTAGCCTCTGCACCAAGAATTATGGGAATGTGATGATTGTAGTAAAATGTAGACCACACACCTGTAAAAATGTGTAGCCACTCTCAAGGTCAGACCATTGTCACCATGAGAGAGGGCAGACCCAGGGTGGCCAGAGCTTCCAGTGTTCGTAATAAGCCAGGGATGTGTATTCTAATGTAGTATTTCTTGATTCTAACTTGATGGCTCATATACTCAAAATTATTGTGAGAGACAAACAGACATATCCATGAGCTACATATGGGTTTGTCCTCTCTTCTCCTTAAAAAATACAATAACTTCCTGATTCCTGGTAACATACTCACGAAGAGGAGCTCAGTGCCCATCACCATGCGAATTCTTTTTAACCAAATGGGTTTCTCTGATCATCTTAGAATTTACAGGTCACGTGTTGTTGTCCACTCTCATGGCTTTTCATAGAAATGACTGGCCAATGTCAAGGAACTTTTGAATGTACACACAACACTGCAAGTATCATGAGGATGTGCCTATGTGCTGAGTTCAGAAATTATTTAATAAGAGGTTGCCAACAGTGACAATCTTTAACAAAGCTCTTAACAAAAGCAATACAAATTTTCAAATTAGCATCATGAGATCAATACTTTGACCGCCTTGAGGCGGAAAGACATTTGCATCACTGATCCAAATGACCACATGCTAACAGGCCATCGCTGACTGAGACCTAGCAGTCCTGAAGGTTGTTGAAGGCATTTCTCCCTGGAGACAAAATTCTTGATATTTGGTTCCTACTGATGTAGTTCAAACGGGTAATCTCGGTAAGGCACGTGTGAAGAGACTAGTTCCTCCGAGGTAATGAGCTTATGGATTTGCAGGGTGCTGGCACTCATTAGCATAGCGCTATGTACAGATGGTCTGCAATTTGTAGGTTTTTCCAGTTTATAAACAAATCTGGAAAAGCAGACCATCAAAGACAATTAGATTTCATGCCAGACAGCAGGTTCCCGATCAGTCATTCCGGTTAGTGGAGACAGAAGGTGTGTAAGGGGTGAGCCCACAGAGTCTTCTCACCCATAGACAGCAAAGCGTAATACGATAGGGGGGAGCCCTGCTGAAAGGACAGATTGATGCTTTGTGGGAGATTGTTTTACCTGACACTTGGGTTACATATAAATGCGTTTGCATGAGTTGTAACATTCTACTTACTCCGACCTTCCATCAGACACATACACGTATGCATAAACCATATACTTAGATGTTTATTTCTGCCAGATAGTATGTGAGAATTCTTATGCCCTTGTTTCTGTTCTTAATGTCCCATTAGAAAATAGAAGGCAAATAGTTTTATTAACCCTTTATAAATGGGGAACAAAGTCTAGAAAGAGGGAACGGCTACTTTGATAGGCCAGCTAACCTCCTGTGCATATTGCTCAGTCCCTTGACTTTTGCATTAGAGACCATATCAACCTGGGCATCTCCCTTCTTATCTCTCAGAAAGTGCTAGCAAAGGCCACTTATGGATCCAAGTGTGCCTATCCTCCAATTCTCTCAGCATTTGCTACTCGCAATATCAAATGGAATTGCACGTGAGTTGGGTCATTAGAAATGTCATGACATATTTTCTATGCAAAAATGAGGCATGACTTTTCCAATGACCCAATATATTAGAACTGCAACCTCAGCTTTAGGACTTTTGAATCTTCTTAACTCATTTACTTATTTTTCTGCCTTAGTCTTAGGCAAGCTCCTCAAGTTCCTGTTGAACAATGTTCAATGAAACCTGCCAAACAGATGTTCTAGTCTACTTGGCTGTTCATGCAGGTTGGGAGATTGGTGTCACACACACACACACACACACACACACACACACACACACACTTCAAACTGTGCTATGGGGTAGGGCCCAGGGAAGGGATGTTTGCTTTGCATTATGTCACAGGGTTGAGCGTAAATATAAGCTACAAGGGTGGAATTTCTAGTGCTATTGTTAACATATTCTGGGAGCCACTACTATTTCATAGTGACCACATGTGTTTTCACATTGAATTTCTTGTCATCACTCAAGTATGAGTTTTAAAAGAGCCACACATAGTTTTATCACACAGTAGTCAATGATGGTTGGGGAAGGTACCCTTGTCCTGGGGGACAGGGGCAAGGCAGGGTCACCCTAGGTGCAGGGGTAGAGTCAGAGAAATACTAGAGGCCATGGCAGTTCACAGAGTAATCACTGTTTACGTGAACTTCGAAACCTTTTGTAAAGTTACCATCTAGCACAAGATAAGCATGATTGGATTTCAGTGAGGGGGTCTGAAAGAAGAAAGAAGTTTACATTCTTGCTGGTGAGATATACAAGGAGTCTTTAAAAAGTTCATGGGCAATGAGAATTTTAAAAAATGCATGGATTTTATGTTTTATTGAATCAAAAATAAACTTGTACTTCAACTCCATTGTTACATTAACTTTTTGAGGTCCTTTCACGTAGAACAAACTGAAGTTGGGTTTCCTCTTCTGACATAGTCAACCCCAGGCAACACATAGCACGTCTGTGATGCCATATAAACAGGACAACTGCCCACACACCACTCAGCCCTACAGCAAATTCTCTAGAGTGGCTGGGTGCCCCCTAATTCAACTCAGCTCTGATACTGTCTACCTAGCGATGGTGTCAGATCACATAGGCTGAGGTTCAGTTCCACAAGACTGCCCCCACTTCAGACTCCAATCATAATTAGGAGGCTGTGACCACACTGCAGATCGGCCCACTCTATACGGGGGTTCCCACAGATGTCTTCGTAGACTTGATCATTTACAAACTTGGAAAAACACTTTGCTTGCATATATGCAGGTTCTTTAATTAATTGTATAATAACAGATAGAGATGAGGAGCCAGATGAGAGATGAAGAGGGCAAGGTACATGGTAGGGGCGTGGAGTGTCCAGGAATCCCCTCTGTTCAGCTGTCTAGAAGGTACTGGAGTGCAGACCTTTTGGGGTTTTACAGAAGCTTTGATCCATGGGCATGATCAATGAAATCATCAGCCACTGGCCATCAGTTGCACCTCCAGTCCCTTTCCACTCCTGGAAGTCAGGGGTAAGGCTGAAAGTTCCAACTCTCTAATCCCAGGGTAGCCAGGCCTGTTCCCGTAGCTCTCCAGGAACCCAGCAAGAGTCACTTCATTGGAACAAGAGGTGTTCTTACACCCAGGAAGTCACAAAGAACCTATGTGCTCTGTCAGAACTGGGGCTCAGAGATCCAAATGTCAAGACCAAAGCTTCCTCTAGCATTCCTATCATTCAATGAACTAGGGATTTGAGCAGGTCTAAGCCAAATACTGGGGGCAGGGCCCAATACATGAAAGAACTTCAAAATGCTCATGAAAAATTGAATTAAAATAAGAGTTTATGGGCCAGCAGGTAGCATGGTGGTTGGGGTGGTAGACTCTTACATAGCTGACCATGGTTAAAGTCCCAGACCTGGAAGCTTGCTTTCTTACTTTTCCCCTCTCTGTCTCTCTCTGGTGAGTGCACATGTCCTAAAACAAAATTAAATGATAATAAATAAAATGAAATAAACAATTCTTTACAAAAATGAGTGGTTAAGGGCCAGCATGGGGCATGGTGGTTGAGGTACTGGGCTCCCACTTGGCCAACTCTCAAACCTGGTGGTTTGCTTTCTCACTTTCTCTTTCTCTCTCTCTGTCTCTCTCTTTGCCTCTCTCCATAACTCTCTGATGAGTACATGTGCCCTCTAGCAAATTTAAAAATAATGATGATATATAAACTTTTTAAAAAATTAAAAATGAGGGTTTATTTTGGTGCAAAAATTTTTTGAAGTCCATGCGTAGTTTTTTTATTCTATACCTTCCATGAACTTTTTGAAGACCCTTTCATAAATTTCCTATTATTTAACATACCACTCCCTACAGAACCTCTCAAACCATCTATAAAGTTATGATCTTACAAAGAAAGGTTTGGTTAGATATCTGCGAGAAAACAGAATAGTGTCCATTCTAGCAGGAGAACAGTAAACAGAGATTGAAGGCAAGGGTACTGGGACGGGCCAGGTGGGCTGGATGGAAGTGGTGATGGGATTCCAAGGAGTCAGGACGAAGTCTCTAGACTCCCAACCCTGAGGAAGTGGGTCTAAGCAATGACATTCTCATCCACTTAGAGCCACACTATGAACTTTCATCACATGGGTTACTTCCCAGCTTAAGAACAATATTATCTAGCATCTTTTGAGCACTTGCTAGGTATCAAATATTTCTTAAACACTCTAAATGTGTTAATTTAATCCTTAAAACATCCCTATGAGGTAAGTACCATTTTCATCATCCCACTTTATAGACTAAGCAATAGGGGTGTTAAGTACCTTGCCCAAGGTCATATATATAATTCATAACTGGGCCAGATTGGGCTTAAATTTCAGGGTAGCTAAGTCTGAATCTAAGTCTTACATCCTAATATTCTGCTCAGTATCCCATCATCTGCCAGATTTTAATGGGATGATCACTGGCTCTTTGCAAAAATACTTTGAAATACGAAGATTGGTCATCCCTGAAGACTAGTTTGAAAATGTTTGGGGATTTTGTCATCATTCCTACAAAAGAATAGGTAAAATTTTCTTGGCAAAGGCAGCACGGCTCAAATGAGTCAATGTCTGAGGGTGACTGAGAGCACAGCTTCTGGCTGGACATCACACATTCATTCTTGGGTCATCGGAAAAGTCCTGACATATTTTTCTATGTTTTTCTACACAAAAGTGCATCATGACTTTTTTGACAACTCAGTATGTTCTCCTAACAGACCAAAATGTTCAGAATGTGACTTGAAATATTTTGATGGAAAACATTATCCAAACTTGGGGCCAGCAGGTGGCATAGTAGTTAAGGCACTGGACTCCCACATGACTAACCACTGCTCAAGTACCAGACCAAGTGGCTTGAAAATCACACTGGGTGCAGATGTATGCATGCCCAAAAATCTAAAGAGGAGAGAGGGGCTGGGTAGTGGCATGGCTGTTTCCCTTGGGGGGTGATTTCCTACTTTCCCTCTCTCTGCCTCTCTCTAGTAAGTGCATGCACCCTATAAAAAAAAAAAACTTTGAAAAATCACTCTAACTTAATATTTGCCAATGTAAGGGCCAGCAGGTGGCACAGTGGTTAAGGATGTGTGTGGACATCTGGGGTTCAAGTCCCAGACCCAGTGTCTTAAAACTCTTACTGAGCATGTGTGCATGCATGCCCCAGATCCAGAGGAAAATAAAAGCAAAGGGATCATGGCTTGTCCATCACCCTGGGGTCTATGTTTTTCTACACAAAAGTGCATCATGACTTTTTTGACAACTCAGTATGTTCTCCTAACAGACCAAAATGTTCAGAATGTGACTTGAAATATTTTGATGGAAAACATTATCCAAACTTGGGGCCAGCAGGTGGCATAGTAGTTAAGGCACTGGACTCCCACATGACTAACCACTGCTCAAGTACCAGACCAAGTGGCTTGAAAATCACACTGGGTGCAGATGTATGCATGCCCAAAAATCTAAAGAGGAGAGAGGGGCTGGGTAGTGGCATGGCTGTTTCCCTTGGGGGGTGATTTCCTACTTTCCCTCTCTCTGCCTCTCTCTAGTAAGTGCATGCACCCTATAAAAAAAAAAAACTTTGAAAAATCACTCTAACTTAATATTTGCCAATGTAAGGGCCAGCAGGTGGCACAGTGGTTAAGGATGTGTGTGGACATCTGGGGTTCAAGTCCCAGACCCAGTGTCTTAAAACTCTTACTGAGCATGTGTGCATGCATGCCCCAGATCCAGAGGAAAATAAAAGCAAAGGGATCATGGCTTGTCCATCACCCTGGGGGTGATTTTTTGCTCACGCTCTCTCTCTCTCTCTGTGCAAGTGCACATACCCTATAGCAAAAATCTCTGTAAAAAATAAATAAATCAGAATATTGTCTATGTCTAGGTCATGAAAACTTACAATGGCCCTTGCAAAGTTATGTGTCATTTTATTTTGCTTTTTGGCAATGAATAAAAATGAGTGGCGCGGTCGGTTCAAGAACTTTTGCTGTGCTGATAAAGCCTACTGTTCAAAAATAGAGAGACCTGGCGACCAGCAGTTAGCGTAATGGCTATGTCACTGGACTCCCACGTAGTCGACTGCGGTTCGTGTCCCGGACCTGACGGATTGAAACTCATGCCGGGCACGTGTGCGTGTGTGCCCAAGATCCTGAGAGGAGAATGGAGGAGAAGGGATTGCGGCGTGGCCATCCCCCCTAGGGGGTAATTTCTCGCTTTCTGTGTCTCTGTTTCTCTCTATCTGGTGAGCACATGCGCCCTATAGCGAGACCAGTGCAACCTAAGTGAACTGAACAAATTCATAGGAACCCATCTGCTTCCCTGAAAAAAAAAAAAAAAAAAAGAGAGACAGCCCTTTCAGCTTTTTGCCTGTATTGCACATGAGTGTGACTCTGAAGATATGGCAGCCATCTTGTGACCATGCAGAAAAGGCCAAGGAAACCACAGTGATATGGCCGCTGTCCTTTTCTGCACGTGTAAATGCATTGCTGACTAAGAGTCTACCATGTATGATCCTTACAACAATCCCAAGCTGGAAACAAAAGCTTACTCTTTCCATCTCACAGACTGAGTGAGTGCCTGAGGCTACGTGCTTAGAAGATGGTAGAACCAAACTGAGTATCCCTCAAATCATTTTTCTCCCCAAAGGCATGGGCTGTTTTCTCCGGCCTCTTACTGTCCCCACGGAGTGCCACTCCTCAGCACTTCTGTAACTGCTCCTGGTGCTGCTGAGTAAGTCTCAGCAGGCACGTCATCAATGACATGTGTGCTCCTCTGGCGTCAGCTGAGATCATTCCTTGCTCTGCCATGTTCACAGTCATTTTCCCCTGTCCCCTCCTCTCTGCTTGGTGATGTTTCCTTCAGGTTATTTATAACAAATGATCATGTTTCTCCTTTTATCTCAGTTTTCTTTCCAGGCTCGATAGATTGATTTTAAAGCCACACACACTGCTGTCCCGTACCTGGTTATGCCTCACAACGAAAGCAGAAATGCAGCCTAGCTGTGGAGTCACCACAGCAGACCCAGGCAAATGGCAGACACCGAACGACCACAGACAGGACCGCACCTGTGAGGTCGCATGCCAGGACAGACACACAGACCTCCGTGGGAGCTCCAGTTCTGACTATGGACTTTATGTTTTGACCTCGTGTGTCTCTTGTCGGATCAGTGCTGTCTTCTAGCCTGAGTCAGGAAAGTCAGGTACAGCCTCCTGGTACTTCTTCTTTCCCATTTTGACAAATAAATGGTCTCTGAGAAACTAAAGCCCCAGTCCTCTGTTTGCTGAGGCTGTACATCATCATGCACGAAGCATGAAACATCTTTGCTTTAATGTAAAGCTTTTACAAGAATAATGATCAGAGGAAAGAGAACATTAAACAGATGAAACAGAAATATAAGCGTAGGGAGAGGTGCAGCGGAAAGACGGTTTGCAAGGGAAGGCTCCTGCTGCCATCTCCTTCCAGCGTGTTTCTGATCGCAAAGTGCAGCTTGTTTTCACTAATTCCACCTTTGCTCATTCCCTCTGTGAGGGGAAACATAATCCCGCTTTTGAATCTCTGATGAAGTAATACCTAGGAGATGCTTCCAAAGCTTGATATTTCCAGTGCACTAAGACAGCGTAATGTGTCCTTTCATTTTAAAGAGTTATTTTAGAGTGGGGAGAACTCTCTAGCAAGATTACAAAGAGCTGGCTTTCAGAGTGATGCACCATTGTTTCTGCACTCACATTTCTCCCCAGAATCTGCGATATGTAAATAAGGCTTTAAGGTGCTGGTGAGGAGATATTAATTAACAGTTCCCTTTTCTCTTGTTTGTTGCCATGTCCAATGTGTTCAAGTGCTGAGAAAACAGTCGTCTTACTAAGGATTAAAGCATTAAACAATCTAAATGTTCAAACACAAACTGGTTTTAAAAGCTGACATCTGAGTTCTATACTATGAGCTAATGATACAAAAATACCTATCAGTTACACATACACATACACATAAACACACACGGTTCGAGAAAACAAATCTGTGAAGAATAAAAATGTTCCCGTCAGCCCCAGTGGAAGACTAATCAAGTACTGATCTACAAAGGAAATGCAGAGACTGACAGAGATTAGTTCAGCCTCCCTAGGTTGGGTGGCTAAGAATGAATTAGCATAATTATAAATTTGTTCCAATTACAGAAGGCAATTATCAGAGACCAGCTTACAGCATTACCGAAACGAAATCAGCAAAGTGCATCTACATTCCAGGTAGGTGCCATTGAGTTAATGGTGCTTAACAAAGAAAAAAAACAGTAAAAGGCTGCACACTCATTCATCCCTCTCCCATCCCTTCGATTACTGTACACTCCAGACGAGTTTCAGCTGACATGCACAGTGTCACCGTGAAAGGAGGAAAAAATAGATGCTGTAAAAAAACATCATGCTTAATATGATGACCCAACTGCAAAACAACCACATTCCCACACTCAAACTCTAGAGCCTTGTATGGATCGTTTATGTGGATCGGTGGTTCTGATAGTGGTTTTAAATTTTAGAGAGGAATTTGCATCTCCTCTTGTGTCTTCCCAAGATATTGGCTAGAAAGAAAACTGACTAAGCTAGTCATTATCTGCTCCAAACAAAAGCCCTTTGTGCAGAAATGCAGTGTAGTTCTGCAAAGGGGGGCCGTTGTTGTTTATTGTTTGTTTCGATTTGTCCTTTCTCCTATAAATAGAACCCACTGCTGTGTTAACCACTGCTAACCAAGAGCAGAGTAGATCTGATATTTTGTAAAGGAGGTGATAGATTTGGTTTCCAAACTCTGGAGCCGAAAATGCAATTCTGTTCAATTAGCTAAGAAGGTACATTTATATTAGAATGCTCCAGCAATTAAGGAAACACATATAAGAGGGGTACTCCAGAGATTACAGATTAATAAGAAAGACAAAAATGTATTCCTATTGGAACTAAGTGCCATGGTTTTCCTATTGTGAAGGAGTAGGCACTGGGCAGTGTGAATAGGGAACAGGGAAGAAGAGAAAGGAGGGAAAGAAGACTGACATTTTACTTATATTCGTAGTTTTTTTTTTTTTTTTAACCTATCAGATAGCATTCTATTCTCTTTCTTATCCTAGACTTCTTGATAAGGTGAAAATTATTAACTACATATTTACAGTTTAAAAAGTAACTGAGCACCAAAGAAACCAAATATTCAATGTGTTCAAATTCTGCCATCTTTAAAACAAAAAACAAGAAATGCAATTCCTCCTTTCCCTTTTATAATCATATTTCTTGAATTCTTTACCAAGTGTTCACTCTTTATCATATTTCTTTTTTTTTTTTTTTTAAAGCAAGAGATTTCAGCTCTAGGGCATGTGCACTCATGGAGAGACAGAGCGAGATGGCAAGAAAGTGAGAAATCACTTCCCAGAGGAGATAGCCACACTGCAATCCCTTTTCTTTTATGCCCCTCATGGGATTTTGGGTATACACGCACGTACCCGGTGTGCATTTCAAGCTGCTGGGTCTGGGACTTGAACCGTGGGCCATGTGGGGTCCAGTGCCATAACCACTATACCACCTGCTGGCCCTCATCTTCATATTTCAACTAATGGCCTCTGCACCATTCATTCACTGAAAAACTCTTGCTGAGGTCACTAATGTCTAGTTACTTAATTTAGTGATGGTTGAACTCCTACTGACTTTTAGGGTCATGAGTGTTTTTAACACCACATGCTCTCTTCTCCTACCCCTCTGACTACTCCTGCCTTATCTCTTTTGCTGGCTTCTCCTCCTCTGCAGAAATGCAGTTGTTCAGGTCTCAGAGCGAGGCCCTTTTCCATGTCCACCGGGACCCACATGACATTCATGGTCATACATCACATGTTCCCAAATGCATGGCCTTGGCTCACTGACCTTCCTGAGCTCCAGCACTCATACTCAGACCTATTCAGCTCAGTGGGCTTCAAAGATATTTCAAAATTAACATGTAAAATTGAGGATTATTTTCTTCTTTCTAAAATAAGAAAAAAAACATGACTTCTTTATCTGACATTTAAATATTTGAAACCAGCCATCTCAAAAGTAGGGGTGCATTGAAAATACTTAAAGGGCTAGTGACAATAATTTAACAAAAGAAAGATCACCCATGACACAATGTGTAGAGAGAACATGTGTATTGGGGAAGAGAAAGCAGAGCTGGCAGCAGAAAGATCAGGGAGACTGGGACAAGAACTCAGGGGAGGAATTACGGTGACTTGAAATGAAAGGTTTACAGTGTGTGTACAGCAAAGAAGCTTGGCAGAATTTAGGGGGTTAAAAAAGAATGAAAAGAAATTTGTGACTTGGTATAGGATTTAGGGAGAGGAGAATCCGTATTTAGTACTATGTCTGACGTGGACAAATTCTACAGGAACCAGTAGATGAAAAGATCACTGGATGCTGTCCTGGGATATACTGGCTGATTATCAACTACTTTGGTCCTTTGTATATAAAGAGCACCCTGAAATCAATAGAAAGAGAGAGCAAAAGGAAAGAAAAAAAGACAGAACTGAATACAGAAAATGAAAAATGGGTTAAGTCTGTAAATAATTCAGTGACACATATAGTGAAGTTTAAACTCCATATGAAGTCTTGAAGTAAACATTTTCAGTAAAGATATATGATGAACTCCAGATCTAAGTAATCAATTATGATTTGGACATATTTACTCAAGATTTCGGCATAAATTGTATCCAAGCTACATCAGTATTAATATTTTGCATGAATCCATATAAGCCTGTAATAATTCTAACATTATTAGAAGATAGTCCTGAAGAAAAACAAAAAAGGAAAGAGGAGGCAGCAGGATACGTTACTAAGCATTAATTAAGAAATAAACCATAAATATATTATGGAAACTAAGAAAGAAAAACATCTTAAGTCCTAAAAATCACCAGTGAAGTAAATTACGAGTTCAGAAGAAGTCTCCTTTCAACATGAGCCTTCTTTAATATGTTATTTCAAACTATTCCCAAAGATTCTACTCTTGTCTTTGTGATTTTTAATCTGTGTAATAACAACAAATTATACTTTCTCTACCTGTTACCTTTCCTCAACATTCACTAAAATTTTCTCAGAGTCAACTAGTCCCTTGAAACATAAAGTGATATTTCTATTTCCCTCCTTACAGCAAAGCAAAGCAAAACAAGACAAATCCTGGCATATAAAATATTAATAGAAGCAAAGTCACAAAAGTGCCATCTAAAAAAAAAAAAAAAAA
>NW_006159614.1:2114805-2126179 GCF_000334495.1 Tupaia belangeri chinensis | reverse complement strand
AAGACAAAAACTCTAAAAAAGAAAAAAAAAAAAAAAAAAAAAAAAACCTAGGTGAGTATTTTTCTAACCTTAGAATGAGGACAGATTTCTTGCATGGTATAAAAGCCAAAAGTCATAAAAATTGACTATTTAATTTAAAAGTTCAATATAGCACAAAGACACCATAAACAAAGATAAATATAAAAAAGTTTTTTAAACTGTCTGTAATATGTGAAAAATTGTTGTTATGCCAAAATCAAGGGAGATATTAAATATAGTTTGTATTCAATAAAAATAGATGTTGTAACAGTGTGTTCTTACTATCAGCCTGGTCCCCAATGTATAGAAAAGACTGTAAATGAATAGGAAATAAGCATTCTGAAAGGAAAATGACACGTGCACTTGAGCAGATTATTGAGAAAACTACTAAAGGAGAAACAGCCAATGATAAGTTGATCAACTTCACAATAATTTTAGAAAAAAGAGAGATTTTACTTCTAACCTATTACCATGGTTATATTGAATCTATCTGGGGTTGGAAAAAGTAAAAAGAAAGATGTTTTCATACATTTTGGGAAACAATACCTCTATAGTACAATCTTACCATACCAGAATGGAAAAATATTTCTATAATTTAATGCAAAGCTCTACTGGTACCAAGAGCATAATCATTAGTAGAAATCCAGAGATCTGTGCTAAGATGTTAATCATAATTTTGCTCATCATCATAATGAAACTGGAAATGACCTAAGTGCTTGTTAATAAGTTAAATCAATCTTGGCACTTTTATTCAATAGAACACTATGTAACCACGAAAAATAATACTGCATTTCTATTCTAACAGAATGGGAAAAATATCCATGAGATATTATTGAGTACAAAAAAGGCATTTCATAAAGTTATATTTTTATTATCTCTATACTTAGAAACACACACACACACATTTAAGGATCCAGAAGGCAGGTCACTAAATGTTTTTTGAAATTTTTGATGGCCGTTTTCATCTAGATTTCTGCAATTTTTTGTGTAATTTACTCACAAATATTTCTGGCTCTCTGCTGCTCAAATATGATTGCACTTCCTGGTCTCTTGTTGGTCGTGATCAAGTGAACAGTTCTGACCAATGAGATGCCAGTAGAAGTGACTTATTAATTGGGTTGTCAGAAAAGTCAAATACATCACGACTTTTCTGATTCCAGAGACAGAGTATTTAATTTCTTATTTTGAGATCCTTCAGACTCCTTTCTCCTTCTGCCAAAACAACTCCCAAGTTTTCAGAGAATACTTTCTTCAATAGCCTTGGAATTGCAGTAAGAATGTCATACAACTTAGTACCCAGCTGTATGCAATGGCCATGTAACCTCAAAAAGAACAAAATATTTGTTGTTTTAAGCCACTGAGATTTCTAGGATGTTTGTTACTTTATCATAATCTAGCCTGTTCTATTTTCACAATCTCTATGATGTTTATAAGCAGAAAAAAAGCTATTTTCATTAAATAAATATATGTTCCCAAATTAAAAAAAAACACACACACACAAAACAAAGCAAAAAAACTCTAATCCTCCTGGTCTCTAAGAGGTAAACAAATTCTCTTAAATTGCATAGCCTTCTGTTCCATAAACTACATATTAACTAAAACAAAACAGAACAAGTCACTTCTAGATGACTAGCAGACTATGTGACTGTCCTGCATCACATTCCGGCTTTGCAGCTCTCTTACCCGGCTATTGCAGACTCCTTCTTGATCTTGACCCAATTTTACCCAGCATAGATCATGGATCATGAACCATTGTGTCAAAACTCTAGGTTCTAAATCCAGGGAGCAAAATTTAAATGAAATTACATTACTTTTACATGTCATGTGTACTTCAGTCGACCATGCAATTTCATTAACAAAATTGAGTTTCTCATTGCTGTTTTCATTTTTTAAATAGTATAGGTAGTTTCATGGGTTACAAACATTCCAAGAGAAACCTAAAAAGAGGAGACTTTGCATATCCAACATTGTCTCGTTCCGGGAGGGTGTTTACGTTTCTCATTTTAATCAGCCTGGTCAATTAAATTGGGCGATTTCCTATTTGTTTCTCTCCAGTCTATCCTCCCCCTCTTTGCACTCTGAATTTTATGAACTAGCTCAGAGCTGCTGTTTGGGTTTCACAGCACTACAGGGAATGTTTAAAAAATAAACTAAATTGCCTCTGTGACTTTTTTTTTTTTAACTTGCTGAAAATGAGATTTTTCAACAGCCTCCACTCCATAACCCCCTCCTTCCTTTTTAATTTAAATTTTGGTACTAAAATGGGTTTACAATATTCCATTAATATCACTAGGGGAGACCCTTATTTTCTATGCAATGTACAGATTAGTCTGCAATTCTCCCCATCCCATCCTTCATTGTTCTGTGACTTTCTTGCTGCCTATGTATATAAAATACTTAGCAGTTTATTTGCCTTAAAACCCCACCTTTCTATACGACAGCCTGAGCGTTACTCCTCCTCAAATCCCAAATCAGAAATGCTCCAAAATCATGAACTTTCTAATCATTGACAGGATGCCAAAAGTGGAAAATGTGACACTTGACCTCATGTGACAGGTTGCAGTCAAAATGCAACAACACAGAAAAATCATATAGAATATTTTCATGTGGATAGGTGTATATCAAACACTGATACTAGTGTTTAGACTTGGGTCTCATCTCCAACATATTTCATTATGTTTATGTAAATGTTCCCAAATCTGAAATCTGAAACTCTTCTATTAGCAATAATCAGCAATAATCACGCCTCGGATAAACCTCATTGGCTACGATACTGCCACTGCGCAAAGCTGAAATCTGAAACTCTTCTGACCCCAAGCATTTTGAGTTCAGATACTCAGTCTGTACTTAAATCTCCCTGGACGCGTCTCTATGTGGAGATTTGCTCAGGGGTTATCGAGAGCTGATTCTGTGTCACAGTGACCAGTGAATCGGTGTGGTGTCTCGCCTCATCTCCTCTGTAAAATGAGAGAAATGGTGCCTTCTCTCCTCCACCTTGCAGAGTTCTTGGGAGGCCAAAAATAAAACCGCAAATGAGAGACAGTTTATAGGAGTGTAAACAATAAACTTCTGTAATGGGGTAGCAGATTCCAGAAATCTGTGCATGTCACATGGCTTCACTCCAGGTGCCAGGTCATTAGTCCGAATAGACTGGAAAGCTAGCAGCTTGTAATGGGTCATGCCTGCTCTTATGGAGTTTGAACTCAACCCTGAAGGTACGGAGGAACCACCAAAAGATGTTAACCAGAGGAATAATCAGAGTTCCACCAAAAAAAAGCATTCCAGCTACCATGTGGACAGTAATAGGTGACACTGAAGATTAGAGAGGCCAGACAGGAAGTCATTGCTCTATTAAAGGAGAGAGATGAAGATCCCAGGAGCATAGTGTGTTTACGATAGAGAAGCTGTGGCACATAGCAGAGCTTTAAACTAGGAGAAAAGATAAATGAAACAACCCTAGGAACCATATGTGACTCCAAAGTCCTAGCTTGGGTAGCTTAAGATCAGGGGTCCAGATTTTCCAGGTCAAATTCCTTTGCATGTTCATTATCATTGAAGCATCATCAGGCAATTTCAAGAAGTGATCATTGACTTGAGAACTGGACTTCACCCAATCCAAACAGACACCCAAGCAATGGGCCATAGAGAGTTTCTGGTTTAAGAATAAAGCTCATCTTAACCAAGATTTGTGGAGGAAGCGTCATGGAAAATGGTGCCTGCTCACGGGCTTCAGGCTGATGGAGATCACTTTCTAGGTCACACTTCAAGATAGCTTGGCGGTCCTTGAGTTAAGATGCGGCGATTCTGCCCTATAAATGCATCTGATTTTCGATTGTGGTCATCAATAACTGGCATGCAGACATCAGAAGTGCCCCTTTCAGGAGGTCAGCACTCCTTGCAGAGAGCCAATTGTCCTCTGGATACAAGATACAACTGTAGCCAGTTTAACGTGAACAGGGTCAATATCTAGCTGATGGTCACGATTCATTTGCTTACACACTAAGCTCTTGTTCAAAAATAACTTTGTATTTTCAAACCAACCACCTCTCCTCCCTACTGTCTCTGTAAATAGGGCATGTGAAATTAAACAACCATCGGGCTCCGGGGACTCAGTGGTGGTCGTGTGTACCTCTAGGACACTGTGCTCCACAGGCTGGGACCACCTGGAGGCCTGGGTTTGATTCCTGGTCCAACAGAAAGACCAGGTGCAGTGCTGTGAGGGAAGCGGAGGCACGGTCAGGACATCCAGTACTTCCCGGGATACAAAGTGAGACTGTCTAACACACACGGACAAGGCTCTAAGTACTTTCCTACTTATTTCACAATATACAGAGGTCCTGGGATAGAAATGAGGCACTGCATTTGGGAATAATTATGATCAAACTATCTCCCTCATTTTGTAAAACATTCTCCCTCCTGCCTTCATCCGACTCTGCCTGCATCACTCCCACATTTACACATATTCACCCTAAAAATTGTACATTGCCCTCGTCACCGCGAGCACCAGCACCAGAGTGCGTCAGAGAGACTCCCCAACACAGCTGCCAGGAGAGTGCCGCTCTTATCTTCCTGAGCGTGTCCACACTGCGTGAATACTCGCGCCACCCTTAGGCCACAGGCTCGAGCCTTCCAACATCAGCAGCTGCCACTGCACTCAACAGGGTCAATCTGTCCAGTGTTTAAGATGCCAGAAATGTGAGCTGCTGGGACCTCCTTTTAGAGTACAATGAATTAGAATAAGGACAGAAAGGATGCTTGGCCAGGAAATGCTTAAAAAAAAAAAAAAAAAAAAAAAGAAGATAATTATTTTCTACCAGGCACTGGGCTGCCTGAAGGCGAGGAGCACATCAGCTGTCTGTCCTCGCTCGGAGCAGTGCATCTGGCAGCCCTCGGCAGCGCCTCCTGTCCATGTGCTCCTGGTGGATCTAGTGGATCCGACCACACACCTGGGTTGGCAACAGGTAAACCCCTCTGTGATTGCCTGAAGGAAGTGCATAGCAAATGCCTCGCCTCTCCAGCAAACTCACCACTGAGACTGACAAGTCAGGGCTGCTTTTCCATTTTCAAGCTGCCCAGATTCACTTAGGTGAAAATGTGAGCTGGGGTGTGACACGCTTATGCAGGAAGGACTGGTACTACCTGATCCTGGTCTGCATCCTCCTCTCCCCCTTGTGACCAGGGGCTACAGGACCCTTTCCCTTTCTCTGCAAGTATTTAGCTTGCTTTAAGTCAACACTCCTCTCCTAACACCCACGCTTTGCGCAATTCACAGACTGAGTGCAGCCGTTCACATTCTTGTGCGCACACATGCTCTCTGTCAACCGTGGCAAAATGCGGTATTCCCAGAGGGCGTCATCTGCTTTAGAAACTACCGCAGCTTCCACAGAGCACAGGCTGGCTGTACCACAGCAGTAACCACAGCAGCATCCTGTGGGTCTAACCACAGAACCAGAGCCCCCTTAAGGCTGCAAAAGTACTGGGGAGTGGGGGTGGGGGAACACAATCCTCTTCTGTCTCTCTCTCTCACTCTTTTCATTTTTTTAAGCTTTTGTTTTGTTCTTTTTGACTTCACTGAACACAGAGGAAATTCCATGAATCCTACTTTCAATGTGGTTCACAGAGAGAAAGTGCTGGAATTGCGCATTTACAAGAATCATCCATTCTGGCATCTGAAAATGTGTTTTGGAACTCATTGTCCTTTTTCCTACAAGACGCTCATGCTGTCTGGTTCTCAACCACTGCATCCATAGTGGCAGGAAAGTGCACCACGACACAGGAATGAAGTTGAACACACTCTCTTGGTCAGGACTGTCTTGGGTTTCCTCGAAGGGGTTTAATGAGGACACCCAACAAGACGCCTGTGGAGTGAGAAAATGATACACAAAGTGGATGCGTTTGTTGGCTTGATTATTTGTTTACCACAAGACACACATTTCTGAGAAGGAGGGTGGTTATAGGATAATGTGAAATTAAATGACATCAGCTAAGAAAAGGACCTAGGCACAGGCAGACTCCTAATCATGGGCGGCCTCAGGGCCACGCATAAGAAACAGCTCAAGGGACCAGCAGTTAGCGTAATGGCTATGTCGCTGAACTCCCATATAGTCGATTGTGGTTCAAGTCTCAGACCTGGTGGCTTAAACTCACACTGGACATGTGTGCGTGAGTGCCCAAGATCCCAAGAGGAGAATAGAGGAGAAGGCATTATGGCATGACCATCCCCCTGGGGGATGATTTCTCACTTTCTGTTTCTCCGCCTCTCTCTTTCTGGTGAGCACACATGCCCTGAAGCAAAAACTTCTCCAAAAAATAAATAAATAAATAAAAATAATAAAAAAAAGAAACAGCTCAATCCAGGCTGTTCCAACGTCCCCCACCCTACGGGCCTGGTTCTAGAACCTGACATATAGATTAACTTTAAAGAAGAAAAGGATCCTGAAATCAAGCTCCTAAGAGTACCAAACAGCACGGCAGGCTGCTCACTGCAGATGAGAATGTCAAAGCAGTAGATGCCTTTTTCCATGTTTCTTCCCCTTCTAACTGTGTGAAGAAATGGCCAATTCCACCCGAAGTTTAGACCAATATAAAATGAAATGAGAAAGACACTAGAACCAATTTGCCTAATCCAAAATGTTGATTTGTGATCACCCCGAAGGGTGGTCTCAACAAAGGTAGTCTTGCATTACTTATCAGAGATAACCCATGTGCCCACACCTTCCACACACTCCTCCCTGCACAGTGGGTCGCATGGACATTTGCTGTCCTGCCCATTCCATGACACCACCTGGCAGTGTTTAACCCCCAAAGAGGGCACAGCAATTTAAGTCTTTTTTTTTTTTTTAAAAATTGCCCATTTTTACCTAAGAGCTTCACCTAGTGATCATAACTTTGAAGTATGAAATATGTACCTTACTGGCCAGTGATGGCGTAGTGGTTAAGGCAGCTGGATCCCACATAGCCAATTGCAATTTGAGTTCCAAACCCAGAGGCTTAAAAAACAAGCCAGACCAGGCACCTGTGCATGTATGCCCCAAGTCCCAAAAGTAGTATTGAAGAGAGTATTGCAGTGTGGCCACCCTTTATGGGGGTGGGGAGGACTTTTTTGCTTTCCCTGTCTTCCTCTTTCTGTCTTTCTTTAGTGAGTGCACACACCTTTTAGGAGAAAAGAAAAGAAATGGAATGGAATGGAATGGAATGGAAAGGAAAGGAAAGGAAAGGAAAGGAAAGGAAAGGAAAGGAAAGGAGGGGAGGGGAGGAGAAGAGCAGAGAAGAGAAGAGAAGAGAATAAAAAAAGGAAAGAAAAGAAAAGAAGAGAAGAGAAGAGAAGAGAAGAGAAGAGAAGAGAAGAGAAGAGAAAAGAGAAGAAAAGAAAAATATACCTTAGGCCTGGAGATTGGTGGGACGGAGGGAATGGTGGCTTGCTCCCATCTCATTTCATTGAACGGGAGAAATGAGAACCAGCTACAGTTGGGCATTGGGCAGCTGGTTGTCAGCGAGAGCCTGCTGTGGCCAGTCAGCCCCGGGCGAAAGCCCATCTATTCACAGCCCTCCCTGGCAGAGCAGGCCCCAGGCCTTCTCTCACCTAGATGGATTACCATAGATGTGCAACTCTGCTCTTCTCTGGCTTCCCTCTTTCCCATTTCCCCTGTTTTACCACATAAACTCACTCCCAGGAGAGTCAGAGTGATGAAGGGGTATCTTTGGCTCTGCATACATTACAGGGATCAAAACTAAATGCCGGATGATAAACAGCCCCCAAGAGCTCGGGATGCTCCAGGAGGAAATGATCTTTAATGGAGTCGCTCTTAAAAGTATCTACATGCAGCAACGCTAAATACCAGGAAGTCTGGGTTACAGATTACAGACCCAAATGCATGAATATTAAAGAAGAAAACAGCAGTGAGGCAACTAAGAGTGGGTGGAGGAAGCTACCCCGAGAAAACGCATGCAGTTTCTCTCCTTTAATCGGCTTGCTCTAGGCAAAGCCAGACCGATCTCGCCTTTCTTCTGGACTTGCCAACTTACCCTTTCTCCCTTCTCCCCAGCTCCTCAGTCACTCCACTTCTATCATATTCCCCCTGAAAGAACATCTAAAAACCATTGTTTGGAGAGTTCATAAAGGGCAAAACCTTTAACTATTGGCATATTGATTAGGATGACAGGTTTAAACTAGAATATGACTCCCCAGTACTGGGGTTTGGAGTAAACATGGGAAAGTGAAGGTTAGCTGGAAATAGGAATTTAGAAAATAAAATCTTTCAAAGTCATACCCCATAAATGGTTTTCTCCACTCATGCCAGTTCTTTTCCTTGGGGTAACTAATACTCTATTTATTCTTTTCCTTTCCAAGAATAGGTTATGGTAGTTGAGGGGGCAGGGGTTGCTTAGAGTTTGGGTACATCAAGTTTCACAAGTGTTGACCCCATAAGAATCCAGTTACGGTGAATGCCTTTCACAGTAGTCTGTTCACCCAGCCATAGCAATGCAACTTCAGCACAATGTTCTATAATGGTAGGAGTCCTGTGGAAGACCAGGGTTTGGTTCCTGGATTTACCTGAATATGCTGGGCTTGCAGGTATGCCCAAGACCCTGGCTGGCTGGGAAAGGCAGGGGAAAGATGTCAGCGTGAGACCCTGTCCTCTGTCTCACTGTCTCTCTTTAGAAATAAATAAATAAACTTTAAGAACCAAGTGCTTCCCCTGCTCCAGCAATGACACCGGTAATGGGATGTGCCATTGTTAAGTCTCTCCTAGAACATGCACTTGCTGGAGGGACAAGACACATTGAAACTGCTTTGGCTTCCAAGTGAAACATGAGCTCACATCTGTGAGTACACATATGTGTATGGGTATGTGTGCACACACATGTGCATGTGCTTTGTGCTTGCACAAGTGCATCTTGAACATTCAAGATAAAGACTGAGTCGAGGAGTAGAACTGAATTGCTGCGGAGACCAGCAGTCGCCATGAAAGGCAGCACAGGAGATTAATCTAAACGAGCCTCCATAGTAGCCCCAACACATTGCTGGCTTACTAGTTCCACCTTGCTCATGGCTGCTTCTATGATCATAGTGTTATGTCATCAGAATCATGAAAGACATAAATCTTCATTTCATGGAATTGATCACAAACTTAAGAGAAGAGGAGGTCACTTTACCTGCTGCATTGTCTAAACAAATCCATCGACGGGTCTTGAGTCGCTTAATCACGGTGCTGTCATTTGGTTTGGGTAAGCATATTTTCCCTTCATTAGATTTAATATATAATCTCATTATAGAAATCCAACACTCTGCACTGACTTGCAACTCATAAATCAGCTACTTCTATTCCTAAGGCCCAAGGAAGGAAAAAAAAATAACAATGCATAATAAAAATGCATAGCATCACACGATGTCAGCCACTCAGAAATGCCACCTTGTCACCCACTTACTCTCAGTGCTGATTTACCTAGTACAACTACCAAGACTAGCACACCGACCAAGCTTTTTTTATGCAGTCAGACTTCTTAAAAACATTTCACCCCATCCAGCAGGCGGTGTGGTGATTAAAGCTCTGGATCCCACATGACCAACTGTGTTGTTCAAGCCCTGGACCCAGCCTCTTGAAAAAAAAAACACTGGGTATGTGTGTGCCTGCCCAGAATCCCAAGAGGAGAAGGGAGGAGAAGGGACAGAGCATGGACATCCTTTTAAGGGATGATTCCTCTCTCTCTTTTTAAGTCTCTGGTTAGGGCATACATACATCCTATAGCAAAAACTAAAAACAAAACAAATGCAAACACAATAAAGAGGAAAAAAAAAGAAAACGTTTCATCATGAATCGTTGCACAAGGACACATCTGCACTTTTCTCCACATAAGCTATTCTTTATTTATGACCTTGAACAACAGCTGGTGACTCCAGACCACCCAGATACCACTTTAGGAAGCATATACAGGTCCTGTACTCTGTCTGGTGTAAACTGGGATGGAAGAGAGAAGACAAAATCTCTGGGTTTGAAAATGGTGCAATGCATTTGGGGAAAAAAGAGTATAATTTTAATCTTAATTAAAGAGGTTTTTATAAATGTTGGGATGTTCATGTTGACATATTTGCAATAAATAGACATCACTCATAAGATACCTACCTGTTGACATCATAAACTTCTACTTAAAATTTGAAAAAGCTTTCAAGCTAATAATTTCTTATACACACACACAAAGAAGCAAAGAAACCACTTTCCCGTGGCCTAATATTTTGACCCCTACAGATTCATTAGTCCACTGCAGACACATAGTAAAAGCTTCAGCTTCACGGGGCAACGATCAACGTAAGGAGGTATGAGTGTGATTAAGGGTTAGAAAGAGTTTAAAAGGTGCACCCGCTAACTCCCATGTGCTATTACGATGCCTTTTAGTGTTAAAAGTGTATCATCATTATATCTTTGGAAGTAACAATGTGAGTTTTCTTTAAAACTTTAATTTTCTTGCTGCTGGACATTTTCAGGCTCCGTTTACATCTTCATTTCACTAGGATGTTTTAATATAGGGTCTGAATGGTCCAATGATTCTATAAAGAGTAAAAATGCCCCGCTCTACATTTCAGAGGTATAGTTAATCTGTGAATGTTAAAGTAGTATGGAATAACCACAGTACCATAGCAGATAAATGTTGATAATGATTAAGAATTGAAATATGCAACTGGAACTTATCCCTTCAGGTTTCCTGGCCGTAAGGCACTTAAACGTTCACACTGTTCCCTTCACAAATGGAGACAGGAGTGTCTACACTCTAGCTAAGAATTTGATCTGGCACAAAGTAGAATGAAAAACAAATAAACAAACATACAACAAGAGCAAAGTCACCAGTAATTTCAAACTTTCAGCCAGGTATTTGCACAGAGTGGTCACTCAAGAGCAACTGGATATACTATGTAAATAGACACACACGCACACACACACACTGTCATGATAACTTGCTAAATATGGTTCCCAGACCACTAAGACTACTGTATCTGAAAATTAACACTTGTTTTGGGAGTGGTGTGTATGTGTGCATATGTGTGCACATTGTTTAAAAACTGAGATGATGAGAAGAATGAGAATACATACGGACAATTGACAATTTTATAAAGATGCAAAGCTATTGCACAAGATTCTACTCTGAACTGTGGGATTCCACCATGTCCTGCTATTGGCATTTATATTCCTGGGATTGCAAAAGTAAGGGGAGAGAGAGAGTTTTGGATTCAAACCCTAGAGGAAGAGGGGAGGCACCCAGAGAGGGAGCTTGAATGAAAGTGACCCTCTGACTTGAAGACAGCAGGAGAGGGGAACCACAAAGATGGGACAGGAAGTGTGTTCAAGATGGGAGACCATCG
>NW_006159614.1:2106130-2114774 GCF_000334495.1 Tupaia belangeri chinensis | reverse complement strand
GAGTTTACTGAACGCTTTTCCTTTGAGTGATGGGGGAAATCATATTCAGTCTACAGTATTTAATCTTTTGCATTCTATGCTAGAATTTTCTTTTCTGTAAATGGCAACTTCTTCGAGAAACCTGATAAACCTTATCGCTTCGTCTGGTCACACTGTGGAGAGCACAGGTTGGAGACCGTAAGATGAAGGTGCTCTGCTGTAAATGCACCCCGTGCTGAGGCTGACGCACAGACCAGAGCTTGAACTTGTACTCTGGTGGCATGGGAAACATGCCAGGTATGTGCGCATGCACGCCCCGAGTTCCAACAGAACAGACAAATGGAGGAAAAAGGATTTTGGTGTGACCATACCCCACTGAGAGTGCTGTCGCCCTCTCCCGCTCACTCTGTTTCTCCCTCTGCCTCTCTCTCCTGAGAGTGCAGGTACCCTGTAGCAAATAAGAAAGGAAAAAAAAAAAAAAGAGAGGAAGGTCACTCCTGAGGGAGAAGGCTGAATATGAAGGTGCAGGTGAAAGAACTGGTGAATTCTGGACAAAGGTGCCCACAGTGCCACTGTGCATGATATGCTCTTGTTTACGTAAGCTGCAGTATGTGGACGGGCTGGCCTCGTCATCATAACTGGCCTGTTTCTATAGACTGTTTGCCCTTTCCAGCATTTCTAATATGTGTGTTGCCTACACCCCCAATGTGGGCCCGAGTATCTACTTTACATTAGTAACTACTTTTCCATACATTCCATCTCCTCAGCTAAATCAGAAACTCCTTACAAGGACTGAAGTCTATCTCTGGGGTTTTCTGGTACTGAAAAATGTTTATTACACAATAATTATTATTAAGACACTGACCACACTGCTTTTCTTCCTGAGCAAATGCAGAAATGATCAATGTCATTCTAATAGAGCGGCTAAAACACGAAGTGAGTTAGAGTTATAAAGCCCATTATCTCCATGGACGGCTCCTCAGACACCAATTAAACACTCTTAAAGACCTGAGCCTGCCCACAGGACCAGCCGAGAAGGCAGTGTGTGAACACATACATAAGCGGGAGCCTTTCATCGCAATGAGAGAGGGCGTTACTTTTGGCAAAAATCCATCTGATGATTGGCTAAAACCAGAAGACTATGGAAAACTTAATTATGGAGAGAATGGTAGTTTGAGCATTTTTTAGGATCCAGGAGAAACAATTTTTATTTACTGTAGATATAGATACAGACATAGATTTTTTTAAAAAAAGAGAGATTTTTGCTATAGCGCACATGTGCTTGCTGGACAGAGAGAGACAGAGAGACAGAAAGCAAAAAATCAACCGCCCCAGAGGGGGGAATGGCCACATCACAATCCCTTTTCCTCCATTCTTCTTTTGGGATCTGGACATGCATGCACACATGCCTGGCATGAGTTTTAAGCTGCCAGGTCCAGGACTCGAACCGTGGTCTGGTATATGGAAGCCCAGCTACGTAACCATTACTCCATCTTCTGATCCCAACAATTTATAATTTAATAAACTCTAAATTAAAGTTTCCTATATAAAACAGGTTAAAATAAATTTCTGTAATATTTTTAATGTTTTTCTTAATAGGAAAAAGAAAAACTGAATCTCCACGTTAAAAAACAGGTTCATGAACCACTTGGGCCACCCTCAAACCAGACGGCCTCGGACACAGACGCGACTCCACCTAGCGCAGTCTCCTCACTTTTACAGGTTTACAGGGAACCTGGAGTGAAGGAAAAGTGCACACTACTTGAAATCACGCAAATAATTTGTGATTTCTAGATGAGCATAGTAACTAACATTAGCCACTCACACCATGGGAAGCTATACCAAGCTCTGAATGAAAACTGGAAAAGAAAAGCCTGTGGACCCGGCTGCGGCCCCACAGGCAGTCAGGGCCACTGAGTGATGCTGGGTCCGAGTCAGAAAGATGGTGGGTTCAGGTCCAGGTCACTGAGCACTGCGGGCATGCCTGTGCTCCTGGCTGGCTGTGGGGCTGGGGGAGGACTGGCATCAAGATCCTGCCCAGAGTGCATGGGTTTTCCTTCCCCCTCACTCTCTCCCTCTCTCCACCTCATGTGAAGGCAGTAAATACAATTTAAACCAAGAAAAATGCTTGGAAATGAAAGAATTGGTATTGTTGGCTCTGGGAATATGGTAGAATAGATGTGCAGATAAATCTACTAGTATAAAAGAAAAACGCTGGGGCCAGCAGATGGAGTAATGGTCACGTCACTGGACTCCCCTGTGGTCGACCGCAGTTCTAGTCCCAGACCTGGCAGCTTAAAAGTCGTGTGTGTGTGTGTGTGTGTGTGTGTGTGTGCCCAAAATCCTGAGAGGAGAATGGAAGAGAAGCGATTGTGGCATGTCCACCCCCGGGAGATAATTTCTCAATTTCTGTCTCTGAGTGAACGTACTCTACAGCAAAATCTTTCTCAAAAAAAAAAAAAAAAAGTGCTAAATAATATTTATAAAATAAACAAAACTTTTGTTTTTTAAAAAAAGGCAGTTCACTCATACACCTCCTGTGAGAGGCACAAGGTCTCCACAGTGTGATGGATGGACACACACTATTGACTAAGGACACTCTGCAGTGTTTTCTCAAGACATGGTATATATCTACGAATGTGTGCTATAGCAAGTTCTCCACATACATTTTTTATAGCTTAAATTTTGTGGAACATTGATTTAATATATCTCTAATCCGAGTTCAAGCACACTATCTAACATGCTGGAATAGTAATGTGGAAAAAATAACAATGAAAATTCAGTATAATTAATGATAGCAATCTCAGATTTAAGAACTTCAATGGATCACAAGTAGATAAATATAAAGAAACCCTCAGTTAGAGTGAAAGTAAAGAACACCAAAGACAACAAGAGGATTATAAAATAGTCAGAGAAGAAATTCAGAGAGTCCAAGAACACAGCCTAGCCTAAAGAAAGATCTGTCCAGACAAAACCAGAAAAGACTTCTTTAAGATGATAAAATGCACCAAACATAGAACATCTAATATGCGTGAATATATAAAGAGAGTATTTTCATACTTGGAGAAAATTTTAAGAGTTGAATGAGTGATAACCATATAGAAACTAAGAAAATGAAACAAACAAACAAACAGACAAAAAACTGCAATTCCTCTCCAGGGAAGCAAGGTGCTGTGCCCTGTGAGTTATCAAACTGTGACGTGCTTGCTTTTGAGTAGCTTTTATATGGCCAGGCTACCACAAATATCATAAACAGGCTACCATGGGACCAGCAGTTAGCGTGATGGCTATGTCGCTGAACTCTCATGTAGTCAACCAAGGTTCGAGTCCCAGACCCGGTGTCTTAAACTCACTCTGGTCGCATGTGCATGTGCGCCCAAGATCCTGAGAGGAGAATGGAGGAGAAGGGATTGAAGCATGGCCATCCCCCCTGGGGAGGTGATTTCTTGCTTTCTGTCTCTCTGTCACTCTCTTTCTGGTGAGCGCATGCACGCTATAGCAAAAACCTCTCAAAAAATGAATAAATAAAACAGGCGAGCACAAGTGTAACAGTCACACAGGGGAGCAGGGCAGCTGGGACATGGGGCATTACTAATGTGGGTCAGAGGAAGAAAAGTCACATTTCCATGTGCAATGCACCCAGTCAGGTCTCAATTTGAGAAATCACGAAATAGCAATGGATGTATAGATAAAAATATCAAAAAAGAAATTACTAAAATAATATAGGTAATTGACTTGAAGGAACAATGAAAGTGTTTATTTCCTTAGCCAGGTATCATGCAGTGTTTATCTCTTTAAATTCAAGGACAATTTAATGTTCACAAGATATCATATCATCTTTCTGATCACTGGCAAAATGTTGAAAATAAAAGGGACTGCTGAGTATAGAGGGCTATCAGGATCAGTTATGCCTAAAGAGAGTCTATTTTTTGACACTTATTTATTTATTTTGCTATAGGGCATGTATACTCACCAGAGAGACAGAGAGAGGGACAGTGAGAGAGAACCCTTCAGGGGCAATGACCTACCTGCAATCCCTTCTCCTCCATTCATTTTCCTCTCAGGACTTTGGGCATGCATGCACAAATGTTCCAGCGTGTTTTTCAAGCCATCAGGTCCTGGACTTGAACTGCTCAAGTGGTTATATGAGATCCAGCTGTCTTTACTACCACACCACCCAGCTGGCCCAAGAGTTTACTTTACATTTATTTATTATATATTTTTTTCAACTTGCTATAGGCCATGTGCACTCATGATAGAGACAGAGGGAGACAGAGAGAGACAGAGAGAGAGGAAGCAAGCGGCAAGATCTGGGACCCTGGTGAGTGTTCTTATTCTTTTATTAAATAGAGATATTTTGCTATAGAGTGTGTGTGCTCACCAGAGAGACGGAGACAGAAATCAAGAAATCACCACCTGCCCCCAGGGCGGGGGTGGTGGCCACGCCACAATCCCTTCTCTTCCATTCTCCTCTTGGGATTTTGTGAATGCATGCACATGTGTCCACTTTGAATTTTAAGCCATCGGTTCTGGGAGTCGCAATGTAGTCAACCATGTGGGAGTCCAGTGACATAACCATGATGTCATCTGCTGGTCCCCTTATTCCTCCTTTTAAGATGAAAATGGAAGTTACAGACACACTGCTGTATTTCCTACAATAAACAAAGGAAGTGTAACCTGGTTCATGCCAGCATCACCATTCTTCACACTGGGGCCATAACTAAAGAAAATAAAGGTTACTTGAACATGGGCACTGCAGTGTAGCTAGAGTTAGTCTGAGAATCACGAGTTACTGAGTGACCGACAGCAGGCAGCGTAGACAACATAGATAGGGTGGACAAAGGGATGGTTCACATCCTGAGTGGGACAGTCAGCCTGGTGTGAGGTTTTCTCACACTGCTCAGGATGGCACACACTTAAAACTTCTGAAATGCTTATTTCTGGATTTGTCATATAATAGTTGCAGAATTCAGCTGACTGGAGGCAACAGAAACCTTGGAAAGTCAACTGGCAGATGTGAGGGAGGGTGCCACTGTGCCTGTCTCTTGACATGGATCTTATTCTCGTTGAAACCTTCACATCTGCAAAGATGCTTGCATTAGTGATCCAGATGTGTGCTCCCTGACGCCTCTGCGGTAGAGCTGGCCCCGGTGCTGCATCAGAACGACAGCAGCTTGGTCGGCAGTGCTTCACTTTGTAATCCAGGGGAGTGGCCATTGGAGGAGAGTGAAATTCTCGGGCTCACCCTGATCTATCATATCAGAAACTGCCTCATGAGGGCTAACGGAGGCCCCTGACACCCACAGCAAGTTGATATTACCTCAGAGAGGAGAAAATACGTAAGAACAAGATGGGCACAGTGCCCAAAAGCCCTCACCTAGGCAGTGACGGAGCTGCAGTCAAAGCCTCTACTATCAACCCCAATCTATTCTAAATTCCTCTGCTATGAAGTTATTTTTCAGACATGGGTTAAGGGGTTGCTTTTCGTAATCTCACCCTTCATTGTCTGAGTCCAAGGTCTGCAAGTTCTCCTGCCTGATCCATATCCTCTCTCCCTAGGTGATTTTGAGGAATTTCCCCCATTCCTGAAATAGTCTCCTCAATGATTCTAGAAATGCAACTTACACATGTGATTACACACAGTGACAAGAGTCCCTTCCTTTGTCCTTCCTCTGACACCAAAACCTCAAAGACAAGCTATATCTCAGGGCATAACAAATAGATAGTATCATTCCCTTCTGGTGGTTTTTGATCTCAACTTTGTCTGCCCCATAGACTCTACACAGTGCCCTGTACTTTTCACAGATACCGAAATCAGTGTGAGCTATTTCAGATTATAACCTCCTGGCTGTGGAGCCTGTATTTATACCCCGTATCCAATACATTCTGGGGTACAACACAAGGCAAAGTGTAATGAACTCGATTTACCCTACATAGTAGCAGACCTCAACTTGAACACCACGAAGAGTGACGGTTCACTCCTGTTCTCTGCAACCTCAGGGACTTCAGAAGGAGCTGGGGATCTTTCATTTCTTTGAGCATTCAGGTTTGTGAGGATACTGTTGGACTGGACTGGTACCTATCTCATTGTTACTGATACTAACAAAGAGAAGATAGAAAATTATTGCAAGGAGCAAGGTTCAGCTTCTAAGTTTAGGCTACATAATTACATAGTAATTTGTACTTAAAAAATGGGGAAAGTGGGTAATGGAAGCCCATCTTCTGTAAAGAAGAGCTATTTGATGTTTTTTTTCCTGTTTTAATTAGAACACCCACTCCCTCTTCTCTTCGTGCAGGTGCTATGCTGTGACTCACTGTTTGCAGGACTCCAGATTGCTCAGTAGGTGTATGCAGCGCCCTTCCAGGTGATGCATAGCACAGGGACCAGCTGACTTCAATTATTTTCTAGTAAAAAATAAATGACCTGACTATTGCTGAAACTCTGGATCCCTGGACTGTAGTTCATGGGGAGGAAAACAGCAAATTATCTGAGTTGTCTTTGGAATCCTACTTTATCTTGCTAACTTGGGAGCTAAAGATACAGAGACACAACCAGGCCTGCTTTCTACCATGCTTATGTAAGCAGGGTTCTTGAATCTAGATAAAAAGATTAAAAAATCCAAAACCATTGTCTACATGTGTTTCGAGTCTGACTTCATTTATAATTAATCAGGAAGTATCCACACGTCGTCAATAGATAAAACATGCAAAGGACAATTATAGATAAGAAAAAGGGTAACTTCGTTTTGTATAATCTGCTGAGAGGGTATTTGTCTATACAGCACTCATGGCCAAGATTAGCATCTAGACATCATAGAAAACCAGGGCTCTAAACCAGTGGACTCTGTTCAGCTCCCGTTCTCTAACACAAAGATCAGACATTAAAAGACTGAACAGGACTGGCTCCGTGTCACAGTGATAAACAGGTACTGAAGCCACATTGGATTCATATGGGAGATGGGGGATTTGGTCCCCTGGCCGACTTCTCCCCATGACCCTGGCTGGCTGGGAAGGTGTGTGTGTGGGGGGTAAGGGGAATGTAAAATGCTGTTGAGGGTGAATGTATTTTTCTCTCTCTTGTCCTCATAAAAGAAAAAAATAATGTTTTCTTACAGTGCATCTATTTATTACATGAATGACAGAGAGAGAGAGAGAGAGAGAGAGAGAGAGAGGGAGGCAGGGCCTCGGCACCATGATCTACCCTCAGCTGCAGCTCACCCAGATCATAGACCAGACTGTGGACACATGTGTGCCTGGCATACTCAGTGATCTCTAGACTTGAACCAGCAACCTTCCCATGTGGGTCTGCCACACAGAGCGGCATGTTTCACCACCGCACCACCATCTGACCTCCAATAAACAAAAACCTTTCTGAACAAAGAAATAAATGTAGTGGGCTATCAGGAAGGCCATGGTGCATTCTTGCATAGAAAACAGTAAAACACGTCATGACTTATCTGACAACCCAGCAGCACTTGTGTAATATTGAACATTCTTCAGAACTCATAACCGTATACACGCGCACATGCACTCACACAAACATGCACACGTACACACGCTCACACACGAGCCGAAAACTGGGATTTTTAGTGATGAAAAAGCACCCCGATGAACGGACACGGTCTGAACAAGTCACTTGCTGTCCACCGTGGCCGAGGTGCCCTTGGTTCTGGAGTTAGAGTCGCAGCCTGACTGTCTCCACACCATGCGTGGAAGCCCTGGAGCTTCCCCGTGGTTATGCTGAGGGAGAGCTGGCCAGGAAGGCTCAGACGCAAGACATTTCCTCTTGATAAACAGCTTCTTTCAAAGAATATATTTTTTGTTTGTTTATAAGATGCAGGTGAACTCAAACAGATAGAAACATCATTAAGATCTGCTAATGAATCATCCTCTATTTGCACTGAGAATAAGTGTTTGAACTCAATTCTGTATCTACGTTTGAAGAAATACAATTATTGGTTAACAAATGCATTACATTTAGATGGTATGGCTGGATGAATACTAACTACCAGCAAGCAAGCGCTGGATCTGTCCTGCTAGGAAAATACAGAACATCAATAGCCACGTTCCATCCTCACCTAAGCAAATACACATTCATATTGTTATGTAAAACATACTTATCAAGTCGCCGTTATTCTTTTAAAATTAATATTGCTCTTTCTCAGTGATAATAACTGTTGATTGTAAAACATATAAAAAACAAAGGACAAATAGCCATCAGTAATGACCTCATCACCCAGGGAGACCCACTGCCATCATTTTGGCCTCGGTAACACCTGTCTGTGACGCTGGGTGCCACACTCGCCGTCGTGGACATAGGCCCTGTACTTGGAGCAGAGGGAAAGGTGCATATTTTATAGAAATTCATTTGTCTCTAGAACTGTGAAACTGTCATTTAAAATCCCCCCTGAGAGAATTAACGGCAAATATCAGCCACGACCCAGGAGCCACGTTTCTGCGGTTGGGGGTATTTCACGATGGGCCGAAGCAGGGTGGCGGGAATGATGTCCTCACTAACAATGGCATGGGCAGACAACAGCGACAGGCTCGGTGAGCACCTTTAATCAGCTCAGACCTGCCTTCCAGGGCTGCCTTGTCGTTTTCTTGACTCAAACTGCTTCTGACATTTCACCATTTTTGTAAAGAATGTTAAAATGCTGTAGGG
>NW_006159614.1:2096841-2106099 GCF_000334495.1 Tupaia belangeri chinensis | reverse complement strand
TAGGGAAAAAAGGACAGTCTGTTCTCCATGGTTCCTGTCGAAAAGGCAACTCCTGTTCCCCAACTTCCCTTCTCCCCTGTGACACAGACTTACAGTGGAGATTTTATTTTATCTGCTTCTCACAATCCTGGTACCGCGCCCGACACACCGCTAAGTGTTCAAAAGAGTTGCATTTACTAAATTGCACGTGGATGGCCTACAATATGGAAAAAACTTTACTTAATCTTACTCTCGTCTTATTTTTTATTATTGTTTTCATGTCATTTACATTACTTTCTGGGCCTACTGCCTCTGCTGAGCTCTGCATAGAGAAGTACTGGCTTAATTCAGGAACACATGCCATAATTTTTGGAGTAAAAGAATAGGAAAGAGAAAGATTTCCTAAAAGAACACAGACCCCTGGGGCCAGCCAGTGCCATGGTGGTTGAGGCAGCTGGATCCCACGTGGCTGATTACACAGTGGAAGTTCTAGACGCAGGAGCTTGAAAAACACACTGAGCACGTGGGCATGCACACCCAAAACCTTGAGAGAAGAATGAAGGGAAAGGTATCGTGGTATGGCCACACCTAGGAGTGCGTTCTAATTGTCCCTATTTCCCTCTCTCTCTCTCTCCAGCCTCCAGGGAGTGCTTGTGCCCCATAGCAAATTAAAAAGAGAGAGCAGACTTCACTCCCAAAGACCTTCATTCTATGGATCACGGTGAGGGTGCTTGTGTGGTTCTAGCTGATTCTGACATATGTATCTCATCCATTTCGACCTTAACCAGTAAGGTCTAGGAGGACAAAAGAGAGAACAGTACAACAAAAGATCCATGAGATAAAGTCCCGGCCTTGACATTCCATATATTTTGAGGAACACCCATTCACTTGGAAACGACGGTGCTCGAAGACCCTCATGTAATGCTACTGTAAGGATGCAAACTCCAGATTTTCATCCAGTTTGCACAGGCTGAGAAGGGTAGAATACCAGAAAGCCACTGGAACATATTTTTTCCTGATGGAGAAATACTGCCAGTGGGTTCCAGAAATCTTGTGTTTTGCAGGCATTTTTTTTCCTCTAGTTTCTTTTATTACCTTGTTAAAGGGTCATTTGGAGGCTAGAACTGCCAACCAGGCAGCACACATGTGTCTTCTCTTCCTAATAGAGCACAGTGTGCACCCGATGGATTAAACGATTGATTAATTAGAGAGGCGAGGCTGCTGCTTCAGCTTCCCTGCAAACAATACATTGAACCCAAATAAGGGCCCTGTCCCTCTTCTGGAGAAACTTTCCTACGCATCCAGTTCAGGGAAGCTTGCCCAGGGTCCCCAGGGGCCTGCAAGAGACCCTTAGATAAAGACAACCAACCCGCCTGTGCAGAGAGAGGAGCTGGCCAGTGGACGGTTCACAATGCATACACATGAGCACTCGGTGCCAGAGCTGGGTGGCATTAAACACAGCAGGGATACTGCCACTCCCTGCCCAAAGGTCACTGCCTGGATTTTAAGATTGCTCAAATTAGATTGGTGAAATAGAGTGACAGAGACCTTTATGTTAGAGTCCCCAGGCATTGCTGTATTCATATGAGCTACACTGAAAAGACTCAGCCCCAGAATTCTGCTCAAAACCAACGAGTGCAAGTCTCCCAATCTGATGTGTGTCTGTGTCCATGCAAATGCCAGCCCTGAGACACACATGCTTTCTGTGATTTCTCATGTTCTCTGCCAGCTGGGTACAAATACGATGAACCACAACCCTGCCAGACGGTCAAGAACTTTCACTGGAAGGGAGAAAATGTCACGCATTCTGGAAATATCATGTGAGATGCTCTTTATCACAGAGGGCAGAGACAGGCTTGGCTGGGCTGCAGCTCTGAGGAGTTCCAGGGTGAATGCTCACTTCGTTATTGTCAGCCTGACATACTCAGCCCAGAGATCTGCAAACGTGATGAGGATGGTGCCAGGTGGCGGATATGGCAACTGAGTATGGAAGAAAGTTCATCCCAAGGACCACGGCAAACAAATTCTCAGGGTCTTGTAACAATTTGGGGGTGAAGGGTGTAGAGTCAGAGGGGAAACTTGGAGACAGCACAAACCAGCAGGCCCCAGGTGAGGGCAAACTTCTCTGTTCCCTGCCTATAGATCCACATTTCCTGACACAACCCATGCCAATAAGAAATAAAGGCCTTCTTTACAGGCCCAGAGCTGGGCCTGCAACGATCCCACGGGAATTCTTGCTCCCCGTTCTCTGCTCTCCTCTCATATCTCAACCTTTTCCTTCTAATCTTACTACAGGAGTTCAGGAGATCAAAAATGCTAGCGCTAACTAGCCCGAACTTCCACCCAGGGGAGCTTGGATCCTCAACTGCTTTTTAGCACCTACAAATGTCCACAATACACTGTAATTTATAATTCTGTGGAGGGTCAAATTTAGAAAGGAACACAGTGGAGCTCTGAGCAGGAGTGAAGCCTTTAGCTGGCAGAACAGGAGCCGTCAGCCAGCCCCTGCCGTTCTCTCCTTGGTTCCGGCAGTCACCGGGAGGGAAGTGGGCTTCATCTGAGATTGGGGAAGGATGATGGTCTTGGGCATTAAGCCCGATGGCGATCAGAGTGTGCCCTTTATCCGATCACTAGTTATGCTGAAACAGCTTACTGAGAAAGGTCAAACAGGGGCCAGGAAATGGCGTAATAGCTATGTCACTGGACTTCCACGTAGTCAACCGCAGTTTGAGTCCCAGACCCAGAGGCTTAAACTCATGCCAGGCACATGTGCGTGCATGCCCAAAATCTGGAGAGGAGAACAGAAGCGAAGGGACTGTTGTGTGGCCATCCCCCGCTGCGAGGGGTGATTTCTCACTTTTTTTCTGTGTCTCTCTGGCAAGTGCACATGACCTACCTGCGAGGGGTGATTTCTCACTTTTTTTTCTGTGTCTCTCTGGCGAGTGCACATGACCTATAGCAAAAATCTCTCTCTCTCTCTCTCAAAAAAAGGAATCAACCTTCCTGGTTTCATTCTCTGCTCCAATCCTTCATCCCAAACATTCCCATCCCAGAACTTGTCCCCACATGAAGAAGTCAGTAAAGGGTGTTGAAGCGTGTCAGGGCCGATCTACTTCTTGAATCTCAATTGTAGAGCTCTTAAAATATGAAGGAGGACAGTCAAGAAATGAGGATAGACTTGGCTGTGGTTCTCAGCCAAGGGGCAAACTGGGCAGTGGCTGGACATCTTTAGTTGTCACCGTGCAAAGGCAGTACAAGTGGCACTCAGAGGGTAGAGGCTGGGATGCCACAGATCATCCCCAGTGCACAGGACGGTCCTTCGCAACAAAGGCACATCTGGCCCAAAATGCCAGTAGTGCCAAGGCTCAGAAACGAAGCATCACGGAGACTAATAACCCTCACTTCCTTACAGACAGCAGAGAGTATGAGACCCAAAGCTAGTGCGTCTCCTTTGCTAAGGCTGTCACCAAGCTTGTTTCTGAGCCTGAGGTGCTTCACCACTCTCCAACACCATTGACACTGTTCAACGGCAAACATGTGCAAGAGCTGGAGTGGGGGGAGGAAGAGGGAATAAAAAAACAATGCCTCATAATTAAAGATAGAGGAAATAGAGTATTTTGTAATTATTACAAAAGTGTGTCTTCTGTGTGCTTAGTGCATCATTAAACTGTCTTATAGGTGCTTAATGTCTCATTAAAACTAAATCTGTACCTGCCAAAAAACAGTACTTTCCAGTAATCTTTGGAGTATGTCCTAATTAAATTTAGCAAATGCCTTAAGATCAACCAGGAACCCAGCTAGGAGAGAAATCTGTTGATCGGCCTCCTCTCCTGGCTGATCTGACAAGCAGCCTGAGCTGATTTGGACTCTACAGGGCTCAGCACAGCGTCAGCCGCACCACTAGCCCATGGGAGAGTGTGGGAGTCTGGTGAAAGTCTGAGTGCCCGCTGAGATGAGCAAGAAGGGTGTCCAAGCACCCCGACTTGGGTAGCAGGCAAGGCAGGGGGACCTCGTAAACAGTGCTGCCTCGTGTTGTTTCTGTTGCTTGTGTAATAAGAGACCCAGAAACTCGAGAGCGTGACTCAATACAGTGTCAGCAAAACCCAGGCAGAGAGAGAAGGCCCACTGACATGCTGGGTTCCTGGTCAAGACTTTGGAGTGGAGCCACAGCTTTCATTGACACCGGGGTTCCCCAGACATTGCAGCTAATCAGACAGCTATAAAAGGAGGCTGGAGGGACCAGTAGGTTGCATAATGGTCACATTGCTGGACTCCCACATTGGTGATCATGGTTTGAGTCCCAGACCCAGTGGCTTGAAACCCACTCCAGGCACATGGATGTGCATGCTCAAAATCCTGAGAGGAGAATGGAGAAGGGATTGTGGTGTGGCCATCCTCCCTCCCTGGGGGGTGACTTTTCATGTTCTGTCTCTCTGTCTCTGTCTCTCTGGGGAGCCCACACACCCTATAGCAAAAATCTCTCTCTTAAAAAAAAAGGGGGGGCCAAGAGGTGGCAAAAGTATTCTTACTCCCTTTCTTATTAATGTTGTGGGGAACTGCTATAAGCTTTGCCACTGCTACAGATCAGTAAGGATAAACTAAACTCTAGGGGCAGTGTCAGAGCCTCAGAGGAGAACTCAGTGGAAGTTCTAAGTCTCAAGCTGAAAACGTGAACTGACTACAGCAATGGCCTTCCAGAGACCCCGGCATCTTGCTGTTAGCCCGCCTTCTGGAGCACCGGAGAGCTTTTCAGGATATTCGTTGGAAGATGTGTGACACATGCACCCAGCGGAGACCTGGGGAAACGTGTCCTGGTAAAATCACGCCCTTTGCACTTGGATTATACAAGTATTAAGACAGCACTTGGAATTGCTACTTGTGAGCCTGGAGTTTGGAATAGATATATTGTTTCAAGGGCCGTTGACTTAGAGGTCCTGCATTTTTATATTCTCAAACCACCTTGAAATGGCAGTATTTTCGCATAGGCTCCATGACTGGAGGCCGTGGATCCGAACCCCATCTCTGTTTCTCTTTTATATTCGTGAAATGACAGAGTGGGCATCCTTTCGAATTTCATGACTGATGAGCATCACCGTCATATTTGATGACTGCCATAAAATCGTAGATTAGGACTCCATCTCATAAAGGCTGACGTTACTTTCAAATGAAGGCGTTGTGTCCTCACTGGGGAAGATGATTTGTTCCTGCTGGCAACGACTTGGACAGCTGTCAAAGGTCAGGGCAGACCCTCCATCCCAGCGACCAGTGCTCCTTGAGTGTTGCAGACCCATGTTCAAAGCTGGCCGGCAGTGGACGGCCACACAGCCACAGTGCTGCTGCCTTCGGCCTGAAAAGGGACTGAATGAGTAGGGTGTTGGCGGTTGTGAAATCGCACCTGTAGATCTGCTCTGTACCCAGGGGGGAGAGGCAACGTGCATCTCTGCTCGCTAGCCAAGTCCTTCCCAACCACGTTTCGCTTAGCCACAGGCACGCATCCTGAGCAGTGCATAGTTAGGCGGTTTCGTCAGCAGGTGACATGAGGGCACAGTATGCAACCCAGATGGCACTGCCTAACGCACACCTAGCCGTCGGGACGCGCTCTTGCTGCCAGGCTGCAAACCTTGCCGCATGTTACCGTGATGAGCACTGTCAACAGCTGTGCCACGAGGTGAGTATCTGTGTTTCTAAACAGAGCTGAACACACAACAGGCACGGTAAAACGGTGGCGTAAAAACTAAAGGCAAATTCAGCTGTGGTAGAGCCCTGGCCATGAACGGGGCTCGCTGCACAGACCTGTGCTGGGCGAGGCAGGGAGTGAGTGGTGAGTGCATGTGAAGGTTCGGACAGCACCGTGTACTACTGAAAACCAAAACGCCGGCACTGGGAACCCCGCACAGACCTCCACATATTTCCATTTCCTCGGTGATCAGTTAGCTAGCTTACCGTGACTTTGGACTTTCTAACCTTTTATTTTTTTGGCTTTTTGACTCTCTTGTACTAATACTTGCTTTAGAACACAACACATTGTACAGTTGTATAGAAATACTATTTTTTCTATCCTTATTCTATAAGGTTTTTTTTTCTATTTTTAATGTATTTGTTTATTTTAAAAAAATTTCAACATTTAAAAAAATTTAAAACTAAAACACAATCAGACACATTAACCTAGGTCTACACAGGGTCAGGATGAACCAATTGTTCTATAAGTTTTTTTTTCTATTTTTAATGTATTTCTTTATTTTAAAAAAATTTCAACATTTTTAAAAATTTAAAACTAAAACACAATCAGACACATTAACCTAGGTCTACACAGGGTCAGGATGAACCAATTGCTGTCTTCCACCTCAACATCCTGTCTCACTGGAAGGGCTGTGATGAACAGCACAACATGAGACTAAATCACACACAGAGAAAATGACGTCAAGAGACATGTCAACGAGCTGCTGCCAGAGAAACACCACAGTTTTTAAAAGTAAGGGGTGCATTCTAGAACAGCAGTGGATGTACACTCTGATAAACATGTCCACCAGAAGTGCTGTGTATGGTCAGGATTACCAGACCATGTGCTGTGCATGGCTACACATGTTGTGCTCGCACGTGAGTGGCAGTGCAGCAGGTGTGTTCACACCAACTTCACCATAGACAGGTGAGCCATGGCGTCACAGGGACTCTGATGTCACCAGGTGGTGAGATGTTTTCCGGTCTCCTATAATTTTAGGGGACCACAGTTGTGCAGGTTGTCTGATGGTGACTGACATATCACTACGTGGTGGCCAACTGCACTTATAACTTCCAGAACTATGAGCTACTTGTCTCCTTGAGAAACCTTCTAAACCTTCTCTGTTTGGTGAAAGGCTCTCCTGGAAAACTTACAGCTCTAGGCTTTCATCAGGTCCGAATCAAATCCAATTTTATGTCTCTAAAAATCTACCTTAGGATCAGCTTCATGGCACAGTAATAAAGCACTGCTCAAGAGAAGCCACCTCCCACATGGCGACCTCAGTTTGAATCCCTGGCTCAGTCCATCCAGACATGCCCAGCTCATGTACCAGTGACAGATCTGACAGGCTACGGGACTGGAGGCAGGGAAAATGGCACAAGCAGACGCTGCAACAGGTGTCCCTCCCCCATCTTACCTTCTCATGCATGCATACATGCTTTATCATGAATAAAGTGGAAAGAAGACATGGGAAAGTTACATTCAAAGATCTATTAGGGAGAGAAGAGAGGGACAGGAGAGGAGAGGGAGAGAGGGAGGGGGGAAGGGAAAGAAGGACACAGAGTTATGTGTAAAGGATTAACGAAAACTAACCTGCAATTGTTTTTCCCTAAAATACATATTTCACAGAAAACAGGTCTTTTTTTGTATAGATAGGCTTGGTCATATTCAAAAATTCATACTCTATTAAATAGATTAGAATACAAAAGACATGATTATAAGTTTGTAAGTATGAAAAATATCTCAGAGTTTGCAGAGATTTGGGAAGATATAATTATTTGGAACCAGAACAAAAATTTTGCTTTAACCTTTGACTGCAATATCCTTCCAGGTCCCCTCTCGCAAGGCAGGGAGGGAAACCGGAGATGCTTGGGATTCTCAGCAACAAAACCTTTTGTCCATGTGGGGTCATTCATGTCTGTTTTATGTTATCCATGAAGATCAAACTCCAGGGTCTAAATTTCAGCTGCTCAGTCCATATAACATATCCAGAAAGGGAAAAGCATTAAAAAAAAAAAAAGGATATATTTATTTCTTCAGTGAGAAAGAGAGAAGTCCCTTCAAAAGGTCTGCATGTTGTAATCTCCCCCTAGCCAGCCAGGATCACAGAAACGCATGTGCACTGGGCGCGTGCAGAGAGGCCCAGGACATGAACCCGGGACCCAGGCACGTGGCCTCAGCACCTTCAAGTATCGCCTTGTGCCACCGTGCTGTGGTTTATCACACATTTATTCTGAGTTACATTCGTCTGGGTACACGGACCGCTGAAAGGCTGTGTGTTTACTCTACAATCCTAAGGAGACAGAGAACCTAATCTAGATATAAGATGTTCAAGACCAGGGGTGAGTGAGCACTCCAACTTGTGTAAATGAAGAACTTTGGGAGCAGGGAAATATCTCGCCTATCTTGTGTTTAACCTTGTGGACACAAAGTAGAATTAACGTGTAAGGAGAGACTAGGCTTTTACAACTGGAAGACATCTCTTTTTTATTTTCTTTAAATTAATTAATTTTATTTTATTTTATGGAGACCTATGGGAGACATCTTAAATAATTTTCAAAAGACTAACTTGAACCATGCACACGTACATGACTTAAAAAGTCAAACGAGTTTTACATGATTTATAATAGAGTAGGAGCTCCTCTCTTTCCTTCCTTCCTTCTTTTGAGTTTTAGCTTCAAAAACTTTTATCAGGACTTTTAAAAAATATGCTTTTATGTATTAATTAGATATTAGATTTTTAGTAATTACATGGTTTCCACACTGAGAATGACAATTTATTACTATATCACCCCTCTGTAACACATTTCTTTATCACTATTCTACCAATAAAATAAATGCATTGTACATTTTATTAAATTAACATTCAAGATTTAAAGTAGTCTATTAAATTTAAAGATTTAAGTTATGACTATTAGCTCTATTTACCCCTACAATAAACTAAGTTTGTTATGATTACTTTTGTTGTTGACAACTTTTTTTTCCTGCATTTAATAAATGCTTGCATTAATTTTGGTGGGGGTTAATTTTCCTCTAAATTTCCAAAAAGAACTGTAAATCTCTCAAAAGAGCAAATAAACTAGGGGAATTATTGGATCTGCCTTCCTCTTTGACATATCCTTTCTGGAGCCCCCACTGCACTCTGATCGGGGCTATCTGCCCCCCGGCCTGCTGTAAAGTCCTTGCTTAGCCGTGGTCCTGGGACCTCATCCACCCTCATTCTCAGAATTCCATTGACTTGTCTTTTACACTTTATTTAATGAACATTTATTTATTTTTTCTTTTTAAATTTAGCTTTACACTTGGGACCAGCAGTTGGCATAACGGCTATACCAATGAAATCCCATGCAGTCAACCGTGGTTCGAGTCCTGGCTCCGGTGGCTTAAACTCATGCCAGGTGCGTGTGGGTGCGTGCCCAAGATCCCGAGAGGAGAATGGAGGAGAAGGGAGTGCAGCATGGCCATCCCCCTTGGGGGGTGATTTCTGGCTTTCTGTCTCTCTGTCTCTCTCTGTCTTTCTGGAGAGCACACACACCCTATAGCAAAAACCTCTCCAAAAA
>NW_006159614.1:2090862-2095498 GCF_000334495.1 Tupaia belangeri chinensis | reverse complement strand
AAAAGGTCTGCATGTTGTAATCTCCCCCTAGCCAGCCAGGATCACAGAAACGCATGTGCACTGGGCGCGTGCAGAGAGGCCCAGGACATGAACCCGGGACCCAGGCACGTGGCCTCAGCACCTTCAAGTATCGCCTTGTGCCACCGTGCTGTGGTTTATCACACATTTATTCTGAGTTACATTCGTCTGGGTACACGGACCGCTGAAAGGCTGTGTGTTTACTCTACAATCCTAAGGAGACAGAGAACCTAATCTAGATATAAGATGTTCAAGACCAGGGGTGAGTGAGCCCTCCAACTTGTGTAAATGAAGAACTTTGGGAGCAGGGAAATATCTCGCCTATCTTGTGTTTAACCTTGTGGACACAAAGTAGAATTAACGTGTAAGGAGAGACTAGGCTTTTACAACTGGAAGACATCTCTTTTTTATTTTCTTTAAATTAATTAATTTTATTTTATTTTATGGAGACCTATGGGAGACATCTTAAATAATTTTCAAAAGACTAACATGAACCATGCACACGTACATGACTTAAAAAGTCAAACGAGTTTTACATGATTTATAATAGAGTAGGAGCTCCTCTCTTTCCTTCCTTCCTACTTTTGAGTTTTAGCTTCCAGGACTTTTATCAGGACTTTTAAAAAATATGCTTTTATGTATTAATTAGATATTAGATTTTTAGTAATTACATGGTTTCCACACTGAGAATGACAATTTATTACTATATCACCCCTCTGTAACACATTTCTTTATCACTATTCTACCAATAAAATAAATGCATTGTACATTTTATTAAATTAACATTCAAGATTTAAAGTAGTCTATTAAATTTAAAGATTTAAGTTATGACTATTAGCTCTATTTACCCCTACAATAAACTAAGTTTGTTATGATTACTTTTGTTGTTGACAACTTTTTTTTCCTGCATTTAATAAATGCTTGCATTAATTTTGGTGGGGGCTAATTTTCCTCTAAATTTCCAAAAAGAACTGTAAATCTCTCAAAAGAGCAAATAAACTAGGGGAATTATTGGATCTGCCTTCCTCTTTGACATATCCTTTCTGGAGCCCCCACTGCACTCTGATCGGGGCTATCTGCCCCCCGGCCTGCTGTAAAGTCCTTGCTTAGCCGTGGTCCTGGGACCTCATCCACCCTCATTCTCAGAATTCCATTGACTTGTCTTTTACACTTTATTTAATGAACATTTATTTATTTTTTCTTTTTAAATTTAGCTTTACACTTGGGACCAGCAGTTGGCATAACGGCTATACCAATGAAATCCCATGCAGTCAACCGTGGTTCGAGTCCTGGCTCCGGTGGCTTAAACTCATGCCAGGCGCGTGTGGGTGCGTGCCCAAGATCCCGAGAGGAGAATGGAGGAGAAGGGAGTGCAGCATGGCCATCCCCCTTGGGGGGTGATTTCTGGCTTTCTGTCTCTCTGTCTCTCTCTGTCTTTCTGGAGAGCACACACACCCTATAGCAAAAACCTCTCCAAAAAAAAAAAAAAAGGAAAAAATAATAATTTACCTTTACACTTTAGTTTCACTTTGAACTATTCAAGGAGGGCAGGGAGAAGCATGCCATGGTCTCTACAGCACCTTCTCCGAATCTGGTCTACAAGAGTTCTCACAAATGTTAGGTAGAAACATGAAGTAAACTGAAGGAGACATAACGCATCTGCCTTTGATTGCTTTTACTAAAGCCTTACCTAAGTTACACTGTTAATTGAGAGTGCTCATTTTCATTCTTTTTACTCTTTCTCTATACTGGGCTGAGGCTAGTTTCAGAGTGAATTATGCTAATTTTTAATTTTTTAAATTTGCTAGATGGCACGTGCATTCTCGGGAGGGAGACACAGAGAGAAGGAAAGTGAGAGAGGACCCTCCATGGAGGGTGGCCACGCCCTAATCCCCTCCCTTGCATTTCTACTTTTAGGATCTTGGGCACCCACAGAAACACATCAGCATGTTTTTCAAGCTGCCAGGTCCAGAACTCGAATGGCACATTTAGCCACGTGGAATCTAGCTGCCCTAACCACATACCACCAGCTGACTCAAATTATGCTATATTTAATACTTACTGTATTGAAGAACAAGTAACCACACATTAAACATAATAAAAATTGTGTTAACCAGTGTCCTCGTGGTTGGGTGGCTGGATCCCATGTTGCCAATCACAGGTTCAAGTTCTAGATCCCATGGCTTGGGAGACACAATGGATGCTTGTGCCTGCTTGTGCAGAGTCCCAAGGAAAAGGCAAGATACAGGAGAGATTGATTCCCCTTGGTGGGGGGGTGCTTTTTCACTTTCTCTCCCTCTGGTGAGCACATGTGCCCATTGGAAAATTTTTTTTTATAATAAAAATAGAAGTTATAAATAATACAGTAATTCTTCAAGTTGTCACTATGTAGTCAAATTGAGTATCTCTTAAGTGCTGTTGCAGGTATTGATTTTTTGTTGCTGGGGTGGCCCTCATTTTAATTGTTGAAGGGCATATGTGAGAGACAGTGAGAGAAGGAGAGGAAGTCCTCACCACTGGGGCAACTTCAATTCCTCCCCTCCGTTTCTCTATCTTGTCCGGATTTGGGGCACACGAGTACCTGTTCCTAGTGTGTTTCCAGACTGTCAAGTCAGAACTCGAATCATGGTTGGCCATGTGGGATCCGGCTCCCTTAACCACTAGGCTATGGGGCCAGCCCAGGTACCAAATTCTTATTCAAAGAATTCTTGCCACATCTCAGTGAGTCTTCACCTGTACATTACCTACAGGTAACTTCGGTTTGAGCCCATTGTCAGCTTTCTCAAAGTGCACTATTTAAGCTACTAGCGTCATGACTTAACTACCAGGAGCCACATGTTTACGCAAAAAGAAAAATAGATGAGTAAAAAAATAGGTGAAATGTTTTTTTTTGCTGCTGTGAATTACAAACAAAGACAAAAAATAAACAATTACCTTTTCCTAAAGATGGGGAAAGTAAGAACTTTTAGTTGGTATAAGCTTAAATCTTGGAATGAAAATACATGAAAAAACAATTCTGCAAAAATTGCCCCACATGCTTTTTCACTTTTTCCCTTCTTTCCCTTTCAAGAAGTAGAGATCATCTTTCACAGCAGGCAGAGGACCTTGGATGAGTGACACCTGGTGTAGACTAGGCTCCCTAACAGACTGCTCTGGTCTGTAACGCTGAGCCTCAGCTGCTGCATGGAGACATGGAAGTCAGCAAAACTCACCTTGGACAGCAGCTCTTGGGTAATACCAGAGGCCGCACGTCTGCGGACAGTACCCTCATGACCAGATGAGGGTGACATAGCCCTCTCCCTGGAACTGGAGTTCTCCATTTCTCCCTTTGGTTAACACATGTACAACCCCAATTAGCACCAAGAGACACGTTGTCAACAGAATAGGAGGAATCCTCCTATTAAGATAGCATCACCCTGTGTTTATTTAATCATTGGGGTTTACTATTCTGATACCGTCCAGTCCTGGGCCAACCCAGACCAATTAGAGAAGCCTAGATAAGTGAAACCCGAATCCCACCTCTCCCATTCATTCTGTGCACCTGGAAAGCTCAGTTTTCCTATGACACTTAAACAAAGAAATTAAATTTTTGTTGTTTTGCTATAGGATGTATGCACTCATCAGAGAGAGACAAGACAGAGTGGGGCAAAAGTGAGAAATTACCCCTGGGGGGATGGCCACACCACAGCCCCTTCTCCTCTAGTTCTCTCCTTGAGATTTTGGGCATGGATACAGAACTCCTACTGTTTTCAAAGCCACTGGGTTCAGGACTTCAGCTGCATAGTTGACCATATGTGAGGGTCCAGGCTCCCTAACCACCAGACCACCACTGGCCCAGAAAATTAGGAATTTGGATCAGTGTGAAAATTGACACCAGGTGAGCGAGGGTAAATTTATAACCTAATCACAAGGAAGAGATGTGATTATAAAAGAAAATAAAACAAGTCAAACATAAGTCGTGGGCTAGCCTTGTGTAGAGTGGTTACGAACCCCATGCAGGGGATCCAAGCCCACATGGTGAGCCACAGTTTGAATCTTGGCCCTGGTGGCTTAATCAGCATGTCAGGCATGAGTGTGTTCATGCCCCAAATCCAGATGGGATGGAGAAACGGAGAAACAAGCAGGTGGCATGACCATGCCCCACTGAGGGGGCTCTCCCTCTCTCTCTGTCTCTCTCTCTGTCTCTCTCTGGCAAGTACATGCATCCTCTGACAAGGAAAAACTAACAAACTAAACAAAGACAACGATAGTAAACAATCTTGAGTGCAAATCTGTTTATGGACTGACAGAGGTTCAGCATGGTAATGATCAGGAACCACTATAGGAAACCAGTAATTGTAGCTCTTTTTGGAAAATGGACAGCCCTGTGCTCGGGGATCCCCACAGTGCAGCTCAACTTTCAGTTTCCACTTCGTTGCTGTTCAGTCAAAGTGTTTATTGGAGTTGCTCGGTGGGCAGTCAGAAGGACTACAGGACCAGAGTCCAGGCAGGCTTAAGGCCTGGTCTCGCAAAGCAGCAGAGCTGGCAACACTGACCTTTGATATTTGCACAGGCAGGACATGCCTGGGAAAGTTTTTGGTGTTGTCCTGAATGGGGCTCCTCTCTCTGAGTTAGCAGG
>NW_006159614.1:2087289-2090851 GCF_000334495.1 Tupaia belangeri chinensis | reverse complement strand
TGCTCTTAAATGTTTGGATGTGAGATGTTCCCATAAGGACAGGAGGGGAGGACTCACTTCTGCAGGCTTCCAGGGAGTCGCATCCTCATAGACATGTTCCTTGGCAGGTGGGTTCCCTCCTGGGGGAGGAGAGAGCCAGGGCGGATTCTGCTGTGTCGCCTGTGCTGAGAGGCAGGCTGTGTACTGGTAGGTTCTCATACTAGTCAGAGAAATCAGGGGTCGTTCTGGGAGCAACGCTGCCTCCACCAGCAGGGAAACGTTGGCCAACCTCTACAGAAACTGATCGGCACAACTTGGGACATCAAGAGGGTGGAGCCCAGACAGGCTACCGTACACCCCCAGTGCTCAGGATGGACCCCAAGAAGAGGAATTACTGGTCCGCAGTGGCATTAGTGCCAAGGCTGAGGAAACCTGACCTAAATTAAAAGCAGGTATCATCCTCTAATTGTTTCATTTCAGGTCATGTGTCATCTTCTTTGGGACAGATACTCAGTAATTAGAAGTTATTACCTGTAGGAACAAAACCCATTGTTTGACTCTGTTTGCTTCCGCTACCCCCCAACCCTCCCTACGAAGCTGGCACAGATGAGTGTCGAGCCAATCAGCGCTCCTGCGCAATCGCAGCAAATGCAGTAACCGGGAGCTGGCTCGGGTTAGGACGCTGGAAGTCAGGAACACGGCCGGGCTCTGTGGTGCTGTGCACCTGTCTTCCTGCTGGATGTCGGCCAAGAACACGCTCTCGCACGATTTCTACTTTGCTCTTCCTAAATACAAGGGGACTTCAGCTAAACTCATGGACAAAAGTGGGATTAAAGTATGAGTTTATTTTGGTGCAAAACAGGTTTCGAAATCCACGCATAGTGATTTCACAATGCATATTTCCCATGAACTTTCGGAAGCCCCTCGTTGAATCTCTCTGCAAGGCCCACCATAATCTCACCAATTTAATTTCTGGGAGGGAAAAGTGTCAGGCGTCCTGCTCAGCACACCTCAGTGAGACTGAAGGAGGGAAGGCCGAACACCTGATCTTCCATTGCCTTGACGAGGGAGGAAAAACTACGAACATTACTCTTCCCCTTTCCATATGATTTTTGATCTTCAGTTTCTACATACATAACAACCCTATTGTATATGTGTCTTTTATTGTTAGCCGGCTCAAATCCTTTTGTGAAAGGAGGCAGGGCATAAATCAGGAGTAAATAAATGCCACACGGAAGCGCCCTTTGGTGCATGCATCACGTGCTCGTTCCAGCAGGCTCCGCAGCGCCTTCATCAATGAACTGCCACCAGTCAGCGTTGTTACGATGATTTCTTACAACTGAGGAGCATTATCATGTTTTCCAAGCAGGCAAGGCAATGAATTATTATAACTTCTGCTCGACTTCTTATTAAGAGCTGAACTGCCTCGGAGCCAGAACCCGCTCCCAGAGAAGGTGCATAGACCTCAGATGAGTGACAGCCAGGGAGAAGACCAACACTTACTGGCTGCAGATGAAACACACCTTCTTTTCCAAGTCAACAGATTCTGCTGTCCATGAATGTGCGGGGTGACAGCACTCTCTGAAACCATCAAGAAGCCCCAAGAAAGACACCCTGGTGCGAATACTCAAAAGGAGACCAAATATTGTGTAAGGAGAGGAAAGTTGGGGGAAGAAGGGAGAGTGGAGAGGGAGAGAGAGTCTCCTTCACACAAAGTGTATATTATGATGCTGAAGAACAAAGGAGGAAAAAAATTCTGGACTCTTCTAAAAGGTCCACATCTAATTTGTGTAACTTTCTAGAAAAATCCAGAGGGGGGAAAACCACCACAAGAATTATTCCCTTATTTACCTTATAATTACACAAAAAGGACTTCAAAATCAATATGTAGCATTTGTGTTTTCCCTGCATCAGTATTGGTAACCTTTCAAAACTAAAGAACACGTCTGTGTGCACCCTGGAACTCAGTGGACATCTTCAGATGCTTTTAATTCTATCAGATAGATCCATTGAGGTCACCACCCACTTGGCAGCCAGAGCTGGAGGCCCTTGTGTTCAAATCTGCCTCCTTTCAGGTCCCCATTAGCAGGGTGTGTTTTGCTCCACTGTCCCTACTCTATAACCTTTTCTATGCCTCTGTGTGTGGCCTTGTTTAGTTCACAGTTTAACACAGAAGTCAAAGTGTGCATGTGTCCTGGTTCCCGGGGAAAGTGAGTGCCACGTTCCCTGGCCCTGATTAAATGGAAATTCTATGTAATTCTGGAAAAGTGCTGAAGAGCACAGCATGGACAAAATGGCTAACGTTTTCATCTCACTTAGGAGCTGACAGACCATTTCCAAGTAATCCAAGTGAAATTTCTACTCCTTCCTAGGGAGGCAGATGCCGAGTGGACTGATATGCCAGCCTATAAGATCACACAGGTTACGGGGCAGTCGAGCGAGAATCAAACGTCAGGCAGCTGTGTCTACAAAGCTGTACTCTCTGCAGATTCTCCTGCATGGCCCTTGGTTTCACTATGGATCTGATTCAGCCTCAGCCAAGATTCCGCCTCTCACGTTACTGTTCTTAGCCCCAGACTTTGACTTGTGGACAGGTGACGTTCTGTCTCATGGCTGGCCCAGGCTGTGGAATACCATGTTCCTGCGTGTCTGGTGCGTAGCCATCAGCTCCTATGAGACTGGACACTAGGACCTGAGGTTCAGCCATTTTGACTATAGACACACACACATACACACATATACACACCCCTGGGATCCACACAGAAAAGGTTCTCTCATGTCAGAGCACAAAAGGAGACTAAAAGAAATGGTGCAATATCAGACTAGAAAGTGAATGGGGCTCTAAAATGACTAGCTGTGGTTTAGAAAAGTCTTTGCGAATCAGAAGATGGGTCACCTTAAAGAGGGTATGTAGGCTTTTACCTGGAAGCCATTAATAAGCATGTCTGGACACCTGACTGATGACATTAACTTCATGACCCTGACTTTCTACACCTCTTCACAGTCATCTCTAAAGGAGCACAACACTGGGGTGTGTGTGTGTAGGGGGGTTAGCAGTCAGTGGCCTGGTTGCAGCAGTGTGGCGGGGGAGCAGAGGGGATCTCCTCAGCCAGGGACCCACCCAGCACACCAGGTGGGCGATTACCTGGGACCTCGACTACTGGGACTGCAGGTCAGCGCCTGACCACCAGCTTCTCTTCTGTAAGGTGGTGTGATTGTGAAAGCCCAAGGGAGGTGAGAACTTGTCACGGGCTATTGATAGAAAGGTAGGGTGGCGCAGTAGCTTGGGACCAGGAAAGGGGCTCCAAAGTCACCACAGTGAAGAGCTGGGGGGCAGAGATGGCAACTGGAGCAGGTGAAGTCACATGCCCCAGGAGTCAGCCTAGACCCTCAGAAAGGCAGTTACAGCAGCAAGGACCACAGTGCCCTTGCAAGTAGGGATGCCAGGACAGGTGACAGTGGGTCACAGAAGTGCCCATGTGTGTTGTCCTGCAGACGATAGGACGCAGCAGGGTCCAACTTTGGTTACAGGAGTGCAGTCTTCAGAGAGGAACAGCACAGAGACAGGCCCAGCTGGGCGAAC
>NW_006159614.1:2077923-2087274 GCF_000334495.1 Tupaia belangeri chinensis | reverse complement strand
AATGTGAGCTATACCAGAGAACAGTGGAACAGACTGGAGCCCTAATGGCATTCCAGCATCAGGGCACCCAGGCTCTCTCCCTCCTTCGGCCTTCATAACATGGGGAACACTGGGTTATAAAGAGATTTCAGGCCAGCCAGTTAGTTTGGTGGTTAAGCCACTGGATCCCACATAACTGATTGTGTGGTTCAAACCCTGGACCCAGTCGCTTGGAAAACATACTAACCACATGTGTGCATGCCCAAAACCCCAAGACAAGAATGGGAGAGAAGGGACTGTGGTGCCGTCATCCCCTTGTGGGGGTGCTGTCTCTCTCTCTCTTTCTCTCTCTCTCTCTTATGAATACACACACCCTATAGGAAAAAGAGAGAGTTTGTTCTATGATTTTCCATGTAAGAAGAAAAATAGAAGTAATCAGTCTTTCAGTTCCAGGTTACAGAGGAAACCAATGCTGTATCAAGGGACACACTTTCCAAAGGACACGCAATTTCTCCATCCATGCTTTTTTTTTTTTTTTTTTTTTTTTTTTTTAAGACATGATTGAAAAGGATGCCTGAATTTCACCCTGAATAGGAAAAAGGGGAATGTTTCTACTCCCAGTGGGCAGACTCAGTCAGAGCAGGGTGCAGATTTGAGGCAGTTCTGTCTCTCAGATGCAGATATCAGTAGTTGGTTCTTGACTGGGCCTAAAGCCCAGAAGACTCGGACTGCTCCTGTGAATGCAGTAGGTTTTGCACTTGAGCTGCGGAAGAAGGGGAAGGCTTTTCTGAGGAGCCTGGTGGGCAGCAGGGGGAAAGGCAGGGGAAGCACAGCTTATGTAATTTGGTAGCAAGCCATGCCAAACGGACGCAGAGTGCAGATGCCGAGGCGGACCCTGGTCACATTTCCAACTCATCATGGCCATGCTGGATAAGCGCAAGACGAGAGAGAGATGTCTGATCAGATGGTGCAGTCCTAAAATTTCCAGAACATTCTGGAGAATTATCCAAGACAAGAATTTGCAACATGGCCCCTAGGAAGAACCAGAACATGGTGGAACACACCCACTGCCTCCATCTTCCTGGCTGGGTACCACACCGATGAGGGGGGCACCACGCGGCTGAAGTGGTAACAAGATTTAGCTTTGCCCGTTCCTTGGCTCTGGGTGGGGCCAGTCTGGATGACTCAATCAACATCAAAGGGATGGAGAACTCTCCATGAAGTCAGCCTTATTTCCTGAGATCAGGGCTGCTCAGAATTCAGATGAGTGCCTACTAATTCCTGTCGGTCATACCAGGCAACTGGAGGAATTGGAAACAAGAAGAAAAAAGTTGCCGATCAATGAATGAATAGTGCTGGCATATGGTCCCAGTTGTTGAAACGCAACCTTGGCCGACTAATTCCACTGCCATAATAACATTTCCTATAAGACGGAGACAGAGCTCAATACAGAAAGTCCAGAGTTCATCTGTTGTCAGTGAAACAATTTATTGATCTTACTTCATTGGATTAATCAATTTCAGTCAAGAAAATAAAAGACCAAAACAAAGACTTTTTCACATGTAAATGTACATAAAATATTTATTCTCTTCAATGTAAAATAAACACTTGGCTGCCCAGTAAGAAGGGACTATAAACAAGTCAATAAAAAGAAGAAATGAAAAAGCAGGAGAAGCACAGCTTGTGTAACTTACCCCAAATTACAACCCAGCCATAGGTCTTCTTTATTATTGTCTCAATATTTTTATGACTGAGGGAACTTTGGATTGTGATAAACAGACAACATATTAGCATCTAGAGATTACAGATGTGTTTTAGCATTTATATTCACTTTTGCAAAACTAAAGCATACACCTCTTTAATTATAGGATAACTGAGCAATTTAAATTGTAGTCAAAGCATCAAAGTTCGAATGGCTTTCTGCTCTGTCTTATGTCTTAAGCAAACAACACAGGGACAGGGACTGGGCAGTGGTGTGTTGGTGAACGCAGGTGGCCTCACACAGAAAGGACTCAGATTTGTCCTCAGGTCACTGTGTGCATGCTAGTCACATGCCTGTGATCCAGGCTGGCAGAAGCTGGGATAGATCCTGGCATGAACACCTTACTGGGGGTGTGTATCTGTCTGTCTCTATTTCTCTCTCCCAGAAGAAATAAGTAAATTTAAAAAACAAACAAACAACAACAAAAAACCCAAGGTGCCAGATCTCACATGAATGAATGTATGGTTTGAGTTCTGGACTCAGTAGCTTGAAAATCACTCTGGATATGTGTGTGTGTATGCCCAAAATTCCAAGAAGAGACTGGAGAAGAAGGGATTGCACATCGCCATCCCCTATGGGGGTGATTTCTCACTTTCCCTCTCTCTTAGTCTCTTGCACACAAGCAAACATGCCCTATAACAAAACAAAAACAAAACAAATTAAAAAGCAGCACATGGGGCCAGCAGGTGGTTTAGGTGCTAGATTCCCACATGGAAGACCACATTTCAAGTCTCAAACTCAGCAGCTTGAAAATTAAGCTGTGCATAGATGCCCAAAATCCCAGGAGGAGAAGAGAAGGGATTGCAGCATGATCATCCCCTTCAGGGGTGCTTTCTCACTTTCTCTCTCTGTCTCTACAGCAAGTGCAATGTGCACTATGACAAAAACCTAAACCAAAACGAAACACACACACAATATTGCTGCCATTATTTTGAGGTTGGAGGAGAGGTTTGCTACTGAGAGAGCTCTGGACATCTAAGACTACTGACAAAAGAAAAAGGTAAGGAGTTAGAAGCTCTGACTATGGAACTGTCTCATGAGGCCCTTTAACCTCCTCTGCACCAGAGATGCATCCAGGAAAGAGCAACAGACAGGAATTTAACTGTTTTCATTTTGAAATTTATTTACTGATTTGGATAGTTGGGAAATAGAAAAGTCTACATAATTATTATAATTTTTATCTAGATAAGAAAATGACTACAAGATACACAGAATATTCTAGAAGGGCCAATCTCTAATTATGGCATCATCAAGAGCAAGCCTATGCGATGACAGGCATTAGGCCAGCCCTTCTTCATATTTTAACAAGCTCTTCTTTTTTTAAGTTTTATTATCAGAATTGCATTTAATCACATATATCTTTACAGTATATTACATTTCTTTTTCCAGCATAGATTTCCATGCACTTCAGTCAAGACAAAGACATTACTATCCACATCATCATCAAATAGCTTTCCATCAGTTATAATATTCCAAACTGGACTGGTCTGAGAAGTGCTGGGTAAATTCTCTTTACAAGTCAAATGATACATAGTGATTGAATGTTTAAAAAGTGAGAATAAATAATAACCTCAAAAAATTATGAAAAACAAGCTCTTCTTTATCCCCTTAAACCTACCTTGTTTAAGGAACTCACAAACTTATCTTGGGTTATATGCTGCTTAGTAATTTAATATCAAATCTGCTTCTGAAAATATTAATTTCAAAATATTTTAAAAAGACAATTGTTTGTTGGGAACCAGCAGTTAGTGTAATGGCTATGTCTCTGGACTCCCATGTAGTCAACCACGGTTCACGTCCTGGTCCCGGTGGCTTAAAACTCACGCTGGGCGCATGTGTGTATGTGCCCAAGATCCCGAGAGGAGAATGGAGGAGAAGGGATTGCGGCGTGGCCATCCCCCCTCAGGGGTGATTTCTTGCTTTCTGTCTCTACGTCTCTCTCTGTCTGTCTGGCGAGCGCACGCGTCCTATAGTGAAAACCTCTCCAAAAAAAAGGAAAAAAAAGACAATTGTTTGTTGAGTTTTGAAGTTTTAAGTTCCTCTTAGTATAAAGAAATCAAGTCATTGGAGAAGAGTAAAGTAAGTACATACATTCTCTAATTCTAAGAAGTAGACGTATACTTTCCACAGCGGTATCATTGAAATCATGATTTTTAGTTTCTGATATCTTTTTGTTTGTTTGTTTGTTTTTGGAGAGGTTGTTGCTATAGGGCGTGTGTGCTTGTCAGAAAGAGAGAGACAGAGAGACAGAAAGTGAGAAATCACCCCCAGGGGGGATGGCCACATCGTAATCCCTTCTCCTCCATTCTCCTCTTGGGATCTTGGGCACTCATGCACACGCGCCCGGCGTGAGTTCCTGATATCTTAAAAGTAAAAAGTGGCTTTTAAAAAGTGTTATGTAAAGTGATGCTTTTTCTTACAATTGACCCCCTCTTGAAGTCTATGAGACAGGGCACTATCTTTCACATTCAGACCAGTGCATACCTTTCTCCAAAAAAATAATAATTACGATTGATAGTGATGGTAAATGAAAAGAAGAGGTTTATTCTTCAACGTAAAGTACTGTCCACTGGAGAATGGCATTTGGAATTCTTTGCAATGATGCATATTTGAAAATCTTGGGTCATTTTGCACAGAAATAAAAAGGCTGGGTTTTGCTAAGTAAACATGGCTGCAACTCAGACAGAGGAAGGCCCACATACCATAAATTACTCACCAGGGCAAAGGGCTGCATGACTGCTGTGAAGGGATGGTGACAAATTAATGCAATAAAGATGCCCTGAGTGTGCTAGAACTCTGCAGCTGCCCCGCTCCTCTGTCACTGTGAGATGATGAATCAAACAAATTAGGGCAGAAATTACTAGATTAATTAAGCCAGGTGATTATGTCTGACCGTTATTGTTCGGAAGTCATAACTCTGTCGTAAAGGTCAGTGGATTTTGCTCTAGAGGATGTGGATAGAGCTGATAAGAAGAATCATGTTTCTATCTAACAGAAAGGTATCTATGAAAAACTTTTGCTCACTTCTTATTTTAAGTTTAAAAATCCCTTGATGACTTTCATACACATCTGTGCTAAATTCAGCAAGATGAATCAAGTGGTTGCCTTTATGGCCTTTTTTATTTTTAAATTTTTTTCAGATGGGGATTGATAGAGTGGGGGGTTCCTACGGATGTGGAATTGACACATACGATGTTATCAGTCCTGACTATTTGCCAAAGTGCAGAGTAGAGACGATTCCTCCTCAGAACAACAGCTACTTCCCTGTTAATAGGATGACCAGAGCTAGTCTTGTTCACTAAGTGGCTATTTCTCCAGTCCCAATAAGCCAGATGTCTGGCAGAAGGAACAAGTGTTTACAAGCCAGCAAGGTGGTTTCAGGTGTAGATTTCGGCATCCATGATACCTGGGTTTGCCTGATAGTATTATCTGGAAGATGTGTGAGCCCATACACGAAATAATGAAGCATCTCTTCAGCCAGAGCACGAGGGTGCTGGGATGTTACCTGTCCCTGTCGTGTGCTCCGGGGAACATCTATAGCAGCACAGCAAGTGGAAATTGTACCTCGTGAGCTCGACTTTAATCATTTTCAAGCACTCGTATCTTGCAGGCGGCTTTGAACCCAAATGAGCTGAAGGCTACGTGTGCCCCGCTATAAACCCAACACCTTACAGAATCTAATTAATCATTTCCATTCATTTCTAGCCTAGGAGCATGGTTTCCATGCTTTGCCAAGCACCATAATCACATATATGCATTTAGCTAATCAGTCAAATTCCAAAGGGAGGCTATATTTTAATCTTTTGGTTATAATTACAATTTGAAACTAAGTCCTCCATGAAACACATATGGATACTTTGTAGGTGCCTAAGATATTATGGTTATTATTTTAGCATTCACAAGATACTCACAGGGGACTGTACAGTTTATACATTGAGACTCCCTAAGACACTGAGATTTCCATTTGCTGCATTTTTTTTAATCTGAGTAGCCCCAGGGAGAAGAATCCATGTGGTATTTTGCAGACACAATGGAACACGAGGTCAGCTGCCCCTCACTGCATTCGGCCCCCATTAGCATTAATGAGAATGCTACCCATACATCAACAGGAGGAAAAGACCCCACGGGTTCTAAAGCAAAGCTGAAAGACAGCCCTGCTATCTGCCAAGGAGCAATTTAATTAAACTCTTATTTATTGCTACTCACTCTGGTTTCATGAGTTTCAGGGAGCTCAGACACTGCACACAGGCTTGCTCATTGCAAAACCAGTCTTGCTTACTTTCAACTGGGTTTTGAGATCAATAATCACTGAGACATATATTGCACACCCTGACGTGAGAACTGAAGCCAGCGTGTCTTAAATGAAAAATGAAACATACTTATTGTATTTGTAACTAATGTTCCTTAAAAGTAAAGCAAATATTGATATTCCAGGCACACATAAAAACCAAGACCTATAACTAAGTGTGTAAAATGCACACTGCACGCATTTAATAATCATACTCCATTTTCAATAACGGGAAACAAGGTACAATGACTACAATAATTCACCCGCCACTTTTTTTCTTCAGCGAGCAGCACATTGTTTTATTACAATATAGCAATCCTGCCACATTGCATTTTACAGTATGTGTACAAGAACCATAAATACACCAGCCCATCTAAAATATGCAGCAACGGCTCTCCTAGCTTTAGTGGTACTTGCAACTTTGCGTTTTATGTGAATTTCACATTTTGTTGATGTGTTTGCAATGAAATCAGTACTGCCCAGAAGAGAAATTATTTTACATTTCCATTAAAAGCTACAGTAGTAAATAAACCATCAGAGTTTATGTAGATACCCACTAGAACATCGAGGGAAGCCCATTAAAGTGCCAAACCCTGTGTTAAACATTTGATAAAAGAGTACCTATAAGGCACATTTCTAACATTTTTTTTTCAAGTGATAGAGTTTTAAAGATATTTTATAATACTGTACCAACCTCTGCAGAATACTCAAAAATCAACTGAAGGTTATGTTTGTCGGGAAAGCAGCTGTGAAGCTCGTCGTGACGGAATGCCCTTGTCAGGGCCCAAAATGAAGCGGTGCTACTAGACAAGAGATAGAAGGCTGCCAGAGACCGCCAAGGTTCCGGGGCTGCCGGGCTGAGGCATGCACGCGCGCACACCCCCACCGTCAAAATAAGCACCCAGCAGATTGCAATAATTAAAGCGTAATAAATAATAATTAGCACGCCCATAATGGAAAAGGCCCTCTTTTAAAGAATAAATTAACAAGGAGGCTTATGTAGTTAAATACATATATAGTACGTGAACCAGCACGGTTGGGAGACGGGGGCGAAGAACCACAGCAAGTTACTAGTTTGGAGAGATTCGAAGAAGGTCAATTAAGGTTTGCCCTTAAAACCTGTGTGTGTGAGGCTGGTGTGAGGCACACTCATGCTGGGTAAAATCACTGTCTAAGCTAAGTGATGGATAGTGATTCGATGTATTAAGAAAGGAATTTTTTTAAACCTGTGTAAATTGTAGCTAAAGGAAAATAAACATAGGAAGGTGGCTCTATCCCACACGAACCCATGTCGAGCTGTGCATGGTCTGTTATTACACCTTCCCCCTTAAACACGTACTTCAGTTGTAGAACAATCCAGAGAAGCTGGCAGCATGTCACTGGAATTTCTGTAGATGAATCAGCTTCGAGGGAAGCACTTACCTAAGATTGCTAGCTAATGGCTGTCAGGAGCAGGGTCTGCTGATGCCAAGGCTGAGCCCCTTTGCACACGAATGTGCGAGTCAGACACATGACAAGGTCACCACTGCAGGCCATGCAGCTGGTGAATGAATGATGAGCATCAACTCTGAAAGCCAGGCATCTTCCTTTGTGTAATCCTGGTGCTTAGCACAGGGGCTTGGCACCGGGGTGAGCTCCTGGAGGGTCCACTGGAGTCTCCATGAGCTCTAGCGGCTTATTTACTCCTGTAGCTTTCCATGGAAATGTAGAATGAGCTCTCTCTGGGAGGTACTGATTTCCCTGCAAACACACCCTACAGTGCAAGAAAGGTGTTCCTGAAAGTTAGAGTAACGCACGGGGATGGGTGTTGGAAGTAAAGAGGCTGAGCTTCCACTGCGGACTCCGTGGTGACCCGCTCCTCCCTCTCCCCGGATGCACCAGGTCACTTGGGTGAGCATGACGGAGCTCTGATATTGATACCATGTATTGTTCACGTACAACACGGGGGGTCTGCGGTGGCTCTTTTAGCTTTCTAAAGAAATGAGAAAAACGAGATGATGCAGTGAATTTATTATAAACTAAACTTATTTAAAATGTATAACTCTCAGATGGTTTGTTATAAATGTCCTATTCTAAATGAAATAATGATTATGGAAGACTATTGTTATATCTTAAGTATCTTTTCCTTAAAAAAAAAAAATGGCAACCCTAGGTTCATCCCTTTTCCTAGGGAGGGCCTTTAGTAATTACTGGTTTGTGGACTCCAGAAATCTGAGAGACACTCACTTCTCTGGGTGAGAGACCCCGCCATTGCCCACGCTGACTCCCATGCAGCTGAAATAATAGATGGAGGAGCCAAAGAGGAGGAAACCGAAGAAAGAGAAAGAGAGAAAAACAATTTTGGCAAGAACTCTGGCGTAAGGGAATAATGAAGTCATCACAAAAATAATAAAAATAAAATAGAATGTACGCCTCGGGTGCTCATAGCACACTCTCCGTTACTGAGCCCAAAGTAATAGAGATTCTCCTCGGCCAAGGAAAGTAATAAGGGGACAAACAAACACAAAAACGACTCGGAGCTTCGCCGGCTGGATGTCTGACGCAGCTCTCCCCGGGCAGGGCTTGCGGTAGGTCTGACAGCTGCGGCGAGAACACATGGACGGCCGTCAGGGCGGACAGCGGCTCGGAGAGGGGTCATTTATCCTTTCTGCTGACTCTATCACTTGCAGCTGAGATCCATTAGTCATATTGATTCTGAATCGTCTACCTTGGCTGGGACAGAGCACTTCCAATGACAAAATCAAGTTGTTTCCATTCTTCACTGTTTTACTTTGCAAGTGAATGGATTTGTCACCGAGAAAACAAGATCCCAGCAGTCGTACATCCCTAACACCAAGCGCCACCAGGTCATTGGGCAAGAACGCAACAGGACCAGAACAGAGGAGCTGTCGTAGGCTAAGGGACGTAGGCATGACGTTCATCCAGATTATTTTAGGGAGCGAGAATGAGGGATGCGGACGTCAGCAGGACCTCACTTTGACAACACGGTACACAGCGAGAACAAGGCAGAGGCGGAACTGATTCTCCGAACGTGTCAGTGGAATGCGATGGACAAATGGTCAAACAAAGAAAGTCTTCATGGAGTTCCTTGTTCCTCTGATGCCTCAGGCCTATTAAGAATAACCATTTAAGATGCTAGCTAACATCAATGTTATAAAGACACAATTTTATTTAAATTAATCTTTACAGCATCCTTAGGAGGCATTCTTAACCCATGTTTCATATGGGGATGACTGTGAAGTTCAGAGAGGTTATAGCATTAGCCCAACTTCACCCAGCCTGCGTCACAGCCTCCCCTGTCGATTAGGGCTCCAAGATGCAC
>NW_006159614.1:2053948-2077660 GCF_000334495.1 Tupaia belangeri chinensis | reverse complement strand
CACAGGAAAGGATGCTCCCTAGGAGCTCAAGGTGCCCTCACGTGACTGCCTTGGTAGGCTCTTCTGCAGGAAGGGCAATATTTCCACTTTAGGGAAGCCCAAGCATTTTAACGCTCAGTTCTGAAGCTGGGAAGGGGTCTGGAACCCAGGTCGCCTCTTTTCAGCGGGTCGCACTCCCCGTCCGGCTGCACTTTGAAGAGCTGGGAGACCAGGTGTCCATCTGGGATCCAGGCACCCCTCTAACAGAAGCTGAGACCGATGGCCCAGGAAGATCCTGTCTTCGTTTCCACATTCCCTCAGCACGTATGTTCTGGGTGCCTGTCACATGCCAGCTACTTCACAAAGGCCTGATTCAGAGATGACCATGGCCTGAGAGCTGCTGCCCGCAGTGTGACCACAGGCCAGCAGGCGTGTGTTAACATCGATAAGCTGAGCACCAATTCCTGAGCACCTGCTCTGAGGGGCCTAGGGTGAGGTGCCACATACAGAGCGAGACTCTGAATTCCGGGGGCAAAGACTGCCTTAGGGATTCTCAGCCAGACATGACATCTGAGCCTGCCAGGAGACATTTTTAGTTCACACCAGGAGATGGGAGTGAGTAGTGAGTCTACCAGCACGCAGTGGGTGCTGTAAGATACCCTCCACTGAACAGGGCAGCCCCATAGGGGAATGTCCCCCTCCAGTGTCAGCAGGGTCGGGCGACAGCCTGGGCTGTGTCAGGCTCATTGCGTCCAAGGCAGGGGTGGGTGCTGACCAGCCAGCGGCAGGAAGGAATCACCTTGGACAGCGATCTTTAATTGCCTCCGGAGTGAGGAAGGCGGCAGAAATCAGCAGACTCAGAGATCAAGACTTAGTCATGGGATGCGACTGGGCCCGGTACAACAGCACACTGGAGGTGGATTTCGATTCTAAACAGGACAGAGGAGGCATGCTGGTCCCGGCACCAGGGCTGCAGGGCCAGAGCAGACCCAAGGCATGACGCAGACCTCCTGAGTCAGCCGCTGCCCAGGGCATTGGGGACGGGGACAAGGAGTGTCTGGTGTGAGGAGAAGGCTGTCACAGGGCGCGTCTCAGCCTGAGAACACGAAGGTGCCTGTTCACAGTCACAGCCTCACCACAAGGAGCCTGGGAAGCAGATCCTCGTCACCAAGTAAGACCTCGCCTCGTGGGAGGGATGACAACCCTCACTGCCCTGTATCTACCCGGACGCTGCTTCAGTGACACCCTAGCAACTCGGCCCACCCCAGAAGCCGGGGTTCCCTACCTGCCTTTAACAGATCCGAGTCACTGGTCATGGGTGAGCTCAGTGTGTCCCTAAAATACTGAGGAGCAAGTATTAGCACGAAGGAGCTGCAGGGACCTCCGTGAGGCCACTCCACACAGAGCCAGCGGCACACAGACGTGCTGACACGCAGGTGTTCGACCCTGCACCTGTGGCTCCTTCAGCTCTGAGTCAGGGAAGAGGACGGTGCCGTTAGCTCCCTGTGCAGCCATGCGAGGAACAGGTCACACTCCAGACACAGCAGAGACCCCAGGGACAGGGCCACACTGCCCAGGGCAGGGCACTGTCTCCACTACCTCGCTTTGACAGGGATGGCAGGAAGGCCAGGATGCAGGCTGGTGACACAGCACTCTGCGAGGTGCTATCTAGCGTGGCTTCTGTTAGGAATTTCTTGTTCATGGGACTCTTATGCACATTTGAAATTATTTATAAGTCATTTTTTTTTTAAGTTTCAGTGATGACACGATAACATCGCATCTATTTAAAACTTTCCACCAGCTTCCTAGTTGCAATCTACTGGCTCCTTGGAATAAAAATTAATGTGGACATTGAAAAAACAGAAGAATGAACCTGGCTGTCCTGCCCCCACTGCGATGCAGACTCCTCAGTGGCTACTCACTCCCTGTGCGTGAGACATGCAGGCTTTCAGCACCAGACACAGCGCCCGGTGCTCTGGCTCCCGGTGATTTTGAGCCTCCCTCAATTATCCCGCTTGTCCTTGAGGCTCTCTCGGATGAAATGTGCTGTGTTTCCTGGTCCGCCTGCGTGCTTTGACCACACTGATCCCGCTCCTGAGTGTTCACTGTCACCTCCCACCATGGTGCTCTCCGATTCGCCCTTCAGAAACCCGTAGGGAACTGTTCTCTGAGAAGTCTTAGCTGGCCACCCTTGCTAACAGAAATAATCACGCTCCTTCTGATTTATTGTTAGTATTGATACAGGTAGCATACTCTATTTTAGGAGAAAAAAATGTTTATTTCATTTTTGGGAAACTTAAGCTTGTCAGAAATAGACAGCATCTCATGTTTTGCTGTATGTGGCAACGTGAAGTCATTTATGAAATGAAATCTGCAGTAAAATATTAAAGCTATGTAGACCAAGCAGGAGCCAGTCCATGGCTTGTCTTTGAACCATGCTCTGACACCACCTATGACCAGTGCCGACCGGAGGCAGAGGGTGGAGGGGGACACAGGGAGGATGGACGTCAGACCAGGCGCGCCCCTTCTTGACCCTCGGCTTCCTCCTTACCAGTTTCACGGTAACAGATGACGGGAGCCAGCATCAGGTTGTTCAGAGGTCTGGGCTCTGCAGTTAGAGAAAACTAGGCCCCTGCCATCTGAGCAATTTTGGGGAGTTACTTGACCTACACCTCAAAAATCACATCTGTAAAAAAACCGGATAGTATGTAATTCGGCTGGTGTACTATAACAGGATGCCATCAGTGAGGGCCTAGCAGAGAGCCTGGTGTGGCCCCCATACACAGCAGCCACAGGGATGATCTTTAACTGGGACGCCATCATGCTGGGTGGCCACAATCAAATGAGGTCGATTCGGTAGTGTCTGCTTCTACTCCAAAGTCTTTTCTCCCTATAGCGCTGTTGTTCTTTTTTGTGCTTCTTAGGTTTCCTTTTTCCCCAGGGGTGACAGATGGAGAGAAGCATCCTCAACAGAATTTCCACTGGGGTTCCCACTGCTATCCCCCACCAGGCTCCCCAGTCAGCCAGGATCATGTGTACAGGTGCACCAGGTCACTGAACCCACAGTCTTACATATGGACCCAGCTTCATGTTACTATACCATCAAGCCAGCTCGTTATTTCCTTATCTATTATTCCACGACACCTCCATAGCACTAATTTATCTTGTCTGTTATTTGAGTGAGCTAATTCAAAATCAGAATGTATTGAAGCCAACCTGTGGCATGGTGGTTAAGGCAGCTGGATCCCACATGGCTGAATACACGGTTCCAACCCCAGTACCACTGGATTGAAAACATGCCAGGTGTGTGTGTGTGCTCATAAAAATCTCACTAGGGGGCAGAGATAGGGCAGAAGTGATTGCACCATGACCACGTACCATGGTGGAGCATTCTTTCTTGGATCAGTCTGTGGTGTGGTGGTTAAGGTGGCTGATTCCTCATGGCTGACTGCATGGTTTAAGTCTCAGAACAGGTGGCTGAAAAATATGCTGGGCACATATGTGTGTGCATGTGCAAAATCCTGACAGGAAGGAGAAATGGAAGAGAAGGGATTGCAGTGTAACCATTCCCTACTGTGGGCATTTTCCCAACTCCTCTCCTCTCCTCTTCTCTCTTTCTTTCTCTCTCTCTCTCTCTCTCTCTCTCTCTATCTATCTAAAAAGCACATGTGCTCTCTGGCAAATTAAAAAACAAAAGTGACTTCTAAGAGGGCACACATTTCCAGAGATGTATACAATGCCTATCACCATGTAAAACTCTTATTAAATTTCCCCAGGTCCTGTAATGAAGGCATCTCATGCAGTACCTAGACAGCAATGTGGAAAGACTACATTGACCAGGCAGCCCCCGCATCTAACTGACACCTCAGAACAGCTGCTTCCGTCCAGTTCTGGCAGCGTCACACAGGTCTGTTCTTTGTTTCCTGCAGGACATGCCATAGCTGCCTCTGGAAGGTGATCCCCAGATAATGCTGTTGAGCCAGCACAGGAGCCGCCAGCCTGACATCCCTGTGCACAGAAACCACAGTTGAAGCCATCACTTGTAACTACCAAGGGCCAGGGCTGGCAGTCCATGAAGAAGGAGGAATATTTCACATGGTTAATAAATACATCCATGGAGAGACTCTGTTAGGAGGAGTGACAGCCAGGTCTGTAAGCCAATACTGAATCAACAATTAAAAGAACAGTTCCAATTCAGTTAAGCCAGAGCCAAGAGAGACTCAGTTATATTTAAATCAAAATTCACCACAGCAGGGGATTATCAGCTGTTCACTCTGAATGTTGGATGTTCTTCCTGGAAGCTTAACTGATATAACCAAGTGCATTTGAGTTGTGTGGGGATGAGCTGTGCAGCTGCTGAGCCAGCTGATGTGCCTGTGATCTGTGGGTAGAAGCCACCGCGATTTGCAGAGACCAAAGCCCTGGGAGTTTCAATAAGTCACTCTCTCACTCAGTGTACTTTCTACACTGCTCTGAGGGAAGATCACAGCTCCTTCGGATTTTGCAGAGTGGAGCATCTTGAGAGCTGAGCAGCACAATGAGGGCCATCTCCACTTCTTTCACAGACACATTCCAGAATGAAGCTCTCTGCAGTCAGAGCAGCTGGGTGCATCTCAATCGTACCTGCAGGCCAGTGCTTATTCTGCAGGTCTCTAAACCACCCATGAAGGAAAATTGGACATGCTCTATTTTACTAGCAGTTATGTAAAAAATTGTCCATGGAGCTAGTGCACGTTTCAGTCACCCATCATGAACTAAAAATGAACGGTACTGCAGAAGATGGCATGTCTTCCCGAATAGAATACACAGACAGAAAGTACGATTTGGGATCAAGGCAAGGCATTAGCAGGAGAAGCTGCTGTTGAAGTGGTTCTGGGTGTCGTTCACTGCTATTTTAATAAGCTCTACCCAAAGAAAACAAAGGCAGTCTACACTTCTAAGTGAGGCAGGATGGTGTGTGGTGAGCTGCATGGAAACATTAAAATCCATGCTGTCTCAGCAGGACTGGGACAGAGTTCTTGATTCATGCCCACGGAACATTACTGCTGAATTACAGATCCACAGCTCTTTATGGGGAGGCCTCCCAGACTGCTTTTCCTTCTGCATAATTCACGATATAAAGACTGTTTATTGCTGCTAAATTGCGTAAGAAGGCATAGGACAGGGAAATAGCCCTCTGCCTTCATTATGTTAATTTAGAAATCACACATTTCCCTTTCTTATGTGTGGTTTCTTAAAAACAATGGATCATGCTGGTTGACTGATGGCTGGCCTTCTGAATTTTTTCCTCCAAACTGCCTTTCCTCTTGATCCATTTCTTCTTCTCCCAATTTGAGAAATCGTAAGCACCATATGCAAATGTTATATTTATGAAAAACAATGGGTCGGTACAGAATAAAGGGTGCAATTTCCCACAAGGAAAAAAGGCATGGAGAGGAGAGGAAGGAGGAGGGCGAGACTGTCCGTGGTGCATCCCCACCCCATCAGCACCTGTGCAGGCCTCGCTGGCACTCCGAAATCCTGCCCCACCCTCTTTACAATTCCAATGCAGTGCAGATTCCAAGGCCATCAAATGTAGGGTTAACTGTAATTACGGAGCAAGAGAGCTCAGACTTGAATCAGAGGCAGGGCGACCAAGAGGAGGCCAAGCAGGCAGCTCGGATGTGCCCCAGCACACTCTCACCTTGCCCTGCCTCACTCGTTACGCTCAGCTGTGTTCAGGTGGGAGGAGATGGTGAGTGGATGGAGGGCAGGCGAGCCGTGTGACCCCTCATGCACTGCCTCACCAGAGAGAGTAGAGACCAGGCCCTGATCCAACTGTGGTGGAGCAGGAGGCGGCAAGCTGCTACGTAACCTTGGAGCCACATGGAAGACCCGGGTCAGGATGTCAGGTGAGAGGGAAACATGCCAGGGGCACGTGTGTGCATGCATGACCCTGACTGGCTAGAAGGCTGGGGAATAATTACGTGTGACAAAACTCTGTCCAGAGTGCCTATCTGTGTGTCTGGCTCTCTCCTCCCACTCAGGAAACAAATAAATAAGCTAAGAGAGAGAACGGGTTCTGAAGCGAGAATGTGTAGGTTCAAATATTGAGTCAGGGGCCCAGCAGGTGTATTGGTTAGGTTGCTGGACTCCCATGTAGTTCACCATGGTTCGAGTCCTAGACCGTGAACCGTGCCGAATCCTGGACCTGGCAATTTGAAACTCACACTGAGCACATGTGCATACATGCCCAAAATCCCGAGAGGAGAATGGGGGTGTGGTCATCCTCCCGGAGGCTGATCTCTCCCTTTCTGTCTCTCTGTCTCTTCCTGTCTCTCCGGTGAGCACATACACCCTATAGCAATCTCTCTTAAAACAAAATGAACGACTGGGTTAGGAGTTCAGTACCTGCACCACTGAGTAAGGTGCTCCACCTCGGTTTCCCTTATTTATAAAAATAGCGTCTGCCTGTCTCTGAGGGGTGCTGGGAGGGTGCCGTGGCCTGTCTTTGGCATAGAGAACCTATATCATGCATGTGAGTCGCTGGTGGTTTCTCAAAGAATACATGCATTAAATAGGTGATTCTGCTAAAGACAGTGCAGCATGCACCTACTAGGCCTGGTGGGGTGAGGAGCTAGTGAGTGAACATCTATGAAAACGTTTATCCACCACCCAGTGGTATTCAAATGAAAGGCTTATTACTCCTGTGGATGCACCCCTCAGAAGTCGGGTGAGCATCCATCCACTGAATCACAAGGTTTCCGAGAGACCTCCTGTGTTTGCAGATGGGTTAGGTGTGAGGAAGGACACTGAAAACCATGATTTGCATTTCCCCTCCTGAAAGGAATTACCTTGAGGAAATTTAACACACAGGCATGAAAAGTTAAACACAAGAGGCGGATAAAAAGCAAAATGATTAACGGACACACAAAAAAAGTTATCTGTTGATGATTATGTGTACGGGAATACCATCGACTAGATTAGGATGCAGTATATTCATGCTGGGAAAAATAATTTTTTTTTAAAAAAAGAAAGAAAATAAAGTTAAATACCAGAGTAAGAAGAAAAAAGTAGTTCACCATGGTTCGAGTCCTAGACCGTGAACCGTGCCGAATCCTGGACCTGGCAATTTGAAACTCACACTGAGCACATGTGCATACATGCCCAAAATCCCGAGAGGAGAATGGGGGTGTGGTCATCCTCCCGGAGGCTGATCTCTCCCTTTCTGTCTCTCTGTCTCTTCCTGTCTCTCCGGTGAGCACATACACCCTATAGCAATCTCTCTTAAAACAAAATGAACGACTGGGTTAGGAGTTCAGTACCTGCACCACTGAGTAAGGTGCTCCACCTCGGTTTCCCTTATTTATAAAAATAGCGTCTGCCTGTCTCTGAGGGGTGCTGGGAGGGTGCCGTGGCCTGTCTTTGGCATAGAGAACCTATATCATGCATGTGAGTCGCTGGTGGTTTCTCAAAGAATACATGCATTAAATAGGTGATTCTGCTAAAGACAGTGCAGCATGCACCTACTAGGCCTGGTGGGGTGAGGAGCTAGTGAGTGAACATCTATGAAAACGTTTATCCACCACCCAGTGGTATTCAAATGAAAGGCTTATTACTCCTGTGGATGCACCCCTCAGAAGTCGGGTGAGCATCCATCCACTGAATCACAAGGTTTCCGAGAGACCTCCTGTGTTTGCAGATGGGTTAGGTGTGAGGAAGGACACTGAAAACCATGATTTGCATTTCCCCTCCTGAAAGGAATTACCTTGAGGAAATTTAACACACAGGCATGAAAAGTTAAACACAAGAGGCGGATAAAAAGCAAAATGATTAACGGACACACAAAAAAAGTTATCTGTTGATGATTATGTGTACGGGAATACCATCGACTAGATTAGGATGCAGTATATTCATGCTGGGAAAAATAATTTTTTTTTAAAAAAAGAAAGAAAATAAAGTTAAATACCAGAGTAAGAAGAAAAAAGAATAACATTCTAAGTGCTAAGTGATACATTATAAAAGCCCTCAGGGCAGGAGAACGCTGTCCTGCCCAAGCAGACCACACCAGGTTCATCGGACACAAGGGAATGCCCCTTGTTCCAAATGCCTGGGAACAGAGCAGTTGCAGGTTTTTCAACTATTTTCAGATTTTTGAATATTTGCAAAAATACTTTATGAGATATCTTGGGGATGGGACCTGCGTCGAAACACAAGTTCATTTCCATGTCATGAACCCTTGGATGCAGAACCTGGAGGTAATTTTATGTATTAATTTTGTGTTGCAGCATTCTGAGGGTGGCCTTTCACAGGTGTGGAATTTTCCTGTAGGTATGTGAAAAAACTCAGCATTTTGGAACATTTATGTTTTCAGATCTTTGGATTAGGGATGCTCCATCTGTATTTCTTAGGAGAGAAGAGGGTCACCTGGACCGGCAGAGAAGAACCCGGGGCCTGACAGACTCGGACGGGAGGCTGCAGATGGAGGGAGGAGGACGAGAGCACCCCCAGTGAGGGGAAGCAAGGGCTAGACATGCCATCCTCAGGGAGGAGAGCCTGAGCACCAGCTGACGGCAGCATGACCGAGGCCCAGGGCCGAGCAAAGACAAAGAAGACATGTAGCCAAGCCGTCGCCATCTTGTCTCTGGTTCCAAAACGGAATTCTAACTTCCATGCTCCAGGCCTTCCACGAATGCAGAAGATAGAAGGTAAATGAACCCAAATCAAGGACTTCAGACATTCCCTCCTCTTCCTCAGAAAGGAAATAGAGCTTCCCAGCTAAGGACGAAGCCAGATAGTCTGATAACAGGATTACTTGGGAACCGGCATTAAGGACCCGTGTGCTAGGCTGCACAACCACTTTTTAAATAACTTTTATAACCTCATTTCCCCATCCCTCTTATGATAGCTAATTTTTTTCTTTTTTTTTGGGGGGGGGGGAGAGATTTTCACTGTAGGGCGCGTGCGCTCGCCAGACAGACAGAGACCTAGAGAACACAAGGAAGAAATCACCCCCGATGGCTCTCTCCTCCCACTCAGGAAACAAATAAATAAGCTAAGAGAGAGAACGGGTTCTGAAGCGAGAATGTGTAGGTTCAAATATTGAGTCAGGGGCCCAGCAGGTGTATTGGTTAGGTTGCTGGACTCCCATGTAGTTCACCATGGTTCGAGTCCTAGACCGTGAACCGTGCCGAATCCTGGACCTGGCAATTTGAAACTCACACTGAGCACATGTGCATACATGCCCAAAATCCCGAGAGGAGAATGGGGGTGTGGTCATCCTCCCGGAGGCTGATCTCTCCCTTTCTGTCTCTCTGTCTCTTCCTGTCTCTCCGGTGAGCACATACACCCTATAGCAATCTCTCTTAAAACAAAATGAACGACTGGGTTAGGAGTTCAGTACCTGCACCACTGAGTAAGGTGCTCCACCTCGGTTTCCCTTATTTATAAAAATAGCGTCTGCCTGTCTCTGAGGGGTGCTGGGAGGGTGCCGTGGCCTGTCTTTGGCATAGAGAACCTATATCATGCATGTGAGTCGCTGGTGGTTTCTCAAAGAATACATGCATTAAATAGGTGATTCTGCTAAAGACAGTGCAGCATGCACCTACTAGGCCTGGTGGGGTGAGGAGCTAGTGAGTGAACATCTATGAAAACGTTTATCCACCACCCAGTGGTATTCAAATGAAAGGCTTATTACTCCTGTGGATGCACCCCTCAGAAGTCGGGTGAGCATCCATCCACTGAATCACAAGGTTTCCGAGAGACCTCCTGTGTTTGCAGATGGGTTAGGTGTGAGGAAGGACACTGAAAACCATGATTTGCATTTCCCCTCCTGAAAGGAATTACCTTGAGGAAATTTAACACACAGGCATGAAAAGTTAAACACAAGAGGCGGATAAAAAGCAAAATGATTAACGGACACACAAAAAAAGTTATCTGTTGATGATTATGTGTACGGGAATACCATCGACTAGATTAGGATGCAGTATATTCATGCTGGGAAAAATAATTTTTTTTTAAAAAAAGAAAGAAAATAAAGTTAAATACCAGAGCAAGAAGAAAAAAGAATAACATTCTAAGTGCTAAGTGATACATTATAAAAGCCCTCAGGGCAGGAGAACGCTGTCCTGCCCAAGCAGACCACACCAGGTTCATCGGACACAAGGGAATGCCCCTTGTTCCAAATGCCTGGGAACAGAGCAGTTGCAGGTTTTTCAACTATTTTCAGATTTTTGAATATTTGCAAAAATACTTTATGAGATATCTTGGGGATGGGACCTGCGTCGAAACACAAGTTCATTTCCATGTCATGAACCCTTGGATGCAGAGCCTGGAGGTAATTTTATGTATTAATTTTGTGTTGCAGCATTCTGAGGGTGGCCTTTCACAGGTGTGGAATTTTCCTGTAGCCATCCTCAGGGAGGAGAGCCTGAGCACCAGCTGACGGCAGCATGACCGAGGCCCAGGGCCGAGCAAAGACAAAGAAGACATGCAGCCAAGCCGTTGCCATCTTGTCTCTGGTTCCAAAACGGAATTCTAACTTCCATGCTCCAGGCCTTCCACGAATGCAGAAGATAGAAGGTAAATGAACCCAAATCAAGGACTTCAGACATTCCCTCCTCTTCCTCAGAAAGGAAATAGAGCTTCCCAGCTAAGGACGAAGCCAGATAGTCTGATAACAGGATTACTTGGGAACCGGCATTAAGGACCCGTGTGCTAGGCTGCACAACCACTTTTTAAATAACTTTTATAACCTCATTTCCCCATCCCTCTTATGATAGCTAATTTTTTTCTTTTTTTTTTGGGGGGGGGGCAGAAACATTTTCAGAGAAGTAATTTACTAGCACCTAATCACTAGTATTTAACCACTTGGACATTCCCTTTTTTAGAGTCCATTAGATTTCTATTACAGCATTATCCATTTTAATCCAACGTGGTTTTCTGCAGAGGACTGCGTTGTCAGTCTCCTCAATGCAAAGTTTATCTGGACTATTAGACATTCTCTCTGCTTTGGCTGCACCAAATTAGATTAATTATTTATACCTGAGGTCCGCTGCTTCAGAACTTGGGCATCTCACTTAACATTTCTCCAGTGAATTATTAAGGGTCTTATTTTTTAAGTAAAATCCTCATTCCATAGTCTGATTGAGGTTAAACACAATAGCGTAGTGATTCTTGTATTAAACCGTCCAATGTCATTAGGTTCTCTCTCGGGTTTTATGCCAATGAACACATTTGAAACAAATGCACTTTCATTAAGGATACTCTCACAGGGGAGAAGGGCAAAGGGCTTCTGACTTAAGAACTACCTGGCTTCGGTCTGGACAGAATCATTAAAACAAGGGGTAAGTCACGGGCGGTATGTGGGTTCTGCTGTCTATACATCAGGAATAATTAGATATATGGAAGCAGTCTGAAGGGCCTTCTAGCCCCCATCCTTATTTTACAGGTAAAGAGAAAGAGATTAACACCCTACAATAAACCCTTAGCTCTTAAGAGACTCGCTTTCTTCCAACAGCCACTTTCAGCTATTCGTCGAAGGAATTCTTGAAGTAAGAAGACATGGAGGATATACCAAAGCGACCAGAGTACTTTGGTGCAAACCACAAAGTTTGCTCTAGCTGGTTATTTTAAAAAAGGACTTTATTGGGACCAGCAGTTAGCATGATGGCTATGTCGCTGGACTCCCATGTAGTCAACCGCGGTTCGAGTCCCGGACCGAGTGGCTTAAACTCACTCTGGGCATGTATGTGTGCGTGCCCAAGATCCCAAGAGGAGAATGGAGGAGAAGGGATTGCAGCATGGCCATCCTCCCTGGGGGGTGATTTCTCGCTTTCTGTCTCTGTCTCTCTCTCTCTGTCTGGCGAGTGCACGCGCCCTACAGCAAAATCCTCTCCAAAAAAAGAAAAAAAAAAAGGACTTTATTAAAAACTATTAATACTACACAGACTTTCAAAAGGACTCAAGAGCCAGGCTAGACTGCTAATGCAGCCAGAAGGATGTGAAAACATATCACACAAAAACTCATTGTTAGCACTACCCACAGTTCAAAACCGAACACGCAGCCCACAAACACAAGACTCGGAGAAAAGCCAGTTCTCTGGGTATCCAGAAGGGCTAGCTACTTCCACCACTGTCCTCTCCACACAAACCCCACCCATGCAGTTCACTTCTCCATCACACCCTGGAGGTGGGTATCTGACTGAAGGGACCTAACCGCAAAGATGACTAGAAAAGTCCACGTTTTGGCTTCTATCTTAGGCAAGGGAGACACAAACTTCTCCATATATTAGAAACATAATGTCTGAGTGGCATCATGCCCATGTGTAGCGAGATTAACAGAACTTCTTGGAATACCCTTGATATCCAGGCTGGCATCAGGAAGGACTGGGAGGAAAATGATCTCCTCTCTCTAGCCTTCCCACCCCCTCACCACCGTTGCCCTGTAATGTGGCTTCTAACACTTGCATGATTCCAGAACACTTGATCAAGCAGAAAATATATTCTTTCATTATGTTCCTGGTGATCCATCAATAACAAGACTAGTTCAATGACAAGCGGGAAGAGAACCTTCTCTTTTTCCAAATGTCATGGACTGAGGCCACTGACCTTCTTGAAATTTGTGATTTCTGCACCATCCCGACTCCTTGGTGAGATTAAAAATGAGAACAGTGTCTGGTGTGAAATGTCTCAAGGCTGGAATCTGCCCAGTGATTAGCTTTAGGGCCTTAAGTCTCAAAGACACCGAGTTATTTTGAGTAGGCTGTTTACCTTGATGTGAGCAGAATTAGCCTTAGACACTAAGCCTTTATGGCAAGTTTTATTGTCCAAGGCAAATATAACCTGTTAAGATTTACAGGCTTTATTAACAGCAATAACCATTTTACTGCCAACATCAGTAAATCAGGGTTTATTGAGAACTCTACAATTTTAATCTGTGGAAAACCATTAAAATGTCGGATTTTCATTGGACATAATTTCTAACTTTTATGAAAGATAGATTTTCCATTTAATTGGAGAATATAAAAAAGTGCACCGTGGGATAATGAATTGTTTTGAAAAGAGAAAATTGGTTTTAGCTAAACAACAAGTGTCAAACACTAAAGTTGCTATCTTCAGTTAGAACTGTCCCGAGATTAAAGTTAAAAGTAAGTGTAGATAGGGAACCAGCAGTTAGCGTAATGGCTATGTCGCTGGACTCCCACGTAGTCGACCGCAGTTCGCATCCTGGACCCAGTGGCTTAAAACTCACGCCGGGCGCGTGTGTGTGCATGCCCAAGATCCGGAGAGGAGAATGGAGGAGAAGGGACTGCGGTGTGACCATCCCCCCTGGGGGGGTGATTTCTCGCTTTCTGTCTCTATGTCTCTCTCTGTCTGTCTGGCGAGCGCATGCGCCCTATAGCAAAAACCTCTCCAAAAAAAAAAAAAAAAAGTAAGTGTAGATACAAGGGTGTTCTAATACATCAGTTATTAGGATGAGCGCATGCAGTGTAGAAAAGCTGAGTTATTACTAACCCGCATTTTGGATATTTTGTAAAAAAGTATGTGTGCCCTATTGTCTAAACCTGTGCCCTATATCTAAACCTGTGCCTAAAGAAGTCTGGTGAGAACCTTTGAGTTCATATAACATTTTTCAGAAAGTGCTTTAGTGACATTAATATTATTCATAAGACACTCGTGGTGGTAAGTGAGGTGACAAACATTGATAGTAACTGGCCCCCATCAACCACTCAATTCCTCCGTGTCATCGACTACAAGACAGGGAGACAGGAAACTTTTCGGTAAGCATCTTTGTTCTGTGATGAGCTTGAAAGACAAGAAGAGAGGGTACCAGTAGGTAGGGGGAAAGCCCAGGAGCTTGTAAATTCTTACAGCAAATAAACAGTACTACTCAGGCTTTGATCCCAGATCTCCTTGACTCCAAAAGTTATACTTCTTCCCATCCTGCCACTCTGACAGAGTTCAGTTCTGTTTCCACCATTTCCATGACCTAGGAAGACTAACTGAAATGCAGACATCAGTACACACTTACCAGAGAAAATCTGGGGTCCTTCTTGACAGTGTGAGCTGTCAGAGCCATAGGGAAAGCATTAACTAAACTACAGGTTCCTTTGATATAAGTAGAATTTTTTATCTTTCAACCAATGAGTCCCCAACACCTCCCCTAGCCCTAGGACCCACCATTCTGCTCTCTACTTCTATGAGTTCAACTCTTGTGCATTCCACATCACATAGAATTTGTCACCCTACACCTCATTCATTTCACTGGACATAGTATCCTCTGAGTTCATCCACACTTTTACAAATGAAAGATTTTCCTTCTATTTTCCAGTATAAATAGTATTCCATTGTGTACAGATATCATATTTTCTTCATCTATTCACCATTCATGGACAGCTAGGTTGATTCCCTATCTTAGCTATCATGAATAGTGTTCCAAACATGGAAATACACATATTTCTTTGATATACTGATTTCATTCCCAATGATGGGCTTGCTGGATCATATGGTAGTTCTATTTTTAATTTTATGAAGAATATCCAAATGAAATGTCATTGAGGAGTTCATGGAAAAAAAAAACTATGCATGAATTTCCAATTTTCTTTGCACAAAAGAAACTCATCCTTCGCTTCTACTTTACCATGAACTTTCTGAAGTCTTTTTATGCTGTTGTCTATAATGCCTGTACTAATGAACTTCTCATAAAAAATGAACAGAGGTTTGCTTTTCTTTTCATCTTTGTCAGTGCTTGCTATTTTCCATCTTTTTTATAATAGCCATGGGAATAATTATACTGTTGTTTTTGTTTGTTTGTTTGTTTTTGTTCTGGGGATAAAGCAATGAAAAAAATAAACAAAAATTCCCCCCATGAACTAAAATTCCAGTGGGGTAGGCAGAAAATAGCAAAGTTAATGCAGTACACTGACAAGTGAGAAGGAAAATTATAAAGCAGGAAAAATGGGCTCAGAAGCATAGGTGTAGACTGAAGAAGGAAGAGTTTGACAGAGCAGATGATGTACATGCAAACTCTGAAGGAAGAAGAGATAAAATATTTTAACAGCTGGGGCAGAATGTTCCAGCAGAGAGGCCATCACATACGAAAGCTCTGGGGCGGGTGCATGGCTGCTGCATCTGAGGAAGAATGAGGAATTAGTGTGCTGTCAAGGCTGAGGTGCTGAATATCGATAGAAAAGAGAAACTAAGAGTAGGCCCGACTATGTTGGGCTTTGTAGGGCACCATGAAAACAGACTCGTAGCTGAAAACTTTGGAATACTTTGGGAGATTCTGAATAGATTCTTTAAATATGGGTAAAATCTGTGGTAGGTTATTGATCTCAGCCTGATTTTTTTCCTGTCTATAAAATGTTAAAGTTGTGCCAACATTTCAGCTCTCTTACAGTTGTAAAAATTGATTTCCAGACATATAGCATATGTCATATTTTCACAGCCAGATAGCTCATAAAAAATAGGAACTCTGTGCCCATCTCATGGCCTGGTGATTAAGGGAGCCAGATCCCACACGGTCTATTGAGCAGTCTGAATCCTGGGCCTGCTGGTTTGAAAAACATGCTGAGTGCATGTATGTATGTGCCTAAAATCCTGACAGGATGAAGAGATAGAGAAGAAGGGATTATGGCATGACCATATCCCATGGGGGTGGGGTGTGTTTTCCTTCTTTCTCTCTGCCTTTGGTGAATGTAAACCACTTCTGGAAACTAAAAAGAAGAGAGGAGAGGAGAGGAGAGGAGAGGAGAGGAGAGAAATAAATTAACTTTCTTTCCACATCACCCCTCTCTACTGCTGCCAAAGCTGATAGCAGTACCCGGAGCAATGGGGCAGTAGCAGATCAATATCTTTTTCTTGCACATTAAGGAAAAATCTAAAAATAAGCATTTTCTTTTCTAATCATTTTGTATCATGCATGGAGTGTTCACTTTAATTTTCAAGTCCGTTTACTTCATTTCTGTGAACCATTTGAGCTTTGAATAGTGCACACCCAGCGTGCTTTCTGTCTAAATATGCAAGTGTGTGTGTGTGTGTGTTCATTCCCCTTATTTTCTCTCCGCCTTTGTCCTTCCATTACAAAATCCCATAGCAATTTTAACTAAAATGTGAAGCAAAGTATCCTGCCTTTTTTTTTCGTAAGAAAAAAAAAAAAAGCTCTGCTTCTCAGTGAATATATTATACAATGGCTCCAAGGACAGTCTCCCAGCTCCCCTTAGAAGAGCCACAAGCAGACCATCTGCTGCTGAACTCGGGCCTAAGGTTATACATTTATCATTCTATCAAGGATGCCTTGTACTTCCTGGCTTTTCTCCCAACAATAACTATACTATTAGTTTATCAGAACATCTTTTAATAGTGACTAAAAGATTTAAAAGGTCTCTCTGTTACCATGGAGTATTGTCAGTGACAATTATAATAGTATGGTAGAAATTCTAGAAAACGCATTGAGCAAAAACAGTGACTCTGAGTGCTAGACACTTCACTGTGAAGGAGAAGCAACAGGTCAGAGATCCGTGACTTCATCATATTCTTTGTCCCTAATGCCTAAAACATCACAAATGTCCAATCAATGCCTGTTCTACAAACAAAGCATGACTCAACACCAGTGAGATTTGCACTCAGGGCTTTCCTCCTTCTCTGTGTGCCTTCCCATGTGATTCTGCCTGCTAACGCCCACATAGGCTCCACCAGCCAATGTGCACAGTTAAGGTGCTCTGACTCAGGATGGGAGGATGCGCACATGACCCGAGGTCACTAGGAACAAGGACACAGATCCTATCCAGGCCACCCACAAGTACATTGTGTCAACAAGAAAGCAGATGAGAGAAATCATTTTCAAGCCATTTCCTTCTCAATTTTTCCATCACCTTGAGTGACTGGGTTCAGACAGCAAAATATCAGATATGGCTCCCTCCCCTCATCAATGGCCACTCAGGGCTCCATCCTCCTCCTGAGGGGCAGGCTTGGTTCCTCATCACTGATGGACCCAGAAGCCCAGCTTACCTCGGCTGCTGGGACCCCCTCGGGTGGGCGGCAATGCAGCACAATCATGCCTTCGATGGGGACTTCTCTTCCTTGGGGATCTTGTTCAAAGTTTTTCCGCAAATCTGCAAAAAAGCATGAGATCTATGACACTTTGCTCTGGGGCCATTTTATTCACATTTTGTCCAGATACAGCAAAATAGTGAGCCTAATGTCACACAAACAATCTCAGGTTCCAGGGGCTTCAAAATAAAGAGAATTGTTTCTCCAAATGTTCATAAACGGTTTGAAATATACCTTAACAATATTGTTTCTAATGTTCTATATTGATGTGAAGAATTACTGGGGAAGCAGGAAAGAAAAACAACAACAACAACAACAAAAATCTCATTATTTCATGAGTCGTTGCCAGCATTATCTGCTTAGCATCTGATGAAACACTCAGCCTAATAAATTGCCATCCACAGCTATTATGCAGTGGAGATGCACATTTTTTTTTTTAACTGAAGGATGCATTATTAATCCATAACCCCTGTCACTCCCTTACCCCTCTGGGGAGCTCTTGAAGATAGTAATGGAGTGAGATTACTATTAGTCTTTTTATTTGTAACCAGGGAGTAGGGGCAACATTCAACCACAACAAAATCCATAACCTATCCAACCAAATATATAATTTAAAAACACGATGCCCTCCAGTCAAACAGCAATCTGGGTAGTAGTAGTGCCCTTCACGAGGCTCACGGCACTTTGCAAACAAGCTGCACTATTAACCTTTCACACAGGGAAGGGTGACACTTGGAGAGGTTAATTGGCTTGCCAGCAGATGACGGGGAAAGTCCCCAAGCGTCCTGACACCCAGTCTCATGGATAACCAGAAAACCTCCACCGGGAGAAAGACCCACAAGGACAGTTCAGAAAGCCTCATTTGCATCACGTCCTACTCAATCCACCCTGTTTTAAAAAAAGGAGGGGAGGTGGCCTTCATTTCTCTTGAGGGGTGTTAACAATAGGGATCACCTCACAACACAGGGTAATTCTTGTCACTTGAAAGCATGGGAAGCAGAGAAAAGGCAGGTTGTTTACAAGTCTTTCTCCACTTAAAAAAAAAATCCCCCCTCCCTCTCTGACAACGTATTTTTCTTCAAATTGAGTATCTCAAATTACGGGCTGTGGATTTATTGATTTAATTTTCTTCAGTGCTTACAATAACATGAAATATGTTCTCTGTAAAGAGCAGAGCTCCAGAATCAGTTACATCTTTATAAATTGTATAAATACATTAAACTTGCTTTTAGCAAGTCAAAAACACTCAATGAATAACAAGCACAGCAATTCATGTATTCACTTTCCTCTGGATTTCACTCTTAATGCTTTCCCTCCCAGAGACAACCAATGTCTTTTGTCTGGAGCAGCACCATATATCCCGAGGTCTTCAAGAGGACGCATAGACGGCAAAAGGTATCAAGAAGACCTACATGAGAAGCAGGTGGCAGGATTCAGCCTCTCATCCCTCTGCAGCACTCCCTCCCCCCAAGCTGTGAGCTTCCTTCTATTCGAAGTCCAGACATGGCCATGGCCCTTCTGCCTCCAAGTGTGATGAAGGTCTGAGAGTGAACCCCAGAATGAAAATGCACGTTTCCAGCACAGTTCCACAAGTTCTCCTCAGCTGTCCCCAAGGGTTCTCTGAGTCATAACCCCGTCTCCAGATGACTTGGTTACCCTTCAGAGCTTCGCAGTATTGGTCACCCCCAGAATGAAGTGGCTTCAACATAGGCGCTACCAGCTTATCAATGGAGACCCCATGTGCTCTTGTATGGATTTCATTTGGTTTGATTGCCACTTTTTTCTTTATCCTAATCGCTTTGTTTTCTAAAGTCTCAGTGCTGCTCAGTGATGACTGCAGTCTGACAAACGCTAGATCATCTGTATTCAACCGATAAGTACAAAAAAAAAGTGTCTTCTACTTGTAACTTTTTTTTCACAATTGAAAGAGAAAAGGTTATGGATGCTTTGTTTACAGTTATCTTTACACTTCATTGCATTAACTACATTAGCAGGTGAAAAGACAACTAGCACAAAGTCATTTTTCCTCCCCACTTATTGACATGGAGATAAGACAATGGTGTTATTTATTAAGAAAGAATCCCTGAGGAATATCCTGTGGATCCCACACAGGCAGAGTCAGATGGAGGCGAGGAACAAACCAACCCACTGCTCTTTCCAACTGACATTTAAAGCTGCTGGCGAAGTCCCAGTGAGAAGCATAATCACACCCCAATGGGGGAAGAGGATGAAAGGGAACAGGGCGGGGAGCAGTGAGAACAAAAAGGTTGTCATACATGATGCACGAGAGGACTTTGAGAAGTTTGCGGAAAAATGAAATTAAAGTATGAGTTTATTTTGGTGCAAGCAATTTTATTCCCATGCATAGTGCTTTTCATAATATGCTACATCCAGAAATTTCTGGAGACTCCTCACTTCCAGATTCAACAATGGTAAGGACGGTGGTGACAGGTCTTCAAACATTACACCGAGTGTGGGGTCAAAGGGTCACCAGGTCCTGGCCTCTACCTGGTGCTGGTGTTGGGACAGATGCCTAAGGAGGATGAACACGCCAGACACATTCTGATGAGCCTCTGAACATACAGGAAGTTATTAAAATAAACTCTTACACACACAAGTAGAAGCTTCCAACTGGACATACGTGTCTCACCACCAGTCATTCAACTGGATGAATTTCAGCATCTCATTTAAACACTTTTATCACCCATGCTAATTTCAAGGCACGAAAGATTCAGACAGAAAGCCATTCGACTTTTAACAGGATGAAACCATCCCTAGCCATCAAAAAATAATTATAATAAAAATAAGGAGACAAAACAATTGAAATTAAGTGTCTTCCTCTAAAAAGGAGGGGCTTTTTTTTAAGATAATTTCCCATTTAAGTTCTTTAAACTCAAAAGGAAACAGAAACTGAGAATCTAGAGTAAGAAAGTTAAAAATAGGATAACATCTGAGATCAGGAAGCTGCCACGATGAAGGGAAAAACATAACTGCTGAATTAGAAATATGTATATCATGGAGACAGTAAACACCATATTGAGCATTGCAAAAACTGCACCAGCTTAACAGAAGACAGGCATATCAGTCAGAATCCCAGTCAGTAAAGTAGAAAGTACTCCAGCTGCCCCAGCAGAAAATATTTGCTTTTCTTTTTCCATGATAGAGCGTGTGCACACATACGTGCGAATGAGAGAGAAAGCAACTCTCCTCACAGAGTCTGGTCACACTGCGACCCCCCCCCCCCCCCGCCCTTCTCCAATCCACTGGATCTTGCACACTTGTGCGAGTGCTGCTGTATTCCAGGGTGACGGACCGGGATTGAAACCGGGGTCACTGAGTGGGATCTGGTTTCTCTCTCTCATTTTTATTTTTTAAGAATTATTTATTTTGTTTATCATTATTATTATTTCACATGAGTTTTTGCCAGAGAAATACAGGCAGAGAGAGAGAGAGAGAGAGAGTGAGAGCAAACTGCCAGGTCCAGGATTTGAACCGTGGTTGGCCATGTGGGAATTCCAGCACCTTAACCACCACACCACCTGCTGGCCCCAGGGATCTGGTTTCTCTTAAGCATTACTTTAACTCTGTACCTGGGAGCTGGCCAGGAACAGAAAATATTCACAGAAGTGCAGAACTGAAAAGGCCAAGGGCAGGTGGCAGATCCTACCTTAGGGATAGTGAGTGGGAGATGCTGGGTCATTAGAACTGTGAAGCCTGGGGACAGATGAGGGCACAGTGGTGAGACACGGCACTGCAGGGCTGACTCACATGGCAAGGTTCCAGATTCAATTCAGAGATCTCCACAGAGCATGTGCTTGCCCAAGATGCAGAGCTGGTTGAAGCTGGGGGTGGACTATGGCATCAAGACACTGGGGTGGGGCTGTCTGTGTGTTTCTTTTGCTCATGGGAGGATTACATTATGCATTGTCTTTTGAACTTTGAAGCTCAAAGGGGACCCAAATACGCACAGAGCAGGCCCAGTTGATTTGTGCTGGCATCTCGGGAACGTAGAAGAGTGACCCACAGAGTCGACCCAGAATCCGAGGATGGGCACCTGCCAGCCTGGTGCTGGCATCCCAGGGGCACACAGAGGCATCTGGGGAGTACTTAAAGAACAAGCAGAGGGAACCAGCAGTTAGCGTAATGGCTATGTTGCTGGATTCCCACGTAGTCAACCGCGGTTCGTGTCCCGGACCCGGTGGCTTAGAACTCACGCTGGGCACGTGTGTGTGCGTGCCCAAGATCCCGAGAGGAGAATGGAGGAGAAGGGATTGCGGCGTGACCATCCCCCCTGGGGGGTGATTTCTTGCTTTCTGTCTCTCTGTCTCTGTCTGTCTGGCAAGCACACATGCCCTATAGCAAAAACCTCTCAAAAAAAAAAAAAAAAGAAAAAAAGAAAGAACAAGCTGAAATAAGAAGCACCTTCCATTTCTACGACGAAGTAACTACTGGAGTAGCACCAACAGGGACAGAAAAAGAGCAGAAGCCAGTGTCTCTTCTGGCTCTTCCTTACTCCGGGCTCCTTTTGGTGGAATCTTACAGGGAACTAGGTTTGGCTGAGGAGTCCCAGCCCCGGCCTCTTGAATTACAGTCCAGAGGGCTGACAGGGGAGACGGTCGCCCGGCAGCACCTAGGAGCCACACCTGAGAAATGTCCTCTTCCGGAAGGGCCATTAGAAGCATCAACATTTCCTCCTCACTAGGTCCTCCCTCTGAAGGGGGCTCTCTGCCTGAAGCACGTAGCATGGAGCTGCCAGAGCCTGGTGCCATCCCTGGTACAGGACAGGTCCTCAATAAAAACTAAGAGGGATAAATGAGCAAAGAGGAAAGGCATGAAGTGACAGATTGCCAGAAGATGAAAAACAATGAATGCAATGATAATGTGGAGGTAGAAGATACAAGAGGGACGGGTAAAGGACACAAGCAGGAAGAAAATAAACAAAAGCAACTTAATAATGACCATAATCATTCTCTGAGCTGTAAAAAGGTGAGTTTGCAAAACGGTTCATTGGCTATGAAGCATTGTTTTAAACAGAAAACAAAAATCAAGACTTATTCTGGTTGAAGTTGGTAAATTTTAATACAATAATAAAAATAACAACTTTACAAGTTTCTTTGCATAAAGTAAGCACAAAATACTAGTAATAGAACAAATATACTATACCTAGAACTATTTCCCTATATTGTCTAATACAACACTACAACAAATCGAACTTTAGTGGTTTCTGTTGTTTGTTTTGTTTTTAGGGGTAACAAACCCTAGGTGCCTTCTATTTCTAAACAAATAATTACTCATGAAAAATCTAACATGGCCTCAAACATGATCACAGTCGGTCATGTCACTGCCTGAAAATATTACCTTAAAAAAAAACTAACTGAAAATGAATCAAAGTATGGATTAAGTCTTTAAAAGCTGTGACTTTCAAAAAATCTGGAAATGAGCAAAAAAACCATTTAAAAGTTTTAAACTTAAATAACTTTTAGAACTAAATGTTTATGTAAATATCCAAAAAGTCAGGAAAGAGAAAAGCAAATCACAAAGCCCAAAATAACTGAGGACCCTGACTTGAACAACTTGGTCCTGTCCCAGAGCCTCACCAAGCGGGGCTGCAGACGGCGAAGGAGGTGGGAGCTGGAGCCTGGGACCTGTCTGAATTCTGGCAATCCTGCTTAACAGCACCTCGGCTCAGTCAGTGCCCTCCATCCCTCTTGGCCTCTGTTGCCACATACGTGATGTGAGGGCAATTCCTATTACATGTAGTTTCTGTGAGGATCAAATGCTGATATATATAAAGTCCCTCTAAGATACATAACAGGGCTGAGTAAAGGGCACACATATTACTAAATCCTATCATAAAGTTGCGATGATTAAAATGGGCAGTTTTGTCATAAATCAGATACAAAATAATTATAAACTAGAGACACTAACAAAAAAAGAATAATTTTTAATTAATTAATTAATTAATTTTTTGGAGAGGTTTTTGCTACAGGGTGCATGCGCTTACCAGAGAGACAAAGAGAGACAGAGAGACAGAAAATGAGAAATCACCACCCAGGGGAGATGGCCACTCCACAATCCCTTCTCCATTCTCTTCTCGGGATCTTGGGCATGCACGCACACACCCGAAGTGAGTTTAAGCCACCGGATCTGGGACTTGAACCGCGGTCGATTACATGGGAGTCCAGCGACATAGCCATTACACTAACTGCTAGTCCCAAAAAAGAATAATTTAGTATGTGATAAAAGCGATACATAAATTAAGTGAAAATGATATTAGGATGACTAATTGCCCTTTTGGAGAAAAACATAAAATTAGATCTATGTCTTATTTTATAAAAAATTAAATCCCATATTAATAAGAAATACTTTTACATAAAACCACAACAGTACTAAAATGAAATGTTTATTGGATCTTAGGACAAAGAAGGCCTTTCTAAACCTAATATTGAAGAAAGAATCCTTAAGGAAATGGTTGGAAGATATCATTTTGTCAAAATTAAAAAATATTTTTATCCAAAATATTAGAAGCAAAATTATGGCAGAGAGTTAAGAGATCTTACAAAACAAAATGAAAACAATAAATATTAATACCTCCTATAGTATGGATAATGCTTTGTCCCTAAAGGTTCATATTTTGAAATTTTGTTCTCCAATGTAATGGTGTTGGTAGGTGAAACGGCCTTTAAAACATGGCATGTAGGG
>NW_006159614.1:2047331-2053884 GCF_000334495.1 Tupaia belangeri chinensis | reverse complement strand
ATTTCCCCTCCCTTCCTCTTTCTCTCTGCAAGTGGCAGCTCAGCTTCCTGCTTCTTTTGGCCATGCTGTGGCTTAGCAGCAGGAGCTGGCCAGATGCTGGGCCCAGCTCATGATCTTTGTAGCCACCAGAATCATGAGCCCAATAAACCTCTATTTTTTTGTTTGTTTGTTTGTTTGCCATAGTACACATGAGATCACCAGGGAGAGAGAGAGAAAGAGCAAGGGAAAATGAGAAATAACACCCCTATGGAGAATAGACTTGCTGCAATTCCTTCTCCCCCAGTCTCCTCTCAGGACTTTAGGTATGCATGCACAAGTGCCTGGAGTGATTTTCAAGCCATTGGGTCCAGGACTTGAAACACAGTCTGCCCTGTGGGAGACCTGCATCTTAACCACTACACCACTTGATGGCCCCTAAATGTCTATTATTAATAGGACACTCAGTCTGAAGTATTTCTGTTCAGCAACATAATAATAGACGAATACAGAAAATAGTCTAAAAGAAATTGACCTAAGGACATGAAATCTGAATTTATAAAAGAAGATACAAAAATGGCTAATAAGGATATCTAAAAGGGCTAATGTGATTAATTATTATAGAAATGTGGATTTAAAAACCATCAATGTTTCTCTTTCCTCTTCCAAGTAGGCTTTCATTTGTTTGTTTCTTTGATTTTATGATAATTTCCAAGGTCAAAAAGAGTGTGGAGAAGGACATAGTCTTAAACATTGGTAGGGAAGCATAAGATGGCTTATAGGATGAGTGAGTTGTGATATGCATCAAATCTACCTTAAAATCCTACCAGTATGGACATTATCTAATGAATGAATAAACAGCAGATGATATGCCCATGGTGTATTATTTGTCAATAATAAAATAAAAACAAATAAAGCACTGGGGCTAGCATTTGGCATGTTGGTTAAGGCACATAGCTGACCACAGTTTTAATCTGGACCCATGGCTTGAAAAATCACATTTTGTGCATGTGCATACATACCCAAGATCCCAGGAGGAGAGCGAAGGGGAAAGGATTATGGCATAGACATCCCCCCCGCCGGGAGATGATTTCTCACTTTCTCTCTCACTGACTCTCTCTCTCCCTGGTGAGCACACACTCACTATGACAAAAACTCTTAAAAAAGAAAGAGAGAGAGAGAGAGAGAGGGAGAGAGAGAAATAAAGAGCAAGTGGCTGCTAGCCTTCCTGCTTCTTTGGGCCATGCTGTGGCTTAGCAGCAGGAGCTGGCCAGATGCTGGGCCCAGCTCATGATCTTTGTAGCCACCAGAATCATGAGCCCAATAAACCTCTATTTTTTTGTTTGTTTGTTTGTTTGCCATAGTACACATGAGATCACCAGGGAGAGAGAGAGAAAGAGCAAGGGAAAATGAGAAATAACACCCCTATGGAGAATAGACTTGCTGCAATTCCTTCTCCCCCAGTCTCCTCTCAGGACTTTAGGTATGCATGCACAAGTGCCTGGAGTGATTTTCAAGCCATTGGGTCCAGGACTTGAAACACAGTCTGCCCTGTGGGAGACCTGCATCTTAACCACTACACCACTTGATGGCCCCTAAATGTCTATTATTAATAGGACACTCAGTCTGAAGTATTTCTGTTCAGCAACATAATAATAGACGAATACAGAAAATAGTCTAAAAGAAATTGACCTAAGGACATGAAATCTGAATTTATAAAAGAAGATACAAAAATGGCTAATAAGGATATCTAAAAGGGCTAATGTGATTAATTATTATAGAAATGTGGATTTAAAAACCATCAATGTTTCTCTTTCCTCTTCCAAGTAGGCTTTCATTTGTTTGTTTCTTTGATTTTATGATAATTTCCAAGGTCAAAAAGAGTGTGGAGAAGGACATAGTCTTAAACATTGGTAGGGAAGCATAAGATGGCTTATAGGATGAGTGAGTTGTGATATGCATCAAATCTACCTTAAAATCCTACCAGTATGGACATTATCTAATGAATGAATAAACAGCAGATGATATGCCCATGGTGTATTATTTGTCAATAATAAAATAAAAACAAATAAAGCACTGGGGCTAGCATTTGGCATGTTGGTTAAGGCACATAGCTGACCACAGTTTTAATCTGGACCCATGGCTTGAAAAATCACATTTTGTGCATGTGCATACATACCCAAGATCCCAGGAGGAGAGCGAAGGGGAAAGGATTATGGCATAGACATCCCCCCCGCCGGGAGATGATTTCTCACTTTCTCTCTCACTGACTCTCTCTCTCCCTGGTGAGCACACACTCACTATGACAAAAACTCTTAAAAAAGAAAGAGAGAGAGAGAGAGAAATAAAAAGAAAAGAGAGAAGAAAGAGAGAAAGAAAGAAAAACGAAAAAAAGAAAGAAAAAGAAAGAAAGAATTGATGAATGCTACAACATGAACAAATCTCAAAAACATTCTGTCAATTTCTAGAGTTTTATTCCTGACAACCACAGGTCCTAAGAAAAAACAACTTTTTTCCTAGTGTATTATTGTAGGAAAAAGTGAGATATTTGATGTCTTTCGCTAAGAGGTTTACTTAGAAAAAAGACGTGTATCTGCTATAATGTATAATATAGTAAAGCAAAATGAATTATTTTTAAAAGAATCCATCTACAAAAGGTTACAAGTTGTATAATTCCATGTTTATAAAATGTAAAGAACAGGTAAAACCATACAACCAGAAAATAGATTAGTGGCTATCTAGGGTTACAGGTGAGTGGAGAGAAATACCTGCTAATGGAAATTTATTTTTTGTAATGTTATAACCATGTTCTAAGATTGACTCTAGTGATAGTAGCAAACTCTGTGAATATACTAAAAACTATTGAACTGTACACTTTAAATAGATTAATTGAACAATATATGGATTATATTTCACTAAAAGAATTATTCAAGAGAGTTCATTTGTATTGTTCAATAATTCTATTTTTAAAGCTTTCCAAGAACATTTCCTTGATTAGAACGCTACAAGGAAAAATGTATGTATAGTGATATTGCTCAAATCATCATTTAAAAGCTGAATAACTGTTACAACTTAAATGTTTAATAATACAGAAATAATTAATATCCTTTGATGCATTCATACAATGGAATACTATGTAAACATTAAAAATCATGAGCTTGGGACTAGCTGGACACTCACGTAGTCGACTGCAGTGTGAGTCCCAGACCCAGCAGCTTAAAACTCAAACCAGGAGCATGTGCATACATGCCCAAAATCCTGAGTGGAGAATAGAGGAGGAGAGATTGTGGCATGGCCATCCCCCCTGGAAGGGGTGATTTCTTGCTTTCTGTCTCTCTGTCCCTCCAGCAAGTATATGGACCCTACAGCAAAAAATCTCTCTCTCTAAAAAAAAACAAAAAACAAAAACAAATAAATCATGAGCTCAGAATATTTCAATTTGCAGAAAAATGTTCAAGTGAAAATAAAATAACATGTGATAAAAGCAAATGATCATTCTCTTCTCTCTGTCCATACATGTGTTTACATCACATATGTATTTGTAGGTTAAAAAAAAAATTCTCCCTCAAATGTAGTAACTGTATTGTTAAACAGTAGTTACTTCCAGCTAAGAACAGTTAGACCTGCATTCGGATTGCATTGTGATAGGGAGCCCTTCTCTCATTTGTCTTCAGGCATTCAGCCTGTGCATGTCCTCTCATTCACTCTCTCTGCTGACTGTGGGCTGGACACTGTGCCAGGAATTGTGGGTACGTTACCGAGGGTGACAGATCTTCTGAGTCCTTCCATAGCATATGCTTTACCAGGAAGGGCAGAAATGAAACAAATAGTTCAAAGGCACATGGTGAGTGTTTCGAAGAGAAGCAGGGAATTCCATGTAACTGCAGCACTTAGAGCTACCATAATCTAGCAATTGCAGGGAAGTTACTCAGAGAAAGTTCTATGTACGCTGAGGCTGAGTATCTTACCTCAGGTATAGTTTCAATCAGACTTCTCCAGGCTGAACACATCACCCTCACCTTTTTCTTTGTTGTTTTTTTTTTTACATATTTATACTCTCTCATTTCTTCTTTACAAGTCTCTGCTTTGCATAAGTTATCATATCACATAGGGGCAGCCTTATTATACTTGTCTTCTATTCCTATGTATTGAGAAGGTGGAGCATAAATACACTTCCACCCTCTGATCTCACTCATCACGGTGCACACATGGTCCTTGGGAAGAAGAGAAACAATAATTGTCACATTACTCTTCATAAAGGAGCTGAGTCAAACTGCATCCATATGTATAAGAGTGAAGACTTAAAATGTGATTTCAAAATACAAAACACCACCATCTGAAAATAGTAACTGAAGTAGAACTGCCATAAATGTTATAGGAAAAACCCTGTGAATGAGTTACTCAACACTTCAAAGATTGGCCATAGGAAGATGATATATTAATGATCTTCTTAATCTGTTTTTGCATTTTCCAAAATTTCTAGGATGAATGTGCATTACTTTTATAACCACCAAAGAAAAAAAGAATCTCAAAAAAACCATCCTTTTATGTGTGGTGAGTTGTCAAGAATATCTGTACTAAACCAAACAGAATCAGAAGCCAGGGGAGAAGTATGCTTGCTTCATTATATTGAACCAAATTTCACTCCTACAATGTCTACCAAAGAAACATGCAAGGCAAACTACATCCTTCAAACTTCAATAAATTATGAATTCCAAAATATCCTTCTTTCATTTTATTTAGTCATGAGCATCTGAACATGAAAGGAAAACATTTTACCTGTTTTGCTTATCGCTGTATCTCTGCTATCTAGAAGAATACATAGTAACCAATTAAAAGATATATGTATTTTTTAATATTTGCTATAGGGTGCATGTGCTTACCAGAGAGAAAGGAAGAGAGAGGAAGAAAAAGAGAGAGAAAGTGAGAAAGTATCTTTCAGGAGGTATGGCCACACAATTCCTTCTTCTTCATTCTCCTCTTGGGATTCTGGGTATGCACCCCCACCTGGCACGTTTTTCGAATCGCTAGATCTGTGACGTGAGCCATGTAGTCAGCTGTGTAGGATCCAGCCACCTTAGTCACCATATTACCAGGTGACTCTAGACATCTGTTTAATGAATAAATGAATAAATGTGAGTTCTCATTCCAACTCTTCTGAAAGACTATAAAAAAATAATATGCACTAAGTTTCAGAGAGGAAAGACTATAAAGAAAAGCAAAAAACTGAATAGATAAACGCAACAGTCACTACAGTGATGTTAAAATAACACTTCTTCCTGGTTGTCTTGACGTGTGCGTGTGTGTGCATGCATGTGCAATGAGTCTAACGACTAATCTGGCGTGTCCCTCTGTCTACTTCTGTTTCTTCTTCACCCTGCCACCCCATATAGTTCTTCAGCCAAGTGTCACCAAGGCCCCGAAAGACTAGAAACAAAGGGAGCAGAGAGAGGCGGAGGGGGAGCTGACGAAGCCAGGTGCTCAGCTCACCTGAGCGTCACACCGTCAGCATCCGCATCCCCCAGCGTCGGCCTCTCTGGCAGTGAGTGGCATATCCAGGACTAGGCCAGGGGAAGTGGCAGCCTCCCCTTCCTCACCCCATGCCCTGTTTGGCCTTTTTCTCATTTTCTTTTCATGCTACTATGTTAGAAAAGTCATTGTAGCACAAGAAAATCAATAAAAATTCAATTCCAAATAATAGTTCTTTGCAGCTCAGCAACACCAGGGAGTTATCGGCTCATTCAATGTTCTGGCAGTTAATGCAATGAAATAAAAATAATTTACTCATTCAAACCAAATCAGCCAGTGAAAAATCATAGTCATTTTTTTAATCATCATGGTCATAGCCATTTGTTAAGATCACAAGAGGATGGTACCATGTCCCATTAGTTGTCCAGCGACACTGATATTCAAATCAGCTTTGCATCTTTCCTACCCATGTTTTTCTGAAGGAACAACAAACCACATTCGTCACACATAGAAGGAGTGTGTAACCTAGCCAGATACAGACCATCTGTTGCAATAAAAAGACTCGTTCGTACGCAGAGCAGATGCACATCAGCACCACGGAAGTCAAGGTTGGAGCCTCCACATGGTTCTGCCTCCCACCGCCAGCCTCAAATGCTTGTGTCCTGAGAAGTCAGTCACTGCTGCTCTCTCTCCGGAAGAAGTGTATGAAAGACTCCTCGTCAGATCCAGTCTCCCCGTGGTGCTGTCTCCCATGTTCTGCACGTCACAGATGCTTCTCCTGCTAGCCTAGCCTAACGCCACCCATGGATCTGTGCTGACATCAGGCTGCACCTACTGCTCATTTCCTATCTTTGTTTTGACCTCCCAGTTCCAATGCCATCCATGTCTCCTGGAGCAACAACTGGCACTCCCAGGCAAGTCCCCATTTCCACAGGTCATATATGCATGAGAGGTCACTTGAAGAAGCTTGTGGGAAATGGAACTAAAGTTCGAGTTTATTTTGGTGCAAAATAATTTTAAAACCCATGACACACATTTCCCATGGCTCGTTGAAGACCCTTTCTATGTGACAGACCATCTTCCTACAGCTCCTGGATATTGCAGCCAT
>NW_006159614.1:2029407-2047194 GCF_000334495.1 Tupaia belangeri chinensis | reverse complement strand
ATTCAGGAGGACCACCTTGCCCATGGTGGGAGGGCACTGAGATCCTCCACACTGCTCTTGGTCAGGGCCAGGTCAAGAGCACCTCACTCGTCCGGACAGCAAGGTGTCTGGCTGTCATGTAGAGCTCATCAGGCTGTTTCCAGGACCACAGAACAACTGTGGGGCTTTGAGAAGTCCCTTGGTCTCTTAGTCCCTCTGCTGCTAAACTGCCGTTACCAATAAGGCGCTTTGTAACTGTGCCGTTACCCTGTTCGTCACGAGTAGCATAGTTGTCCAGGTAAGAGGTGTTGCCAAGGAAATAGCTCCACTACTTCAGCAGTAGGGACCCCTTATTTGGGTAGGCATCTGTGGTTTTTCTAAAATGCTTTCAGAACTAATCTAACCTATTCCCTATTGAGCTACTCTCAACTCAATACATTCCATTGTGCTTGGCTACTTCTGGTTATGTGGACAAAATGAAAATTATTCACTTTCCATCAAGAAATTAATGGTTCCTTGAAAATTAGAAAGACAGAAGAATATTAATTATGAATCTAGGAATAATTGGAAACTAAGACCCTAAGACTAAGGTTAAATGCAAGAAAAACAATCACAGTATGAGAGTGTCCTAAAGAGATTGTAACATGCCAAACAAGAGGACAAAATGGTCCTTGGAACTCTCTAACATAGGTACCTCATAGTCCAATGGACACACCCTCTGCTTCTTCAATGCTCCCCCTGCTAACCAATGAATTCTTACCATGTTGTCTCAACGGTTTCACTATGCCCACTCCTTGCATTGCCTCACGGCCACTGCAGTCTGCTTCTTCCCCGCCCCCTTCACCTGCTCTTGCTGCCAGATGCCTATTTTCTTCCAGGGTCAGGGCATCCTCAGAAGAGACTCTTCAAATACATGATCACATTGGTCCTGGAGTGCATTTCTCATGCTGAGTCACCTCTGGCAGCTATCCTAACTCAGTGGTTCTTGTTAGTCCAACGAACATGGGAGATGGCCCATGGGGTATGTGGCAAGACCACCATGACTGATAAAGCCCTCACACCACACTGCTCAGCAAGACACTATGGTGGAAATGCACAGGAGGAAGCCATGGAAGGATTTCTGTGTTTGCTTTGTCTCCAAGTTCCAGAGAAGGTTCTTTCTGTGTATTGACTGCATTGATCCATCTGTGTCAATATGGAAAGGAGAGCTGAAGTGTGACCCCAATAGTAGACTTTAACAGTCTGCAATAGGAAAAGTCACTAAGTGAAAATACAAGAATTCCTGCTCCCTTGTTTTTAAATCAAATGAAGATAAAGCAAGCGACTTACATTTTAGACATTTCGATCATGTTCCATCCAAAGCTATTGGAACAAAATGCCCATGACTTCCACATTGTGTACACTTAACAGTACTATTGTTCTATTGGCTATGCTAATGGGAAAATTGAGTCTTTTGTGAATGCAGAAATAGCCACCGAATCAAGCGTTTTTGCTGGCAGGCATAGACAAAAGTGCAGCAATAGGAACCAGGCAGTGCATGGAAAGGGTATGCCACTCATCTTCCCCTCATAAGGATGCCCTGTCCCAGTGGCACTGCGTCCCTCCATCTCCCACCACAGCAGCAGAGTTCAATCGTGACTCAACGTCTGATGATCACTCAGATGCAAAACAAACCTCATAGTTGATGGGACAAAGTTTTAAGACCAGCGTAGAAACCAAGAATCATCACTAAACTTCCTAAGTAACCCTGGAGCTTGTCACAGGAAATCAGTGGGATGTGAACTAGCATTTGGTATAAAAAGAGATAGCTTAAGAACAACCTTAAGATTTTAATGCTCAGCCCCTTGTTGCAATTCAGTACCAGCCCTGAAGAAGGGTAGACAGGAAGGGGGAGAAAGAGTGGAAAAGCACCCCCAGAAATAAGAAACATACCATAACTGCATCATTACTGTTTTGATTCTGCCCTCATTCAACTCCCTAAGGCTTGGGAGGTCAACCAGGACAAGATGTGGCCAGTGTCCTGAGCATGTAAACACTGGAACATGCCACTAACATCAGCACCACTTGCCTCCTGTGTGGCCCACAGAGCAATCGAGAAGGAAGGTGGACCACACATCCTTTATCTTAAAGCATCTCGTCAAGACAGGAAGAATCTGCAGGATTACTTTGGCCAGAATTTATTCATTTTTTTTAGTAGAGGAATACATATTTTATATGAAATCTTAGGAGACCTAATGCATAATGTAGATGAACTAGAGCTGAGAAGAAAAAGCCAACCACTCAGTCTAGGGGATGTTTTCCAGGAAAAGAGAATGATCAAGTGCACAGAAACTGGATAACTCATGGGTACTTGGAGAAGAGTCACTGTGGCTCCCATGGTGATGGGCAGCATTGTGTATAGGGAAGGTTGGGGTGTGCGGAGGGCAGTTCTTACAGAGACAAAAGTTAGGAGTTTGGAAAGCCTCCAGGAGAAGCTCCACTGTGGGAACAGCACAAAGTGGTTTGTGGATTTTTAGAAAACATGATTCTGGCAGCTGTGAAGAGAGTGGAATTTAAGGCAGAAAGCATGGAGGCAGGAGTAAGATTATCACAGGAGAACCATGCCCATTTGTGCCAGGTGGGGAGACGTGGAGAGGCACCAGAAAGATTCTGAAGGTGGAGTTGGTTGGGCTTGCTGCTTGGCACAATGTGGCTAAAGAAAGAGCAGGGGTCAAGGACGACCTCCTGGCCTTGTCCTGATTCCTGTAAGGCTACTGCAGAAACTGAGAAGAATGAGGGACAGACACAATTAGGCTGTGTTTTCCACCTACCAACCACAGTCTCTGTGGGACCTGAGAAGCTTGCAATGCTTACGAGCTATCCAAGAGTACACGTCAGGCTGCTGATGGTGAAGAAGCTGGGAGGTGAGGCAGGGTGTTCAGGGTAATCAGCATGTGGGTAGCCACAGGGCCGAAAGTTTGTATCAAGGAGGAATCTATGGACTAAGGAGGCATAAGTGGTACTTCGAGATGAAAACCTAGAACACTGCCATGTTCAGAACACAGAAGACAAGGAATTTGCATAGGAGACTCTGTCGTGTTCAGTGGGAAGGAGGAGGGAAAGCAAAAGACAGAAAAATTCAAGAAGCACTGCTGGGATTGTGATTTAAAGGTCTTGTGTCAGACCCAGTCATTTTCATTTTTCAGAGTTTCTCACCGGAGTCTCACATGCAGCAAGTTTTAGGAATCACTGAAACAGACCACACTTCTGCATCAGTGGAGCAGAGATCTCAAAATCAGTTCTTTCACTTCTTCACTCTGTTATTCCTATTCCATCTCGAAACAAGTTTAAAACATAAACCCAATAAAGAACAATGAGACCTTGACATTTGCTACAAAGGGACAAATATGGAAGATTTAATGCCAAGTGAAGCAAGCCAGACTATGAAAGACAGGCATGGTATATCCCCACAATATATACTGAATGTCTGCACTCTACAGCAGAAACTGAAAGACTGCAAGGTATGACAGCAGGGAGGGCAACTGTAGATACTAGACAGTGCAGGAGGGGTGGGTATTAAGGGGTGGAAGGGAGCGAATCAGGGTAAAAGAACACATTTAGTAAACAAATGAAAAGGCATCTGCTGGGAAGCAGGAGTTAGCGTAATGGCTATGTCGCTGGATTCCCACATAGTCGATTGTGGTTCGCGTCCCGGACCCGGTGGCTTAGAACTCACACCAGGCACGTATGTATGTGTGCCCAAGATCCCGAGAGGAGAATGGAGGAGAAGGGATTGCGGCGCGTCCCGGACCCGGTGGCTTAGAACTCACGCCAGGCGCGTATGCATGCGTGCCTAAGATCCCGAGAGGAGAATGGAGGAGAAGGGATTGCGGCGTGACCATCCTTCCTGTGGGGTGATTTCTCGCTTTCTGCCTCTATGTCTCTCTCTGTCTGTCTGGCGAGCGCATGTGCCCTATAGCGAAAAACCTCTCAAAAAAAAATTATCTGCTGATGACAATATATATGATGTCTTCGATTTGACTAATATGCACTTATTCACGCTGGGATAAAACCATGTAGTACACTGGAAAGATGAACAGTGGTTAAATGTAAATGTAAAAAAACTAAAAAACAAAACAAAACGACACAAGCCCATTTAATCTTCAGGCCTGTATTAAATCACCATCAATTTCATAAATGGTTAACTCTAGCTACTGCTCCACACTTCTCTCTCTTAGTCAAACTTTTGGAAAGAGCTGTCCACACCATTTCTGCATTCTCACCCCCTATCAATTCATTGATCCATAATAATCTCTTAGCACCCTTTCTCATTATGACACTGTTTTGTCCAGGTCAACAGAGGCCATATGCTGCTAAATCTAACAAACATGTCTCACTTTTTACCCTGATCCTTGATCACATCAACAGTATTGACCATTTAATTCCTTCATAAATACCTCTACCCCCTTCGGGATCTCCAAGTGTCTCTTACACTTTTCTTTTCTCAGCCTTCTTCATGGGCTCCTTCTCCTTAATTCACGGCTCAACCATCTCCATCATTTTCCTCATGATCTACTGTTCTTTCTCTTTTCACCAATAGTTTAAGAACTGGGGAGAAGGATGAATCTTAGGTGTTCCTGATAAAAATCCTACTTCTCCTGTCTTCTTAATGGACATTTACTATCCTAACCCTGACTTACTTGCCACTGACTCTCAATTCTATTATTTGTATCCTGTTCTTACATTGCTGGGATTCAGACTCATAAATACAACGCATGGTAGAACAGTCCACTGAATATTCCTTGGGTTGTTCACACTTAACGTAATAAAAAACTGAACTCATTATCTCACTCTGCAAACTGATTTCCTCTGCTCTAATGATAATATCACTTAATGGAATCACCATCGATCCAATCACTTAAGCCAGAAACCTAGACAACTCCAATACCTGGAAGAGCCCCTAAACTTTGACCCTAATGCCTTTTTTGTTTATTTAGATTTTTGTCCAGGGCATGTGCGCTCACTGGAGAGAGACAGAAAGAGGGAAAATGGGAAATCGCTCCCACCCCCAATGGATGGCCATACCACAGTCCTTTCTCCTCCAGTGTCCTCTCGGGATTTTAGTACAGATGCACATTGCCTGGTGTGATTTTCAAACTGCTGGTAAGAGGCTTGAACCACGGTTGGCCCTGTGGGAGTCAAGCACCTTAACCACCACACCACCTCTGGTCCCAGATCTTATCTCCTGTTATCTCGATGTCTAGGTGGCCACAAACTCATTCATTCTACTTTCTTGGAACCTAAAATAGGTACCTTCTAACTTTAACTTATGCTAACCCTAGAAATGTCCAGGTCCCACCAGCAGTCTCATAGAATGATGCAAAGCCTTCTTGCCTAAAGTCTCGTTCCCCTTAAGTTTGACTGCAATGAATGAAACTGTGCCCACACTGCTGCTCTGCATATGGTAGATCTGTGGACCCCCTACATCCTGGATGAACATAAACTCTCAAGTATCCTCCATAACATGACCTACCAATGGCAGACAAAGTAGGTTTTAATCACCAATACACGTGGAGGCTATATAAGTCCAAGTTCTTCTTGGTAAAATAATGACTGGCAATAAATAGCATGAAAAATATCATTGGGGCACATTTTCTTCTTCATCATCCATAGTGAGGCCTGTCGTGAAGTAGCAAGTTTCTCCTTCATCATTCCCATCTTGAAAGTTGGTGTTCTCACGTGCACTCGTGTTAAGTAAAAGTAGCACCATTTATTTCTACTCTGTCCTTAGAACAATAGTCTCTTATGATTCAGTGTTTCTCACTTTCTACTGACACGCCATTATTGGCAGAGGAAAAACTCTCATAGCCTAGACCATTTATGAGTAGAGCACAAAACATATTGCACATACAAAGGGATTCTGAAGTTTCAGGCTGCATCTCCAACATCCACATGTTCCATCCCATACTGTGCCCATACTTACTTTACCTACATAGGGGAATACAATTGATGGCTCAGAAAGATGTGCCCTGGCAACCCTGTGTCTCCTTACCTCCCAGACACACCAGAAGCGTCGCACAGGCGGACCGCATTTTTAGAAACCTGTGCAGTGAAAATGAGCTACTATGTCTTAGGAGGAAGGTCAGTGGAGTGACAGAGGCTTCCCGCCCCACCAGATCAGGGGACGCATTGCTTCATTGCTGCGGATGTTAACTCTTGATTTCTTGTTCCAGGTGGCATATGATAGGCTTTTCCACTCAGAGTTACTAATTCCCCTTGATGATTAGCCAGTGTACTGTGGACAGAAACTCAGAGATGAGGTTGGCATCCTGCTACCCCTGAAGCGCTCGCCCATTGGTGTTAACCTCCATGATGTCTGTGTCTGAATCACTCCTACCAAGATAGATGTCATCCTACCATACAAGGAGCTGCCCTTCCCCCCACATACTGACATGCTGGCTCATTCATGTACTCTGTGAAATACCAGTGTGGGTTCATGCATTCTTTTTTATGGAGTTACAGTTCCTATCTATCTTCACATGTCCCCAGTGTGGCGTGGAAGCCCCTCTAAATAGATGATGTTTTCTCGGGTTACATGTTGGATGGTGGTCCATGTTCAAATTGAGGGACATTTCACAACCAAAATGACCTTTACTCTCTAAAAACCCAGTGGTATAAGAGACAAAGGAAGACTGAGGAACTATACGGGTCAAAGGAGGCAGACAAGTCCTCACAATCAAATGTAACACGTGACCTAGAACTTCACCTCTTATTAAAGGACATTACTGACCAATTGATGAAATCTGAAGAAGGTAAGGTCTCCAGATAAGAATTTTGGGTTAATGTTATGTTCCTAATCATTTACTGAAGTTATGTCAGAAAATGTCTTTTATTAAAAAGACAAATGAAAAAAAAAAAAAAAAAAGAGCTATAGGGTGTTAATGCACATCAGAGAAAGATGGAGAAAGAAAAAACATCTCCAAGGGAGGGTGGCCACACTGCAAACCCTTTTTCTCCATTCTCCTCTTGGGATTCTGCGCATGCATGCACATATGTCTAGTATATTTTCCAAGCCATCAGGTCCAGAACTTGAGCCGCATGGTCAGCCATGTGGGATCCAGTCCCCTTGACCACTACCACTGGAAGGCCCTGAAACTACCTTTGATTTTGAAAATATACACAATGAATTATTTAGGACAAGGCAGCCTAACATCTGCAACTTAATCTGTAACAGTTGAGAATAAACATAATTGCCCATATTTGAATATAGGTGTAGATAAAAACAAAAAGGTAAGGACATGTGATACAATGTTGGCATTTGAAGGAATTCTTTGTACTCCACTGCAACATATGAAATCAGGTCAACATTTTAAAAATCCTACCAGTCCGATTAAAGGTACGATCTGTCCCCTTCTACCCTCTGTTCCCCGCCCTGTATTAGCCTATCCTTACTATCTCCAGTGTCACAACAAATGGAAAGTTATTTGCAGATGATAGTGTATATGTAATGTCTTTTCTTGACAAGTATGCACTATATTAGTATTGATAAAAGCAATGTTTTACACTGTGAAGATATATAGGGGGGACAGGCAGGTGGCATGGTGGTTAAGGAGGGTGCTGGACTCCCACATTGCTGACTGCCGTTCGAATCCCAGACCTGGAGGCTTGCTTTCTTACTTTCCCTTTCTCTCTCACTCTGTCCCTTTCTGGTCGGAATAAAATACATACATACAGATGTAAAGTTAAAACAAATAATTCTTTAAAAAAGAAATATAGTGATTAAATATAAACTAAATAAATTAAAAACAAATAGAAACCCTCCCAGTCCGTATCTCACCTGCTCACCTGATGCAGAATCCCTTCTCCAGGAACATAGCCAGCCTCGTGCCTCTAGTTTGCCTACGTGCAGCTTAGAGTGAGCGGTGGCCATAGGAAGCTGTTCCACACTGGGCATGTCTAGCCGCTAGCCTGACCCCAAACGAGGCAGCTTAAACTCTTACAGTCTTGCCTCTGGGTTTGGAGCAAAACAGAATATCCCTGTTCCAATTCTACAGGATTGGTTTGAATGTGTCTCTAGCTCTCCTAGGTCAATTATTTCATTTCTATAAATTCGTGACAGAGAGAAAGTGACTCCTTGAACAATCCCCATTACTGCCACTCAGAGACAATATGATAGTGAGAGACCCACGCATATGGACAGGGCTCCGTGTTTGTTTCAATGCTCTGTTAGAGACAGCCTGGAACTTGGAATTTTTTAACAAGGGCTCCCGATTTTCGCTTTACACTGAGTCCTACAAATTATATACCCAAGCCTGCTGCAGCAAGCCTTGGTGGTTTACTCGCTAACCGGACATGGCAGTGCATGAACTCTGGCTAGTAAACAGCACCTATAGGCTAAGAACAGCCAGGGTCTCCCTGCAGGGGTGCAGCCACAGTCAGGGTGCTGCAGGCTGCTCTTCACATGCATCCTCTGGCGTAGGAGATGCTCTCAGCAGTGCACAGTTCTAGCCTCCTTCAGTAACATCCCTGTAAGGTAAGGTCAGTCTAAAGGGAAGGGCTTAGCAGAGGGCAGTAATACTGTCTCTCGACTTCAGCCACTTTCTATCAGGAGGAAGAGAAGGAGGCCTTCAAGCTTCCACATAGTTTACGCCAAGTGCCCAGAATGGCATTCCATCCCTTCTCATTGCCTGGGATAGCCCCTCACCCCCCCGCCCTGTCTGAGCAGGGAGCAGGGAGAGTACAGCGGGTTGGCAGCCCAAGGTCACGAGAGCTGCGACAGCACACGCATGGGCCAGGGTGGTGACGCTTCCCTCCCTCGTGTCCTGTCCGACCTCTTCTCCAGTGTGGTCCAGGCTGCCATGTGCAGTGCACAGACAGACGATGGGGGCAAAGGTGACCTTTTGGGTCTTTGTGAGCTATGGGCTTCCTGGGAAGCCAGATGTCACGCTAGCCCCAGGGCATGGTCACAACACGCACCTACAGAGGCTGTAGCCTGCAGTGACAGGGAGGCTGCCAGTCAAGCCAAACGAGCATCCGTCACAGGGTCGATGCTCAGGCTCTGCACCAGGCTCGGATGTAAGAAGATGAGGGTGATGTAGGTGCATCCGAAGCAGCTTACAACCTTACGACGGAAGTACACCCACAAGTCACTTCAAAATAATTACAATCCTGGGCAAATACTGTGTAAGGGACCCTGGGAGAAGTACTCAGTATATGCTGTGAGGACTCAAATGTGGACAGTTAGAGCTCTGGGATGTTGAAGCCAGAGATTCAAGACAGTGTCCTTCACAAGGTATCAGTCTGTGTAGCTGCCGTGGTCTGGAAACGCTGAGCGGTCTGCTAACTGGGTTTTATGAAGGAGACAGTTTGAACATAGGCCTTGGGTGTAGGAATTACGTAGGTAGAAGGAAGAGGGTGTGATGGGGCTGGGAATGCGCTCCATGGGTGAGAAATAAGTGAGGCAGATCCAGGAGGGGAAGCGAGCCTTTCCCTAAGCTCTGAACATTGAAGCTGGGACTGAGGTGGAGCACGGCTCGCTCCTGAGGATGTCACAGAGACAGGTGTGGGAAAGGCAGGGTGTCTGAGTCTGCGGGCCAGGTAGGTGCGCCTGTGTTTATCTACTGTTATGTACAATTTCGCCAGCAGGAGGAGGACTTGGGCAGTTCTGAGCAGTGAAATTATTTGTCCAAGTCATGGAGCCAAGATCTATAACCAAGCTTGCATTAGATGTTTCTGTTCCATGATTCCCGAAAAGATATCACCCCCAGAGAGCAAATGAAAATAACACTGTTTGATGATAGGCCTGAAAATGTAGGTAGGGAATTTCAGAACTTTTCAAGGAAACTATTCCCTCATTTCTTCACTGATTCTTGGTACAATGAAATACACACTGTAGATGTGTCTCCAATAAGTGGTGTACTTCAATTATATTCAGGACATATCACTTCCTATATGCCAGTTTTGTAAAAGAAATAAGGAAATAAATAAAAATCAACAAATGAGTGGTATGGCAGCTCGCTCTGTCGAGGTCAGTGGTAACAGGCACAAATCCCACACTGGAGAAAGGGACCAGGAACCTAAACAGGTTTACCTGACCCCAGAAGGGCCAAAGCTCCAGGCATGCCATCTTATAAGCAGACGAAGGACAGAGAGAAACAGAAAAGAAGATCAGGGAGGACCAGCTAACCATTCCCACGCCAAAGTAAACCAGGTCCAGGAGCCGGATATGCTGGTTGGCCACATGGCCAGTAGCAGGTGCCCAGATGCCAAGTGAGCGCCTCCTCCTCCAGCTCAAGTGAACCCACAAACGAGAGGGCCTGTGGGAGCCGCTCCCAGGAGGCACACTTCTGCCAGTTTTGTGGGGAGACATGGACTGGCTTTATTTATTTACTTTTACCTTCATAAAATCATTTTTGAAACTGGCCTCAGCTATTTCTGGCCCCTGGCACCTGGCTGGGCAGCCAATATCTCCCTGACATGGTGCAGAACGATTAAGGGAGAAACAACCGTCTAAATTGACAGGGGTGTGGGCTCCTGAAATGAAGGTGGTGCACCTGTCTGTGGTCTAGGTTGACCACGAGGAGGAGGAGAAGGAGGAGGAGAAAGAGTGCAATTTAGTCATCAATGGAAGGAGAACGAATGGCAATCCTGTCTTCCTCAAGGGAATACCCTAATGCACGCCAGCTTTCGTCTATGGCTCTCCGAACGAGCACACTGGGGGCGTGGTGGTGGACAACAGGTCCGAGATCAGGCCTCATGCCTGCCACCAGCTGGGGCATCCCACCCATTGGCACATCACTTCCCCAGCTGTTAGAGGAGGATGGTGGGTGTGTGATTAAATCAGCATTTCCTGAGGAGTACACTATGAGGTGTTCCAGGGTCTTATTACTCAAAGTAAGTTCCCTGGACCAGCAGGGTCAGCACTGGGCAGCCCATGAGGAATGTGAAGTCACAGAACTTAGACCAGACTTGCTGACCATTTGAACCGAATCATCAGCATTTGAACAGGAGTCAGGTGATTTGCATACAGATGAAGATCTGAGAAACACTGTCCTGGGCAGGAGACCCCAAAGGTACCTATTCACAGGGTCACACAGATTACTGGGTACAGACACACCTTTCCTGACGCTTTCTGCAAAGTCCCACCCAGAGGTCAGGCTTAAAGCCGGGACTGCGCATACTAGACTGCTATCCTGTGTGGGTCTATTCAATGAGCACGTGAGTTACAGCCTTAAATAACAGCCTCCATGTCGTTTCCCTTTAAAATTGAATGATCTTTAAGAGACATCATGCAGTCAGCTTCCCGCAACACTGCTGGGGTGAGCTAACGTGACAACACCAGGACCTGCAGACGGAACTCCCCTCAGCTGAAGTCCCAGAGACCATGGAGGCTTCGCCCACTGCAATTTCAAAATCATTCAGTTCTTGACAGATCATTGGTTGAACATGGGAAGCATGAGGAGCTCTGATGTGGAACTAGGACAATAAGCACAAAAAAGATACCAGTTTGCAAAGTCCCATCCAGAAGATTGTGATGGCACTTCAGAGCTGCCGTCTACTGTCAAATCCTTATCTAGCACATTAGCTGTCTCCGGTGCTTCAAAAGCCAGTCTGAGGCCCAGCTGCCATGGCTCACAGGTAGCATCATGGCTCAGGAGGCTGGAAGCCTCACAAAGGCAGAGATTCAGTTCCCCGTTGCCTATAATCTCAGCTACTTGGGAGGCTGAGGTTGGAAGTCAAGACCAGGAAGCACCTGCCCAAAATGCTTCTCTCTTCAGGCCAGAGGATGTTGTGGTGGTTGGAGGATTGGACTCCCACATGGCTGACTGTGGTTCAAGTTCTGGACCCGATGTCTTGAGAATCATGCTGGGCATGTGTGTATGCATGCCCACAATCCCAGGAGACTGGAAGGGAGGAGACTGTGGCATGGCCATCCCCGCTCCCCCGGGGGAGGTGATTTCTCTCTTTTCTTCTCTGTCTCTCTCTCTCCAGCGAGTACATGTATTCTATGGAAAAACCCTTTCTGTAAAAAAAAAATCTTCTCTCTCTCCCTCTCTCTCATAAAGGAAAAGGAAAACCTTACAAAGAAGAACTATAGTAACAATTATACTCAATTTGCCTTTTCATTTACTGAAAATAAAGACTATCTTCAAACACAGTGTACTATTTGCTAGAAAGTTTTTACAAATAAAGAAATCTTCTCTCTTATCACAATAAAACATAAAAGTCTTTTTTTTTTAAAGTGGATGTTTTTTCCTAAAAGCAAATCAAAAGACTTTCAAGCAAGATCCTAAAGGCAGTCCCCTCCCCCTCCACTTTTGACACCATTACACTAGTTAAATTTCAATTTACATTTTAATGTACACTACTCCCCAAGTCAAATGCAATATTTAATGGCAAATCATGTCTTAGCTTGCATAAATAATTTTAAATAAATTAAAGACCCTCTCACTTGCTACATGGGAAAAAATTAAAAATGTGTTGCAAACATTAGAGATTACATTAAATCAATTGCATAATATAGGTTTTTATTATATTGTTTTTTCAATTTTTGCTATAGGGCATTAGTGCTCACCAGAAAGACAGAGAGAGGCGGGAAGAGAGAGAAGGAGAGAGATAGAAGTAAAGTGAAAAAGCACCCCCCAGGGAAGATGGCCACACTGCAATCCCTTTACTTCCACTCTCCTTTCAGGCTTTTGGACATGCATGCACACAGACACAAGCCCCTGGTGTGTTTCTCAGGCTGTGGGACCCAGGGCGGAACTGCACCTTCAGCCATGAGGGAGCCTGCTGCCTCAGCAACTGTGCCACTGGCTGGCCCACGTGGTATAGGTTTTAATGATATTATATTGTTTACTTAAAAATCACAGCCTTATCATATACATACATACGTGTAGCATCCAGGAGTGGTAAAATGATGGTTTAATCTCTGAAGAGATTTGCAAGATTATTATCAGGGAAGCATTTCTAATAATATAGAAGTGTTCTTGGATGCTGTCATGCCTGGGAAAATGGATCGCTATGGCCAACCTAGAAGGAATTTTTATAAAGGTTACACATATCCTTAACCTATGGACAGATTTCTAAAACACAACACGGTTTAACTCAGTAAGCTTCAGTACGGAACAGCAGGCCTGCAGATGCATGATGTGGTGCCACGCGGAAGTCAATCTACTGGAGAACACAGGGAGCCCGTGGCGGCTCCTCCAAAAGCTAGACCTGGTTTCAGCATTTTTTTCCCAGAATATACTAATACTTTAATTGCATTTTCCCACAAGCTCTTTGAAGTGCCTTCTCACGGCTGATGACTGAAAAGTGCCAACCCTGTGCCCAGTACAGTGAGGAGCACTTTACAATCACTGCTAACTCTGGGGTGATTCCAAGAGGGGGACAGCCCCATCTGGACGAAGGTGCTAAAGGATAGAGATGAGATAAAATGCCCATCACAGAAGCAATAACGGTGGAGCTGAAAGTGGATACCACCAGGATTTGAGAGTCCGGAGTCCTACGGCCACGCCATCCACGTGAGGAACGGGCAAGTGAGGCCTGAAGGCACATGTCAGAAAGGGCACGAAGAGGCGCAGAACGCCGACGTAATGGCGAGCGTGCAATACAGCGTACGCCATCCGAGGTGATGGGAAATAGTGCAGGTGAGCGAGCCGTTCTCTGCCAAATGTTGCAAGCAAAACAATGCTTCCCCCTGGGCCAGTGCCTGGAGGTTTGCAGCAGGCATGAGTCCATGAGGAATGAAGAGAACGAGAATGGGGACGGGGCAGAAACTGAGGTGGCCATATGAGGAAGGTGTTTTACAGGGGTTCAGAGAACAGGCCGTGTGGGCCACAAAGCAGGAAAGCAAGAAGAGAAAGTGGGGAGGTGAAGGAAGTTGAGAAGACGGAGACTGGGAACCTGCCTCTCCTCTCCTGGGATAGAGCCCCGCAGAGGCCTGGCTGGGCTTGGCTGGCCGGATGCCCTACCCAGGCCACACAGGAGCTCAGTTCTGGACATGCTAAGGAAATAGGAAATGCTTACAGACTCCCTCTCAGCCAGCCTGCGCCTTCAAACCGTAAAATACTTGTTGGCTACAATGAATTAAATGATTACTGGAAACAGTCCCGTGCTTTACACAGTAAGAGTGCGACTCCGAGGCGACCAGTTCTCTGCAGACTGTGAGGGCCCAGCAAGCTCGGGAGAGAGCGCCCCAGATCAGCAGAACGCTGAAGGTGAAATGTATATTTTAAGAGGAAGATTTCATTTCCCAAGGAACATAAATGTCCCCGCAAATAGCAATTCACTCCTAGTCTTAATCCCTATGCCATCAGCATCTGCTATGAAGAATTCCTTGAGTCTGCAAATAAATCCCGCTTGCCCCATATTCTTTACGGCACACTCAGAAGGTGGGATTTGAATAAAACAACAACCACCTCTGCGTTCCACCTCCCAGTGTCTTCCTGGAGGCTCTCACACTCCCAGGCACACAGAGTGAGTTTACGGGGGTCGTGGGGTGGCAGTAAGGGAGTGGGTACGATGAAGACCTTTTAGGGGAGGAGAAAAGGAGTTTGCGTATTTATAAATCTTTTCGTAGATTATAAAAACACCGATGGTAAAATATGATGAAGTAATCTCAGACCTTCCTGAAGAGCAATTTTCTTTTTCTTTTTTATTACATTCTGCTATATTTTTTTAAAAGTCCTTCTTGGGTCAAACACATGCCATTTTAAAACCCATTTCCATGTTTTAAGATTCAGAAAAGAGATATTTAGAAGGAGGTTATCAAAATCCCTTAATGTTTTTAGCGCCGTATTTTTGCAGATCTGTGGGAAAGCACGGTAGGCACGCTCCACCCCCCGCCCCTCCTCAGGTGCCCCTGAACCTTGGCCCTGACGGCGAGGTGCAGGCGTCTTCCTCTCAGGAACAGTTTTCCTGGCATTGTCGAGACACCTGCACTGACAATCTCGGCAGAATCTCTTAGCCAACCTGATTAGCTGATTGTCCTCTGGAGGAAATGATCAAACATTGAAAACGCAATTCTGAAAGAGTAACTTCCGCCAAGGTGGAGGAGTCCTGGCAGCTCCGTGCTGTTCTCCTGTCACCACTCGCAGAAGCACCTGCCATGCCCAGACCCTCACCCTCTGGGACGAGGTCCCCGAGAAGTACTCACAGGCTATCCGCACTGAGGCCTTCCTGCTCTTGGAGGTGCCCAAGTGGCTCCACGCCACGCACTGGCACCAGTAGTCCTCTGGGCCGTGGAAATCCTCCACCTGCTGCCTGGTGACATTGATGAACACCTCCCGGACCTTCAAGCCTGTGGGGGACAGGGAGAAATCAACTGAGGCTAAGGTTCTTCTCCAGCAGATAGTTAAGGTTGGCCAAACCTTTTCTTTTTAATTAAACAATTCTGTTTTTAATCAAGGCAAGGTTTTAATTACTTTGACAATAATGTATGACTGCTAATTAAACTCCGCCAGCTGAGTAGCTGGGAAGCACCAGTGTGCACTATGACTGACGCCGCGCCAACGTGACGGAGCGTCCCCACAGGGCCTCCATGGCTTTGTGTCTTCATAACATCTACTGTGAGGAGAGTGGTCCCCAGATCAATTGCTGGGATTCTAGGTGCTGTAGAGACCGCAACACACCAAGCCCAGACATGATTCAGGTTGTTCAAAATCCTTACCCTAGGATAGGCAGCCAGAAGAGCCACTAAAGGCATGGCTTCGAAGGAAGAGAGGGCTGGGTCGTGTGCCCAATGGGGTGACCGGGCTGGAGTCTAGGAGAGGCTGGAGCACCAGCCTCAAAGGCTCAGACAGCAAAGTCACCAGATCCAAAGAGAGTGAGCATGAACGAGCGGGACACTCTTGGTCTGAGTCCTGAGAGGAGAGCCCGGGCTGGCCCCAAAACAATGGCAGGAGGAGGTGAAGAAAGAGGTGCTCTTACAGAAAGAGGGGCCCAGGCTACGCCTGTGAACTGTGAAGACCTCGACCTCTTATGGGTTCTTTTACGCACTGCAATCTCTTTCTCATGGTCGGACAAGTGCCTGGGCTTTACCATGGGAGTGAGCGCTTCACCCAAACCTCTGAGCAAGGACTACCAGATTCTGTTTTTTATTGTTTGTTAAGTACATTCATTCACTTCCTCCCTGATCAAGAGAGATGGAGACACAGAGAGAGTACCCCAGCAAGGTGTGGACACCACGACCCACCACCAGCCTGTCAGTCACGCTACACGGTGTGCCCAGGAGGCCTCAGGGTATGAACTCACAACCTTCCCATGTGGAGCAGCCTCACAAAGCTCGGTCTGGCCCATACCAGCCTTTCTCTGGGAAGGACTGTCAGATGTCATGGAGTGTCAAGAATGAAAGGGGAACCTCCCATCACTAGCTGCACACAAAGTAGTGGCTTCCATAGTGGGCGTGGCCTGTCCTTCAACAAACACTGGTTGAGCCCCTGTCTCCCTCTGGCAGAGGCAGTGGGGGAAGAAGAGGCGCTGCTTCCTGAGCTCCACAGGGAGCGCCTGGCACCACCATAGGCCTAGAACCTCTCTGCTCATCACAGTTCCACGACACACCGAGGCAGTGCATGCCACTGTCCCCACACAAGGATGAGAGCGACAAGGCCATTCATCCCACCAGGGTTTTTTTTAAGTGGAGGACCAGGAGCTTGAACCTGGTTCCATCTTATCCTCAAAGCTGCACTCAGGTGTCTCTTGGAAATCCAGCTCTGTCCCTGTATTTCAGGTATTTCCACTTCATAAAGGAAATAAGACCAACCCATGGAACACTTAAAGGAAATGAGAATGCCTACTTAGGGTTTCCTTCTGTTCTAAAGGAATTCAGGAGAAGACGCTTCAGAACAATCAAGATGAGTAGGCCTGCTGGTGGGGAGGACACAGCCAGGCCTTGGGTGGCGACAGGATTTAGAGGGACGGAGGCAGCAGGTGGAGGCAGCTGATTCCTCCGTCTGGGGGCGGGCCCGCTGCCCAGTCAATCGAGCAGTACTTATAGGGCATGGTGAGAGACAGCCGGGCAGGAACGTCACCACTCGCCAGTGAGTGGGCTTCTAGGGAGTGCCCACACAGGATCCGCTGCCGGCTGGTGACCGGTGACGGTGCTCTCCCTGCTCATGGAAGTGCCCGCATCACCGCGTTTTCCCATCCCAGGTGTGAGCCTTGAGTGCTCTCTGACGGAATGGGGGAGGCCCCTTGGAGGTGGTGGTCATGTCATTACTCTGGTGCCTTCCCCACCCCTTCTCTGCACTTGAAGTAAAAACAAACAAACAAACAAAAACATGTGAAAAGACAAGGAGGAAGAGGAGTTAATAGGCAAAGAGAAGGGGTGAAATGGCCCAAAAAGGGAGAATAAAGTAGCATTTTTTTTTTAGGATTTGGCCACAATGTGCTTGTGCTCACCAGAGAGACACCGACAGAGACAGAGGGAAAGTGAGAAGCCACAATCCCTTCTCCATTTTCTTCCTGGGATTTTGGGTACTTACATGTGCCCAGTGTGATTTTCAAGCCACCAGGTTTAGGACTCAAACCACAGTTAGCCATGTGGGAGTCCAGTGCCTTACTCACCATGTCGCCTGCTGGCCCAGTAAGATTTGTTAGAACAGGAAGCCTACTAGAGTGGAGCATTTATATTAGGAAGTAAAGTTGAGGGGCCAGCAGGTGGAGTGGTGGTTAAGGGCACTGGAATCCCACATGGCTGGCCATGGCTCAAGTCCTGACCTGGTAGATTGCTTTCTCACTCCTCCACCCCCCTCGCTCTCTCATTCTCACTCTTGCTCTATCACTCCCTGATCAAATTTAAATAAATAAATAAATAAATAAATAAATAAA
>NW_006159614.1:1985359-2029289 GCF_000334495.1 Tupaia belangeri chinensis | reverse complement strand
AGGGGGGGTAAGCAACACGCCTGGGTAGTATGGGGTTGGGGGTGGGTAAGAGACATGTCCGGATGGTGGGTAATTCTCTCTGCAGAGTGCTCCCTTTGCAGGACAGGGTGACAGACTGGGACCACACATTAGCTTCTGGGATGCCAGGTCTCTCCCAGGCAGCATTTGAAAAGCTCGGAAGGTCAGGGATGCGTTCAAGCAAACGAGGACTACTTCTGCTTTTTCGTGTTCTCCGCCTGATAGGAATATCTAAGATGTCCATTTCCTCTAGGCTGGGAATGAAGACAGACAGTATCTCAAAATGCCCCAGCATTATCATCTTATAAAGCGGGGATGGTCCATATCTGAACCTCAAAAGTCATGATTTAAACTTGATATCATAGTACTTTAAGGTATCCGGACCTTATTTCATCAAGTGTGGTAGGAAATGCAGACACAAAAGTGGCTGTCATGGGGAAAAGGGTTTATACACTCGAAGCAGGAGGCACAGCAAGGTGGGCAGGGCAGGCAGGAGGCAGAAGGGGCCAGTATATGTGAGCAGGAACCTTTCCACTGTGGTTTTGGTGGTAGGGAACAGGAAAGGCAGGTGGGCAGGCCCAGGACCAGCACTGGAGTGACGCCAGTGGGCACAGGGGTGACCAGAACAGTGGCTGGACATAGGAAGGCTGCTGTGAGGGGTGAGGGCCCTAGACTGGTCGGTTTGCATAAGAAAAGGAAACTCACAGGAAAACTGTTTGCTCTAAGAATTAGTTGGCCCTGGGCAGGGCAGCCCCTAGAGGGGCTGAGAGACCCCAGCAAGATACGTCTGTGGTTCTGATAGGTGGGCAGAGAGTTCCACACTGAGCATTGGAAAGCTTGGCAGCTGACCAGGTCCCCTGTGAGGGATCTGACTGATCCTACCCCAGGCTTGTCAGGCGGTGTCAGCCCTCGGTCCTATGACTGCTGTGTCAGGAATACTGCAGTCGCGACTGCACATGAGGAGGCTCCATTACTCATCATTTGCTCAGGCTTCCCAGAGGATCAGGAAAGTGAGTATAAACCCACTGCTCCCAAAGCCAGTGTATGTTCTCTGCAGTGGCATTGATGGGACGGGGGCTCCTTAGAGCATCCCACAGAACGCACGCTCTCTCTGGAGTTGACCTTCTGCTATCACAAGGTCTACGGTGCTGTCCAACCAGCCCCTCTTGCACAATCGTGAATGCCTTGTCTCTACAACACCTTTGCCCACCACAACTAGAAATAACTATTGAGTAAGACAATGCATTTTTAAGAAATAGTACATCTTTCTCAAGTATTCACTTTTTCGGTGAAACACACACACAACAGTCATATGTATACAGACACACATACACACGTACACACACATACAGTACATAGGTAAATGCACATGTGGCTAGGTACATGCAAAAAGTCCTCAACATGTTCATGGAAAATATGTACTATGAAAATATGCCCTATGTGTGGATTTCTGAACTTTTTTGCACCAACATAAACACTTGAGTTCCATTTTTTCACAAGCTTTTTGAAGTTCCAGCATTTCTTTCCACATATGAGGGACATGCAAGGACGCTCCTCCCCACCCCAGCTCCCCTCATGGAAGTGCTGCACACAGACACGGCTCTCGAAGTCTGCATCACCGGAGACGCAGCTAGCCTGCTCAGGGAAATGCTACAGGCGATCGACAGTTCCAGGCAAATGGAAGGTGGCATCTCATAAATAAGAGAAGCCTTGTGCCCGATAACTTGTGCAACTCCAATAAGCATGGAAAAATCCAACCCTGTAAATTATTGGGCAAATTATAACCATCAGCCTTTGTTCTGGAGTAGAGTCCCCCAGAATACAAAAATATGACTATGGTGCTGATATGCTAATAAGCTCTCTGCGCTGTTGGGTGGTTTAGATGTAGATAGACTAATGTTGGCACCAGATGAATAATTGCTCTGCATGTTCTAAACATAACAGAGCTGCACAGAACTTCATCATTTGTCAGCTTTATTTGTTTAAATGAGAAAAATGCTGACAGCAGTTATTGCTGTAATCCCCTTATTTATCAGATAGAAAACACTAGTTACTCTTAGCAGGTCTGATCCTGTTGGGAGACTAAAAGTTAGAGACTTTTCAAACTAATTGAAGATACAGGCTTCACTGTTCAAGGAAGAGAAAGGCAAAGGAGAGGAGAAAAGACAATCAGAGGGAAAAATAATTGAAATAATTTTTCTCTGGTCAACTTCCCAGTCAACGGCTCCAGTCTCAGTCTGAGATCCTAACTGTTCCGTAGAAAGGAAGTCTAGAGTGGTGTTTTGCATTCAGTACGGTGCCACCTCCAGGCTGGTGTCTCCCAACAGCCAGACCCTGGTCTTCCCTCTAAGCTCACGATCATGCTTCCATGGAGCCCATCATAGCTCCCTACCCCCGCTGTGGCTGCTGTTCCAATGCAGTTGGCAAATGCACTTGGTGATGGCCACTTGGGGAGGGATTTGACTCCATTCTCCATTCTCACCTCCCTTCCGGTTTCACACTTTTCAATCATTTGGAAGTTCTCTATGGCAAATGCGCGGCTTACCAAACCAAACAATTAGGTTTGAGGAGAACGTGAGAATCCCTTTCTCCTCTAAGATGCTTTCATGTCCTGAACCACATGGGAGCAGGAAACGAGCAGCTGACTGGGTTTGGGGTGAATGGTTTCTTCATCCCAGTCTCCATGCCTGACGGTTAGACTTCATAGTTGAGTGTCTCTATTCTGTACTCACCCTCCACACTGTCCTGTTTCCTGACGGTTAGGGATTCCCATAGAAGAATATTATTCAGCCTTTCGTAGGCCAAGCTCTGAGAACTATTCCAGTATGACTTCCTGACAACTGCAGGGCCTTGTCAGTTCTCTGAGAGGGAAGAAGGAGCAGATGCCCCATGAAAAGCAGCAGTCTCCTGAATTTAAGTGCCTTCTCTAACGGACCATCTCCTTGGGTATCTTAGTCCTTTTGGTGACTGAGTTTGGCTCTTAGAGAGGGTCTCCACACACCACCCCTTTGTTCTTCTGCCTCCTGAGCAAACAGAAAGCAGTCCATTGAACTGGAGGAAGTGAGTCCAAAATACATGTTTTCCATATGTCTCTTACTAGTTTGGAAGCACAGTCTGGACAATATGCTGCTGGGAGACACACAGGGTGGGTGCAACCGCCCAGAATCCCGAGAGGAAACAGAGGAGAAGCGACTGTGGCACAGCCACGCTCCCTGGAGGGTGGTGGCCCCTCACTGTCTCTCTGTGCATGTGCCCTGTGGCAAGCATTTTTAAAAAAAAAAAAAAAAAGAAGAAATAGAAGAAAGATGTCACAAGATTTGCGAAACTTATTTATTAGAAAGTAAACTATGAATGTTTGCCATGCAGTCCCAGACTAAGTGCACAGCCAAGCTGCGGGGGACAGCCTAGCCTGCCCAGCCACACAGGGCACAGGCTGCCCCTCGATCACGAGATTTCTGAGCGTCCAGGAAAGGCTTCCTGGCCTCGTGTCTGTTCCGCCTGAGATCTGAAGGCTCTGAACTCATGTAACCAGACCTTGGGGCTCTGGTAAGGACCCGTGACCGACAGACGGTGTGATGGTCACCTTGCCAGACACCCACTGAGGTTGGTGTCTCAGACCCAGCAGCTTAAAATTCATGCCGGGCACATGTGCGTCCATACCCACAATACCAAGAGGAGAATGGAGGAGAAGAGACTGCCACGTGGTCAACTTCCCTGGGGGTGGGGGTGATCTCGTTTTCTATCCCTCTTTCTCTGTCTCTATGGTGAGCGCACGTGCCCAACAGCAAAAATCTCTTAAAAAAAAGAAGTTTCAAAATTCAGAGAAGATGGTCTTGGAACTATGCTTCTCTTCTTGGGGGAGCGTAGACATCTTGCAGCCTCCGTAATCCCGAAAACAGTCACTTACCCACAGATAATTGGAAGACAGAACAATGTTGCATTTACTGGCTGATGATTAATTAGGGCTAAATGTCTTTTGCCACTTCATCCCAGCAACAAGATTAAAATGTATTTTGACAAAGAAAAAAAAAAAAAGAATCGTCCCTCAGCGCGCCTGTGCACTCTGTCTAATGAGCAGTCTCTGTTTCCCCAGGATGATAAGTGCCCCACGTGCTCCTCAGAACACCACGAGCCCAGTCTTAAGTACAGGAATGAAGAATTCACCCAAGCTCTCCGGTTTCTTCCACACCAGAGATTCAAATTAATCAGCTCCAAGGTGTCTGGCAGAGGAAAGCACATGAGCTCAATAGTGTTGTCTGATAACAGCCAGGAGGGAACTGAAGAGGCAGGTGTGGCCGGCTGGATTATTTGGAGGACAGCCTCTCATGACTGGCACCCTCCCAGGCCCTCCTCGTGCCACTGTGGGGTCACAGTGTGCCTCCGACCTGGTGTCCGGTCGGCACCTGGTCACTCCTGTCCTCACTGACATGGCCTCTCAGGGTCAGAGCTGCCGCCAGCTCCCAGAATGCCACGAAGACAGAACGCAGACTGAATGAACTGACCCGGTGTAATCCCATGCAAGTAATAGAATGTCCCCTGTGAGGGACAGACTCGGGCCTGTTCATGCTAGCCCTTCTATAGTTTTGGAACTGCGAAAGTCTACAGTCACGTATTTGTTGTTTGGTTGTTCTTACATTGATTCCTTTCCCTCTTTCTTGAGAGAAAGAGAGGGGTGGGGTTTTACCGACAGGTCTCACACAGAGTGCTCCTCCCTGAGAGGCCACCTACTCGCCCCATCATGTGCTCATCTTTTTAATCATAATCATCACCCACTTGCCTCATATAGAAAAAAAAAAGATAATGGTAAGGTAAAAATTTTATATTTACCCTCTGGTAGACTAACCATGAGAACCTGCTATAGGAGGAGACTTCAAAAAGCATGTGGGGGAACCAGCAGTTAGCGTAATGGCTATGTCGCTGGACTCCCATGTAGTCGACCGCGGTTCGTGTCCCGGACCCGGTGGCTTAAAACTCACGCCGGGCGCGTGTGCATGCGTACCCAAGATCCCGAGAGGAGAATGGAGGAGAAGGGATTGCGGCGTGACCATCCCCCCTGGGGGGGATTTCTCACTTTCTGTCTCTATGTCTCTCTCTGTCGTCTGGCGAGCGCACGTGCCCTACAGTAAAAATCTCTCCAAAAAAAAAAAAAAGATTAAAAAAAAAAAGCATGTGGGAAAATGGAATGGAAATATAAGTTTGTTTTCATACAAAAAGAGTTAAAAACTGCATAGTTTTATGTCATGCATTTTCCATGAACTTTCTGAAGATCCCTTGTACCCTGGGTTCTGGGCTAAGCATATCATGTGTGTTAAATTCCTTAACTCTCATAATAATAAGGGTTGATGCAATTATCCACATCTGTTTACACATGGGGAAACTGACTTGCAAGGGAGCTAAGTAACACCCCTACCTGGAGGAGCTACAAACAGAGAGGCTGATTTCAAACCCTCTACTCCATGCCCGAGTATTCACACTCTCAACCAGGGGACTGCTCTAGGGGCTGCCCTGCATGTTGTTTGTTTCCCATTTCTTGTTTAATTAGATCTTTATGATTCAACTTCAAATGAACACTCTTTTTAATGTTGCATGAACAGAAAATACTGAAAAAAAAATCTAAAGACATCGGTCAGGAATTTAGAATTTGGAGGAAATCTCTGGTGAATATCAGGAATTGTTACTAAAATAATTAGCTGCTTTCTGTCACTGTAAGGAATGGAATGAGAGTAAATGGTCTCCAATTATTATTATTTTTTTCGTTTTTGCTAGGAAAGTCTAAATTAGACACATGAGACAAGGACGTCATACTTGCCACAGGTTATGGAAGGAATCCATGATATTTCCCTGAAGACCTTTTAAGAATATGTCAGTCTTTTCTGAGAAAGCAGAGTGGTGAACAAGATCAAATCTCAGGTGGGGAGGGAAAAAGCTTCTATAAAAGTGAGTTTTAAACCTGCAAACTGTCAATGGAACACTTGAGAGATTGATTATTCCTATGTTATGTGGTTTAAAATATATGCTTCCCAAATGTACCTTGGCGATTTGTGAATCATTGAAGATAACTTTCAAATTAATGGTTTTCTGGAAGACACTATATTCAAATCCCCATCAGTGGTGCAGCAAAGTTCTGAGATACAAACTTTAAAGATTTAATACATTTTTATTTCTACTCTTCCCTCTTTTCTCAACATAATCCATTAACCTTTTATCCCAAGAGAGTGACTCCAGTTCTTTAAAAAGGAAATCACACACAACAAAGTCCCTAAAATGATATTCTTTAAAAAGAAAAATATTAGTTTACTGGAGTTGAGACTTTTCCCATAACACATTGGGATTCACATTATTTTACTCATTAGAGTTCGATATCTCTGAGCTAGAAGATAAGTGCTCTGCAACGTTGTTAAGGGAACTCCCGTTTTTATTGGACAATAAAGAAGTGGATTAGCTTATTGATAATGGGAGCTTCCCACAGGCAGCATAATCTTGACTGCTCGGATGTGTTTGGCTTGCTGTTGCTGGGTGTGCATATGTGTGTGCCTGCCTGCTATATTAAAGCTCTTAATTTCTGTGTCACTGAATACCCCACCTTTTTCACAGGTGCATGATTCTTAGGTTGGAATTGCCTCTCAACTCGAAGCTTCCAGATGTTAACAGAGGAAGAACACAAGGAAGGAGAGTTCCCATATTTCCAAATGAAATGAGGCAGAACAAATGAAAGAGGATCCCTTGGCTTTGCAGGGAGCTGGAAGTGTACATTACTAAGAGGTACAGCCGTGTCTGTGCAAACACAGTAACTCATGTCAAATAAATCGTACTTTGTGCGGGAAAGAACTCTTGCTCTGGGTTTTCCAAGCTAAATTGCATGAAAACACACAATCCTTTTTCTTCTTATTTGAACTGTTAGATGACGGGACCAAATTGCCAGAAAGACCAAAGGCAGTTTGCAGCCTTTAGCAACTAAAAGGACTCATTGTTTCCAATTTAGAAACACCAGAGACTCTGTGGCTACTCCAAAGACTCTAAGACCACACGTTTCCCGTTAGTTCTATGAGGAAAGAAAGCCTATCGGTAGTAATGTCGGAAAGTCCCTGGAATTCAGAAATAGTATGTTGTCCAATGATATAAAAGGAGTTACTTCCAATAGGAGTGTACATGGACAGAGAACTCTCTCTCTCGGCAAATATGGGCCCTGTGTCCTTGGGTCCCCGTGTCAATCCCTCCTACTAGACTGGCAGGAATTAGTTTACAGTCCCAATCAAAAGCCATTAAGTCTGTAAGGGCGGTTACACTGTTCCGGAGCTCTGCACTGGAGAACCCAAGGGAGGTAATGCATCTAATTTTCAATACCTGAGGCCATTTTGTTTCCAATCTTAATTGCACTTATGTATTGGTTTGGGGTATAATATCTCTACTCACCTTGCTCCTGTTTCCACTATTCCACAATTAATATAAAACTTAGAAAACATAATTGCAGTATGTGGCAGACAGCAATTTTCATTAACTCTACTAAAGAAAACTGTTTAGGGAGAGAGATTTCTTTCCTATTGATTCAATCAAAATGACTTAGAAGAAAAGGTTGGGCTTATTAAATTCTTTTCAAAAAGGTAACTTAAATTTAAATTCTTACTCAATTACACTACAATCTCTTCAGGTTTTGTCACTTACAAATTTTCGTTTGGCCCAGGTCCTTTGAAATACATGACTTTCATTGGCCTTTTAATTTTTTTTGGAAAGGATATGGGGAGGGGAATTTTTACTTGGAGGTGGGGAATGTAATCAACAATTCTCTGAAAGACAGAGTTGCCTAGCAATGCTCAGGGAACTAAAAGAGAGAAGCGATGACAGAACAGAACGCTGCAAAATGACAAGAAGGTACATGGTTTGTTGGCTTGCAATATTATCAGGAGGTCTTTACACGAAAACGGGTATACGATTTTCTAGCTGTAGTAAAAAAAGGCTGATCATTTTTTAGTGTTCTTCCTGTCTTTCACTTGGAACACTTACCCAATGGGATTCTGCTACTTTGGGTTCATTACTAGGCAAGATCTAGGACAGGGACGTCTGAGATGAAACACGGTCCCCCTGAGCCGCTGGTATTTGAGTTCTTTCCAGCTGAACTAATTGATATGAGACTCTGAGGTCATAGGCAAGTTTATAGAAGACGTGTATTATGAAGGAACTATGCATGGATGACAAACGTTTGCGACAAAACAAACGCACACCTGAAGTTCACTTTCTGAGAGTGTTTTGACGTCCCTTTCCACACAAACCCTTCGCACTTGACTGCTGCTGTGTAGGCTGGCACAGTCGTTCCCCTGGTTGCCCTGGCCAAATTTCAGAGTCTTCCTTTCGATTTTCCATATTGAGGTAAGTGAGACAGTTTCTGTTCTTGATGCGATCTCTTCTAACATGAGGTCAATCTACGCAGGTCTCTCCTACTTCCCAACCACATGAGCGCACAACCAGAAATTTTTTTTCTTTTTTTCTTTTTTTTTGGAGAGGTTTTTGCTATAGGACATGTACGCTCACCAGAAAGACAAAGAGAGACAGAAAGATAGAAAGCAAGAAATCACCCCGCCCCCAGGGAGGATGGCCACGCCACAATCCCTTCTCCTCCATTCTCTTCTAGGGATCTTGGGCACGCACGCACATGTGCCTGGCGTGAGTTTAAGACACCAGGTCTTGAACCGCAGTCAACTACATGGGAGTTCAGTGACATAGCCACTACACTAACTGCTGGACCCCAAATCAGAAATTTTTCTGACACTAAGATTTGCTGGATCTTCTTATTTTCTCTTGATTATGCCACCATTGTCTTTCAAGAAGACAACTGTGCCTGCAATCCTGGAGTCGTCTCTCTATCTTCGGTTTTCGGTTATTATAAACTGTGTTCTGACAGTGTCAGAGAACATGGCATAGAGTAATTGGCCCTTACTGAGGTGGCAACGATAGTCAGGATGAAGACTTTCTCTTGAATTTTTGTAAGATTATGCACTTGTGAGACAGAATGGAGAGGTTTTTGCTATAGGACATGTACGCTCACCAGAAAGACAAAGAGAGACAGAAAGATAGAAAGCAAGAAATCACCCCGCCCCCAGGGAGGATGGCCACGCCACAATCCCTTCTCCTCCATTCTCTTCTAGGGATCTTGGGCACGCACGCACATGTGCCTGGCGTGAGTTTAAGACACCAGGTCTTGAACCGCAGTCAACTACATGGGAGTTCAGTGACATAGCCACTACACTAACTGCTGGACCCCAAATCAGAAATTTTTCTGACACTAAGATTTGCTGGATCTTCTTATTTTCTCTTGATTATGCCACCATTGTCTTTCAAGAAGACAACTGTGCCTGCAATCCTGGAGTCGTCTCTCTATCTTCGGTTTTCGGTTATTATAAACTGTGTTCTGACAGTGTCAGAGAACATGGCATAGAGTAATTGGCCCTTACTGAGGTGGCAACGATAGTCAGGATGAAGACTTTCTCTTGAATTTTTGTAAGATTATGCACTTGTGAGACAGAAACCCTAAGCAGATTTGTGACAGAGCATGATGTGACAGAACTACTGGGGGGTGAGCTGGCCCTGCGACACCACACGGGATCCACGCAGACAGGCCTTGTGGCATCCCGAGGCCTCCCTGTGCACACGCACTGTGTGCACCTCTGCTCCTCCTACTGACACTGGGAGGAGACTGTGGCAGCAAGGCCCTGTGGAGAGTTCTTATCTGTTTCTATCAAAAGAAATGAATTAATTGGATAAAAGAGAGAAAAGACAATAATGCGCTGTGTGCTATATCTGCCCTTAGATTAGTAAAGAACTTGTTGATGCTTTTGTTTGGAAGGACAATGAAGGACTCTGTAGATAAAGGTGGCTTGAAGAAATATATCTGAAGCCATAGTTAGAATCTGAGTTCTGGAAACTGCCGAGCCATGAACTAGTTGAATCTCTTGAATCTCAGTATACTTTTTAAAAATGTATTTCTTCCCTGAGTAAGAGGGTGACAGAGAGAAAAGCAAAGGAGAGAGAAGGAGAGACAGCACCCCTAACAGAGTCTTCATGCTATACCCAGAGAGGACCATGGCTCACTTGCTTGATACATTCAGGGAGGTCTCTGGGCTTGAGCCAGGAACCTTCCATGCAGTATTACCTCACACCACTGTCTGGCCCCTTGCCATTGTCAACATAGAAAATGGGTCATTAGACTGTGATGAAGATCTCTTCTCATATTTAGATTCCAGTGTCCTAAGTATGCTTTGGTCTGAAGAACAGTATCTAGAAAGCAGATATTTATTTATGTTCTTCATCATATTAGTTCCAATCTGGACTGAATGAAAAATTATATTAGGCTTCAGGTGTTTCTCTGCCTTCCCAGCACTGCATTTCCACAGCACACTCACACGAGTTCAGAACTAATGACTGGTACTCCATACACTTGTGTGAGTAAAATGCTTACTTCCTCGCCCTTTGCTCTGCTTTCGTACTTTAATGCCTTGCAGCGAAGGATTACCTGTAAACTGTCCTTTCTCTGGGAGACTCCAGTTACTTCCCTGGTCAGTGTTGACAGTCCTTTTCCTGACTCCCAGGGAAATAAGTCACTCGATCCACTTGCGTTTCTGATCACTCTTTCTCTCTTGAAAACTCTCCATCTCCATGGCTTCATTCTGCATTGAGTACTAACTGCAAGCATCTTTCTTTACCAGGTTTCAGATCTCTGTCTTTTTATTATGTCCTGTGAACCCTCAAATTCAGCTTGTCCAAACAATGGTGTTGGAATTTTCTTCTGGCCAGTGTAATTATTCTGTTAAGAGACATGTTTTTACTCCCCTGTCTTCTTCATTCACTCATTCAGTCAGCTATTAGGTCCTGCGTATTTAAGTGCTTCGATACCAGACCTCCACTGCTTACCTCGGTGGCCCTCACTTTAGAACTAGATCTATCTCCTCTCGCCTGAATGATCCACATCACCTAGCTTCCCCGTCTCACTCTGTGCCCTCACTTTAGAGCTAGATCTACGCCCTCTCACCTGAATGATCCGCATGGCTTAGCTTCCCCATCTCACTCTTCCTCCTCATTTCAACCCTCCTGCGGGATTCAGCCTCCGAGTCCGAGCCCTGACTGCACTCCCACACACCCATGCAGGGAATCCCCGGGGAAACATCCAGACACCGAGGTCAGTACTGGAGGCCCTGCCTGCTGCGGATGAGACCACGTTTTCTGGCTGTGGTTACGATGCTCCTTTTTTTATGTTTCAGCTTCTTGTAGAACATGTACTAAACTTTTTTTTTTTTTGAGAGGTTTTTGCTATAGGGCACGTGTGCTCGCCAGAAAGACAGAGATAGAAAGCAAGAAATCACCCCCCAGGGGGGATGGCCACGCCGCAATTCCTTCTCCTCCATTCTGCTCTTGGGATCTTGGGCACGCACACACGCGCGCCCGGCATGAGTTTAAGCCACTGGGGTCTAGGATGCAAACCACGGTGACTAAGTAGGAGTCCAGGGACATAGCCATTATGCTAACTGCTGGTCCCTAAGCTTTCTTTTATTTGCTAATGTCTGTGGCCTCCAGACCACTGAGACTACATTCTTTCCCATGAAGACCACCACCAACTGTGCCCTTTGGACCATACATTCTCCAGTGTCCCTTTCAAATGCAGTTAATTCTATAAAATCCTCCAGACCATCATAGTAAAATATGATCTATTTTTAGAACGTCCTACCTTTCTTGAAACATGTATTCTAATTTTATTTGTAGGGTCCTTATAATACGTTTGTCGTATCTCCATCATTTTGCAGCTTACGCATGCAGGCTGTCTTTGGTAGCCTCGGATATTGTGAAAGACCTAGCCCAGGATCAGAATATCACTGCTATACAGTTAACAAACTAAGCCGACTGGGACTTTCTGATTTTACTGAATTGTTCTAACTTACTCAGTAGATCAAGTCAGGGCCAGTAAAATCAATAAACTATAGTGAGACCAGATTAGATCTGGTCTGAGGAACCAAAGTTTAGAAGTATAAACTGTTTCTCTTATGTGAGGGGGTCTTGAAAATTTCACAGAAAATGAGCGTTATGAAAAAATATGCCTGGATTTCAAAATTTTGTTACACCAAAATAATTTTGAACATTTTGAAGTGCCTACATACTAAAATATTTTAAAAAGTCACTAAATTGGAAGGTTTTGAGTCAAATTATCTTGCTCTGAGAAACATCCCAAACCCTTAGTTTACTTTACCGTCTTGAGGCTCAGTCTCCCTGTCTGTGATAAAACAATAATGCGTTAACTGTCTATCCCAGAAGACTGTGTGAGGACGGAGCGAGGGAATGCCCGTCGGCTGCTTCACTGTGACCTTGGATACAGAGAGACTCAATAAGCTTTGCTAATATGGCCGTCGTTCTCATCATCACTACTTAACGAATTAATTAAGAAGATTATTTGAAATTCTTTCACACTGAGGGTGCTGATAGAACCAGGTAATCTAATGTGAGATCTGTCACTACACAGCAATCCAAAACACTTAAACGGGACTGAGAAACCACCGGCCATGGAGAACTGAGTATGTGAGAATATGCTCTAGAAGAAAAGAATAGGGAAACCAAAATCATGCTGCATAAAAGGATGTTTGAAGAAAGATCTAATATTTCTCTTTGAAAATATTTACAATTCAAGACATGAAAATAGTAACTTCTTGGTTTTATTTCCAATGAGAATATTAACTTTCATACAGAGTGAGGTGGCTACTGTTACACAGAGCAAGAAAAAATGCCCCTGTACTCTATCAGGACAGATTACCAAAAGAACTGCAGAGTCACCTAAAAGCAAGGTTGCACCCGGTAGGCCTGGAGGGATGTGAATACTCTTCAGTTCACGGGAGGCAATGGCGGGTGGTTTGCGCAGTCATTCCCAGACGTAGCACCACGTGTGTCTGAGGGGCTACCATAGCTGCTTCAAATGCTCCCTCACCTCTCTCCCTCCCTCTCTCTCTCTCTCTCTGATCATTTACTTGGCTTTATTCATAACTATCACTATTTTTTCCCAATTTGCTACAGGGCACGTGTGCTCACCAGAGAGATGAGCGAGCGAGCGAGAGAGAGACTGAAAAGCAAGCCACTAAGTATGGGACCCGAACCACAGTTGGCCATGTGTGTGTCTAGCACACCAACCACCATGACACCTGCTGGTCCTGCTCACTCCCGACTCTTACCTGAGCTTTCATCCAGGCTCTCTTCTGAGACATGCTCATTCTGGTGGACCCACTCGCCGTTGCATTTGAAGAATATCTGCATGGCTGGCCGTGCTTTGCACCTCAGCGCAATAGGGTTGCTCTTGATGATGTAAGCGTCGTCTGGCTCTTCGATGAAATGAGGCAGTGTGCCCGGGGCCGAGGGGATGGAATCGGGAAGCACTTCCCCACTGTCGGTTCCTGTGGGATTGAAGAGGCCATCAGAACACAGCTTACGCGGACCGCACGTAAATGAAAACACAAGGTGAAAGCCATGCTGGCTCCGAGAATCCGTAATAAAAGAAACTCTGTCATACAGGTGAGGCACGCTTATGAGTTCTGTGTAGACGGACCTTCTGGAAGCTGAGCTAGGGTACTTCCAGCTGAATACACCTACAGTGTTTTGGACACAGGAAAATAATGAGTAGAAGACCCCTCACACTTCAGTTTAGAATCAGGATGTTTTTGTGGAAAGAACTCAGATGAACACCTACAGAGAGAGCCTGAATCTGAGGGTCCACTCTGGTGAGTGATTATCTCGAAAGGTTCTGTGGAAACCCCAAGGTGCCTTTGGACTTTGGATGATGGTGGAGGTAAGTTTTGTTTGCTCACAAATATGTGAAAGATGCTGATCATGATGGAGAGGACTCAGATATATAAGGGACCTCCAAAACATTTCAACCTGTTCACTTTATCTATGAAACTTTGGAGGTTGCCTGATGTCCTCCTTTGGATAATTCCCAATTTACCCCCTTCGGAAGGCATCAAGTTCATCCTGCTGCCCAGAGCTGGACCCCTCCACCATGCAGCCCTGCAGGCCGCACTACCGAGGCTGAGGACTGAAATGAATCTATGAGAGCTCTGAGCTTGCAGTTAGTGGTTAGGCTTACATCGGAGTAGACATGGCTCTCCCCCAACCTTGACAAAACAGCATAAAGAGGAAGAGGCAGGAGTCAAGGCTTTGCTTATTGCTTCTTCACGATATTACCCAAGGACTTAAGACCCAGGAAACCACCACAAAACCAAGGACAGAAAGGTGGGACTGCTGGCCCCCGCCCCGTAGCGCAGATGGTGGCCGCCTGAACTACAGCACTGGGAGCTTGGAGGCTGGTACAGGTTTGGATTTGTAGGTTGGTGTGAAAACACAGCAGCATGTGTACATGTGCTCAGGACCCTGAGGAGTGGAGGGCCAGGGATGGGGTAAAGGCACGACCAGCCTCAGTCAAGGCCTTTCTTTCTGGTGCATGTACTCTCTATCATGAATGAACTGAAATCAAATCTTTTTAAAGACAAGAAGAAAGGAGGATGCCATGAGTGAGCAAAGTGCAGACCAGGAGGGTCAGCGCCTCTCGTCTTCAAAGCCCATTTCCCTGAAAACACAAAGAAAGCAACGATCGCGATATCAAGACCAGCTGTGCCCTGGAGAGGGTTGTCTCTGTGGAGAACAAACCAATCCAGAGGTTAGGTTGAGGACAGCGGCTTGCCGAACCACTGGGAAAACAATCTCACCTGCTAGATCCAGCCCCAGGAGAGAGCCTAGAGAGGGGACACACCTACACCCCCACCTGGCTTCGCAAATGCCCTTGATGCAGCTCTGAACAACACCTCAGGTTACTCAGGCCAGAGTCAACACCCCTTCAGGAAGCTCTGTCAAAGGCACACTGCATTACACAGGGCATCTCCTGCACTATGAACCCTTAGAAGTCGTTCTCAGACACAAAAAATGGTGGGGGCCTTTCAAACTTGGGGGGGGTCAGACTTTGAGTATTTTGTATAAGAAAGACAACAAAAGACACAACTCCTTACCATGGGAATGTACAGCAAGAATAGCTGTTGCAATGGGTTAAACAAAACAATAGCTTAAGTCTCCCAAACAAGACCTTTTCCCCATTAAATACATCTACTTAAGGGAAAAAAATAGGCTCATGTAACAGAGAGGTTAAGATACTGTAAACCTTGAAATGTATTTGCAATGGAAAACTAACTCATGCGTAAGCAACTGAAAGTATCAAAAACCATCATAAAACAAATGCACCAAAAACTAACGGCTAGTTGTTTATATCATAGAAGTACAATAAAGATCCTCAGAAAATATAATGTGTGTATATCACAGGGACGAAGAAGGGTTTCAGGGCAGAATCTAAGGGCTATGTGTGTGTTGTTTAACGTTTTCAATTATATTTACAGTGGACTTCATAAAATATATCGCATATTAATTTATTTGGTTACTGGCTGCTCATGACAATTTCCATCTTCGATAAATACCAGATCCCTGCAGGCTTTTGCAAATCCATGCATTAGAGGAAATGACAAAGCTATTAAAAGATTTTAAATGGGCATCAAACGCTCATGCTCCCACCAGGGGCCTGCGTTCTGTCCAGAGTCATTCACTGCAGCATGAAAGGGTCACCTGATAAGGAGTAACTCCCCAAACCCACAGTGCTGGCCGGAGGGAGAGGGCCGAGACACACGGTTTGAATGATGCATTTTTGCTTGACTCCTAACAGTGCGTGACTGTTTTTGAAGTAACTGTCTGAAAGAGGGGAGGGGACCGGGTCATAAATAATGATCTCTAATAGTGAGACTACATTTATCTGGCATAAATAAAATGCCAAATAAACAAATAAAGGCACTAGATCATAAATCACACTTTAACCTTCCAACTCACAAAACGAAGAGAGATCTAAAAGCAATTAGGTTACCCTACTGACATTTTAATAGATGCCCTTTAGATAGAGTAACAAGCTCAGACTGCATTCGAACGTAGAGCTGAAAAGTAGGCTAGGAAAGGCTGAGGGTGGTGTTCTGGCTCTCCTTAAGACCTGCCTTCGGAACCAATTGATCTGAATGTTCGGAGGAAGAAAGTAGAGCTGGAATCCCACATCACACCTTAACTGTTACTGAGGCCATGGTAACAGCATTCTGCCCTGGAAGAGGGCTGGGACCCTGACAACCAATAGCAGAACAAATGGTTGGTCAGGCAGGTGAAGCTGGAGCATGTGAACTACCTTACCTGCATCCTTCCCACAAATAAGTGAGGTCACTGGAAGCTGCAATACAATACAGCTTTTTTCTTTTCCTTATTTTGTTTTGTACAGTAAGCTATTGGTAGAGGTTTATTTAACACTCCTATCACTTAAGCCTTCCCCCTCCAAGGGTCTCACTGGGTCAGGTTGATTCCTGGTGCAGCTAAGCCCTGCCCTGCAGTTGGCTTCCTTGCAGCAAGAAAGCAGGACTCCCTGCACAGGTGGCCTCTCCAAAAGGAGGTCCCTTCCTGACCCCACAGGACTGTCATCTTCGTACCCACCCCAGTCCATGGACGCCTGTCATGCTGACCCTGCTTAATGGTCTGGAACTGAACTCCTCAGGAGATTTTCAGAGGATTCTTCAAGTGAAAGAGATGGGAAGGAGAGACAGAGGAAGCAGAACCGAAGTACGGACATTCACAGGCTTGAAAACCACTTGTAGACTCTGATCTTTGGAAGGAGTGGGGAGGTGACTTCCTTTTTTTTAACTTGCCAGAGGCTGTGTGTGCTCACAGGAGAGAGAGAGTCAGAGAGAGAGAGAGAGAAAGAGAAAGCACCTCTATAGGAAGACAGTCATGCTGTAACCCCTTCTTCACCGTTTCTCACTTCTTTTGGGATTTTGGGCATGCATGGGCATGTGCCCAGAGTGTTTTCCAAGCTACTAGGTTAAGGACTTGAACCCCCAGTCACCCATGTGGGATCCAGCCACCTTAACTACCATGCCACAGGCTGACCCAAGTTTCTTTAATACATGGTTTTATGGAAGATGGCAGGAATGGATTCTTGGCTTAAAGGCGAATTTACCTGTAATGTCAATACACTTTCTATTTGCTCCCACTCTGTAATTTGAGGAAACACTGCAAGACCTGGGGCTGGAGTCAGCCTGACTGGCGGCTGCCTTCTCCCACAGGGTCAGTGGCCTTCCAGCAGACCTACGGGGCCAGGTGACAATAAACCAGCAGGTGGATCACACACAGAAGCTTCCTGGAGGCTTTTCTTTGTCTGATAAAAGGCACGGGTGTGGTTGGTGCTATCTCCTGTCCATTCTGGCCTTACCTGGGGAAGGGGTCCCAGCACCAACCACGAGACAGGTCCCCACACCTAGACCAGACAAAGCACGACAACTTCTGAACAATCCCTACTTGCTTAAAGCTATAGGGTCATAGTTTCTGTCTTTTATTTTTCTTTTTGCTCCAGAAAACAGCCCTCATTAACATAGCTGAATTTTCCTTCTTAAAGCCAGGCTCTAAGCTTCACTTAGTTAACCCTCGAGGCCACCAGCTTTGAAACTATGTTGGTGGAAAGTGAAGGTCAGAGCTGCCGTGTACTGAGTGATGGGGGTTATGACAAGTGCTGGGCTGTCGGAAAAGTTATACTGTATTTTTTTCTGTGCAACAATGTGTCACGACTTTCCCGACAACCCAGTACAAGGACTAATCCACATGCACTCACAGGTCTGTGGGGGCTTCTGTGCCTCATGCTGCCTTTGTCTTGCTTACGGTCTCACGGCCAGCAATGGTGGAGCTGGAAACTGAGCACATCCTTCTTAGCTCCGTTGGTGGGAGAGAGGCCTGGCTCTGTGAAGTTGCTGAGTGATTTAGCCTGCCTTAGGGCACGAGGGTGTAGTTCGTGACCCTAAAGATGACGATATAGAACGATATAGTGTGTGGGCCCCCCCCTTACAAGAAGTCCATCATCTTGAGCATCACTCAGCATGTCGTCAGCTGGACTGTGACTCCAGGTCAGGGTGGGTGTGTGGAACACGTTCCAGAAAAGGTAGGGGTAAAACAAATATTTAAAGAGCACAGCAAACATGCTGACACCTGTATTCACCTAACTGGGCCAGCTCCCCAAAGTCAGAAAAAAGAAGTCCAAGACTAATTGTCTGAGAATACAATAATGAGAAGGATTGTTTGATGCTTAATTTGGAAACAAATATTTTAAAGGCGAAATATTTAACAACAACAAAATTCCAATTAAATAGAAGGAGACAGTAAGCCTCTGCAAGAAAAAAGGAACCGGGGTCACGAGGTGTGGCCATGAAGCAAAGAGGAAGCAGGGCACAACGAAAGGACGTTTGATTAGAATGAAGTAACCCAGCCCAGCACTGGCTGAGGAACTGAAATCTGAGGTTCCATTTTTCTCATCCACAGTCTGGGTGATTAAAACCCATTAGTGTCCTGTCATGCTAAAATGAGATGACACAGGCCAAAAACTGTACTAAGTGGTTAAACATCACATAGTCCATGTCACTGCAACACCGTTGTCGGCATCTGCTAGGTGTACATGTGTCTCCGGAAGCTCGAGCTTGGAGATTATGTTGGGATGGGTAACTATGAGGGTGAAAATTTAATCTGACTGTGTGTTGGAAGATGGGGCCTTTGAGAGGAGATAAGGATTAAGGTCCTCAGGGTGGGGCCCCCCATCACTGAAGTGTGGGGGGTTACGAAGAGGGAGACTGAGACAGACACGCTGAACAGACACACACACACCTTCTTGATGAACCAACAGGAAGGTCCTTAGCAGATGCAACTCCTGAGCCTTAACCTCCAAACTGTGAACTGAATAACTCTATCCCTGTTTTTGTTTTTATTGTAGGGTGTGTGTGTGTGCAGAAAGGAGACAGAGAAACAGAGGGACAGAGCTAGAAAGGAAGTAACCACCTCCCACTCCCTGAGGGGAGAGAACCATGCTACAACCCGTTCTCCTCCACTTTCCTCTCAGGATTTTGGACACACATACACATGCACCCTGCATGTTTCTCAAGCAGAGGGCTAGGGCTTAAACGGTGCAGCTGGCTATGTGGGATCCAGCTACTTTAACCATCATGCCACTGGCTGGCCCATAAGCCTCTGTTCTTACAGGTGGTTCAGTTTCAGGTACTCACTGCTATTTCCCACAGAGCCAAGCAGAACATGATCATCGCAGGAACCAAGAATTACATAACAATGGACGAGAAGTGTTAATTATGGCTCCTATGCTTTCCATCCCCAAACATATCCTTTGATATTTTAATTCTCTTACTACTATGATGACTTTCAGCTCAGAGCCCTCATGATATGAAACATTCTCATTACATTTCTCCTCTATTCATTACTCCTATGTATGTTGGCAAAATCCTCTGAGGTCACTAATTCTGAAATGCTGTGAAGCCTGTATTCAACAAGCATGCAGTGGATGGTTGCACTGTACTCCAGGCCCGTGGCTCTCCTGCAAATGAAGAGTAACAGTACACAAAGGACTTGCTGTTGCCGGATCCCAAAGTCATCATGTACAACAGGAGATTTCACAGTATTCTAGAGCCCCTCTCACTACAATATTTAAATCCAGTAAGGCAACTTATGGATAGCTCTTCTCTGATATATTATCTCATGGCAGAAATGCAAGTCAGAGCAGAAAGCCATACCAGGGAAACAAAGTTACATAATCTAAAAGACAACACAATAGCACCAGGTTCTCTGCTTTCATTTATGTAAATGGGACTTGTCTCCATATGGTTACTTAATTAGATAGGGGATGCATTGTACCCATTTAATGCAGAACAACAGCCGGAATTTTACATACCAAATATTTAATGCAATTTATGAAACACAGATTCTTTCCCTTCCAATAAAAGTTTTGTTTTGTTTTGTTTTGTTTTTTTAACTCAGAACTTATTCTGCCTGCTTTTCAACCTCTAATAAAAATGGAAATGCTTTATATCACTGCATTTGCATAGTTCACCTCACCTGAGCCAAGCTTACACTGTCAGCCTTACATACAATTTCATCGATTTGATATTTTCATCTTCTTTTCTTAAAGAGACATTTTTTGCTATAGGGTATGTGCGCTCACTGGAGAGACAGAGAGACAGAAAGCGAGAAATCACCCCCAGGGGGTATGGCCACACCACAAGACCTTCTCCTCCTGTCTCCTCTGGGATTTTGAGCATGCACGCACACACACCTGGCATGAATTTCAAGCCTCTGGGTCTGGGGCTCAAACCACAGTTGGCCGTGTGAGAGTCCAGCAACATGACCGTTACATCATCTGGTGGTCCCCTCAATAACTTTTTTGAACAGACACATGCTTATCTGGGAAGATAAGACAGTGTTCTAGGTCCTGGGGATTGGAACGTGAGTAAGACGTGTTACTTTCTTGAAGGAGATCAGACAGAGACAAATAACCACATCACATGATAATAATGATCATAGTATATTAGACACATTAACACCCTTGATTCAGGGAAAAACTAAATAACAAATATATCCTCACAAAAAGGGAAAAGAATTGGATTATAGGAGTTATAAAACTACTCATTTTTAAAATGAAATAAATGATTAATATTTGGCTGAGAGGAATGGATGAGATGCAGTTCATGAATTGTTGACATTTCCCCCAACGACGGATACATTTCTGAATGGATGTGCACCACTGGCTACTGCTCAAATTCATCTGCAAATCTAGTGGGCTTTGGAAAGGTTTTGCTTTCAAAGTGTTAGCGCTTTTCATTTGTAACTGACAGTTTTCAAGAGTGAGGCCATTCATAGTTACGGAAAAATGGTTGTTTAAATGCAATATTGAATGACAGAAAACCAAACAATCAAACACCATTCTCACACATTTCATTCTTAGAAAATTACCTTTCAGGAAGAGTTGTGTGTTTTATGTTGTGCACACTAACACAGCAGGGACTTTCAATCCTTTTATGACAAAGAGAAGAAAGAAAAGGAGGAAAACAACAGTAGAAGGAGCAAATGCTGAATTCCCTCTGAAAGAAGCGCACTTCTAGTGGATAGATGGCAGGTAGCATCTTGAAAACTCAGAATGTGAGCATTTTAGCTGCATTTCTCAAATTTCAAGTATGGGCTGATTTCACTGGAGCATGGTTTCATAGAACTATTTATTTATTTATTTATTTATTAGGTTTTTGCCATAGGGCACGTGCACTTGCCAGAGAGAGACAGATATATAGAGAGAGGAAAAGTGAGAAAGCACCCCCTGGTGGGAGGGCCTCACCACAATCCCTTCTCCTCCATTCCCTTCTCAGGATTTTGGGCATGCACACACATGCACCCAGTGTGAGTGTTAAGCCACTGGGTCTAGGACTAAAACTGCAGTGGACTATGTGGGTATCCAGCCATATAGCCATTACACTGGGCCCAACTCTCTACTTAGAGGTCACCCAGGCCCTTGGTGGGTAAGCAACTGGTCCAAGAATTCAAAAGAACAAGTTTGGGATAAAAACCCTTCTCTATGGTTGGGGCTCTGAAAGCATACCCACAGCAGGGGACTTTGGCATCCTGAGTGTTTTGAACAAAGGAACTGAGAAGACATTAGAAGCTTCCTCAGAATCAAAGTCTTCCAGATCTTCCTTTCTCTCTGCCCACCAAGTGCAGGGAGCGGCTCCCCTAAGAACCAGGGAAGTTTATCCAGAAGGCAAGCCAATTGTTTTGGACTCTTCCTGGCATCTATATTAACTACTGACCATTAACTGCTATGTAGGAAAAACAAAGAAACAAACAAACAAAAGGAGAGCAATGTAACCCTTCCTGGAAAGACACTGTCACAGTATATTCTTTGCTCCTTGGGGGAGGGAGGTCATTTAAATTACAAAGAAAATAATCTACAAGCTAAGTTCTGCCTTTTTTCAGGTCATGCATCCTCTCTAAAATTCATTTATTATTCCTCTAAATTGCCTAAGCACCACTTTTCATTCCCCTGAGAGGGGGACATTTAAGCCTCCATCAGCAGGCCTTCCTTTGAGTCTCAGTTGGAGTTAGGCGGGATAATAACCTTGGTCAGGCAGATACAGATGGGGAAACTCTGGAGCACAAAGGAACTTGAAGGAAGGACAATAGGACTTTCTGTATTCTGACCCAGAACAGCTCCCTGCAGCCTGTAGCAAACAGGAATGAGGAACAGGCAGAAAGAAAATGTAACAGGCCAAAAGGGTCTAAGAGCTGATGAAAGGGGACCCTGGGAGGGAGATGGGCTTTTTCCTCCCCAGGCAATGGCTCCTCTGTCTGTGGCATGTACTCTGTCTCCCTCAGTGAAGCGTGTGCTAGGCCTTCGTCCTTCAATTCTTTGCGGGGACAGGGAGACATGCACCTCAATTTTGTCAACCGAACACTGTGTGTGCCTCTAACTTCTGTTTATACACACTCATAAACCCACTGTAGCTTTTCTCCTGCTAGGCTCTCTACCATCAGTTCATGTCAGGGAACTCTGGAGGGCAGAAGTGAAATCTTTCTTTACCCTGTATGAGGCATCTAGATCCGTATTTCCCCAGCATCCAGTGCTGCACTTGTTTCAGTAAGGCATGGGATATTACAGGTACAAAGTTCTGTGAAATCCTACCCTGAAAACGATCTTATGAAGTCTCTTTTATGATGAGCTTGTAAATTGTAAATATTCTAGTATAACCAAAATTATAGTCTAACATTTAATATTATTTTGTATCGAAAGTTATAGCTTATTATAAGATACTAAATCACAGAAAAGCACAAATAATGTATATATTTACAGAATATTGTTATCCATTGTCACCAAATTCTCAAAGAATAATTAATAACATTAACAACTTGATGCATTTCATTCTAGTATCTTTTTTCAGAGGTATATTCAATATTTTGAATTTGTGTACATAGAATATAAATATACCTGTCATATGTTTTCTCATTTAGTCATGGTGTTAACTTCTTTTAAAGTATGCTTTTTATAAAAAGGACTCTTAAAAAATAAAAAATTTAAAAAATTTAAAAAAAAAAGGGAACCAGCAGTTAGCATAATGGCTATGTCGCTGGACTCCCACGTAATCGACCGCGGTTTGCATCCAGGACCCGGTGGCTTAAAACTTACGCCAGGTGCGTGTGCGTGCGTGCTCAAGATCCCGAGAGGAGAGTGGAGGAGAAGGGATTGTGGCATGACCATCCCCTCTGGGGGGTGATTTCTCGCTTTCTGTTTCTATGTCTCTCTCTGTCTGTCTGGTGAGCGCACGCGCCCTATAGTGAAAACCTCTCCTAAATAAATAAATAAATAAGACATTTTTTGCCTTAAATGCCTGCACTAACTGGAGAAAGAGACAGACAGAGACAGTGAGAAGGAAAGTGCAAAATCACCTCCAAATGGGGATGGGGCTCAAACTGCAGTTGGCCATGTGGGAGTCCAGTGGCATAACTGCTGGCCCTTCTTAAACGATTCTTAAAGATAATGTAAAAGTAGGTGTGTCAGTGTGGATGTACCTATTTCCTTACTAACATCTATTTATGTCCAGAGTTTAGCTTCACGTTGATGTTGTAATTCTCTGCTTACTGTGTGTCTCGGTTATACCCTGTTTATATTTGTTCAGTTCTCTCTCTGAAGCTTCAAATCTGTACATTAAATTCCCTCTAGAAGTAGTCACCTGAATGTCCTAAAGACTCCTCAAACATTTTGTACTTGGGACAGAACTTACTGCCTGGCCCCTCAGACTTGTCCTTTGGCCAAAGTTTTACAACTCAAAGAACAGTGCTAGCATTTATTGAGTTTCCAAGGCTAGACCCTTAGTATCACCCTTTCCCCCTCCTCAGCACCTGCATCCAATTCATCACTTAATTCTCTTGTTTCTCTCTCCTCAATGTTTTAAAATCAGCAATTACTTTTTAGCCTTATTCCTGCTACACTGGTCCTGGTTAGTCCTTCCATAACTAATAAGCGAAAATACCTGAGTCTACACCATTTAAAGGAATAGAGATTTGCTCACTGCAAGGTTTGAAGGTCTGAGGTCCAGGGGCCAACATCTGGTGGAAAGGCAGAGGTGATGCAGGCTAGGAAGTTAGGAAAATAGGGAGTCGACATGGAATGCCAACTGAGACTCAGCCCAGAACAGTCAGCCCACTCCAACATGACAGAAACATAACTTTCCTTCCTGCCCTCTGTCCCTCAGCCCATACCTATACTGTACTTTCGAGGCATACACACAAAACAATTAAGAGGTGAGAACAACTCCTAGAATTTATTTATTTATTTATTTATTTTTTAGAGAAATTTTTGGTATAGGGCACATGTGCTCACTGGAGAGACAGAGAAAGACAAAGAGACAGAAAGTGAGAAATCACCCCCTAGGAGAATGGCCACGCCCCAACCCCTTCTCCTCCATTCTCCTCTTGAATCTTGGGCATGTATACCTAAGTTGGAATTTTAAGTGCTAGGATCAATGGAAATTATGGGTCAATGAGCTTAAACGGATGGTCCCCCCCAAAATGCTCCACTCTAAGGAGACCATGATTAGGGTCAAAGGACAATCTTATCCCCTAACCAAAAACTGCAAGCGCAGCCAGAAGGAAGCACAATTAAGGACAAAGGACACCATCCCCATGAGCCTACATGGTATAAGAAATCTTGTGACCATCTTGTGACCACCTCTTTGTAAAAGCCTTATTAAAAACCCATGTGAGGGGGACCAGCAGGTGGCGTAATGATACATTGCTGAACTCCCACAGTGGACTGTCCTATGAGTCCTGGACCTAGCAGCTTAAAACTCACATTGGGCGCATGTGCATGCCAAGATCCCAAGAGGAGAATGGAGGAGGTGGGACTGCGGTGTGGCCATCCCTCATAGGGGATGATGTCTTACTTTCTGTCTCTTTGTCTCTCCAGCGAGTGCACATGACCTACATCCAAAATCTCTGCGTAACAAAATAATTAATTAAATTTAAAAATTATTGATAAAACATGTGAGGTAGGAGACAAAATCTCTAATAATATAATAATGTAGTTAGAATATGGGCCCAAGATAAAAATCAGAAGACAGCTAGGTTTTGGAATGGAGACAGCTACTGCAGACCCGCTTGTTCACAGAGAGCTTGCAGCAGCGACTGCCCTAAAACAAAGACTTCCCCTGGTCTCACCACATTCCAGAAAGGAGGTAATGGTCTTTTTAGGCGAAGAGAACCTCCTGACCTTGGTACCCACTTCAAAATGAGGAGAACAACTGGACCCATCCAGCCTGTGCATCCCACCATGATAAAAAAAACATGCACTACCCGAGAACAAGCACAGACAAAGCCCCTCTGACTCACATAAACCACCCTCCCAACCCCCCACTTCAGTTCCTCTTCAGCAACCCATTCAGGACCCACTCTCTGCTTGGGAGCTCTGTTCTTCTTTCCCTGTCTTAACAAACTCTGCCTGCTTACTATGTCCGCAATTCTTTGCGAGCCGTGGACAAGAACTGGTGTCCCTCTGCAGGTGCTGGGCCTGACTACTCTGCACCTCTGTACCCCTGCATCAGAGGGTTTTCCTGTAGGAGGGGGTAAGGGAGAGTCCCACGCTACACAAGGTATCACACCATGAGAGAACAGGAGAGTGCATTTGTGTCCACATTGTCTCTTAGTCTCACTCCCCCTTTACATGCCCCAGAAGTCAATCATGAGGGCCCTCCTCTATCCCTTAACCATGCCCAAAGGCCCCATCTTTCCATGCAATAAGATAGTAAGGCTATTCTTAAAACCTTCACAACCAGCCTCTACACACACATTCGGGGTGGGTGGATGGGCACAACCCCAACTTCGCCCTTCCCCGGAATCACTATGCCTGGCCCTGGTGTCTTTACCTTTGTTCTTACTCTCCCATGCCTGGGTTGGACACATTGCAAAGCCAAATGAGCTTCTCCAAATGCAAATTTAAACACATCAGTTTTGTCCTAAAGTCTAACCCTTTGGATGAAAGCTGCATTATTTTATAAGTAGTATTTATTTTAATTTGTATTATTATTTTAATGTGCTATAGGGCACACGTGATTGCCAGAGAGAGAGAGAGAGACAGAGAGAAAGAGAGGGAGAGAGAAAGTGAGAAAGTAAGCTGCCAGCTCTGAGACTTGAAACATGGTCGCCACGTGGGCCTTAACCACCACTCCTTCTGCTGGCCCCAAAGCCCTGTTTTTTTTGTTTGTTTGTTTTGTTTTGTTTTGTTTTTAACATGACTAACCAGGAATTCAGTGATCTAGTTCCTTCTGTCACTCTAGCTTCATGTCCAATCACGCCCCCACCAGGAGGCCACAGGGACTGCCTCTCTGTTCTTCCAAGGATCTAAGTGCACTTGCGTGGAGCCTGCACACCTGCTGTCCCTTCTGTAACACTACTGCTTCTGCAATTTTGTTCATAGTTCAAGTTCAGCTTGTTGGGTGGTGAAGCCCGACCCCAACCCTCTAATTCTGGGCTGGTTATATTCCTCTTGTTTGTTCTCTCAGGATGCCCTCTGCTACCACATAATTATCCATGGATGAATATATTGACCTCTAGACTGTAAGTTCCATGAAAGCAAAGGATGTGAGAGTTGCTTATTATTTGTATCCACTGTGGTGACCCAGCTCTGAGACTCAACAAAGTCTGTTAAAAAAATTAAATTAAAAAAAATAATAAATGAGTCAAGCTATAATGAAATTTTGTGACCATTGTCTTTGGAAAAAAAACATACTGACTAAAAATCATGCACTGCTAAATTTATTTCAAAAGAAGTACCGAAAGCACTGTAGACACTGGCATTATGGATGTTCATCAACTTCTCTCATCTCATCAGCATTAAACATGTTTCTTGGATATTTTTAAATAAATAGATAAAAGAGGTATTAAGTCTTTCCTAAAATCTTGATTTCTAGCAAAGTTAAATGTTAAAAATATGTTTATGAGCTATTTGCACTTATCTTCTTCTGAATCACTTATTCATATACTTAACTATGTTTAATGCTTTATAGAGTTTTAAGGAGACTATGGCTGTATATCTTAAATAACTTGAATATGTAGATTCCATTTTCACAGCATCAAGTCCTTAAGAAATGCATTGGCGTTACTTTTTATGCTGCTTCTCCCAATTTATTAATTTATTAATCATCAAATTTTTATCAGAAATTAGGATTACAGCAAAGATTAGTTTCTAAATGCAACAGAATTTGGGCCAGAATGATTAGTTCCAAATGATAATAGTAAAGAGGTCTTATGTAGAGAATAACATACATCTTAAAAAAAATCGATATTTTATGTGGCAGATTCATAACAGAAGACACAAGGACGAGGATTTGTCTCCCATTTCTTAATGAGACAACTGTCTACGCACAACAAAGCCCTTCCTCTGGAAATCACCAAAGATGTTGATATGAGGATGAAGTTTTGAAGCTCATGTGAAATCTTTTAATTCCTTTGTTATTTTTCCTAATGCACAGATTTATTTGAGCCTGCTGGGACGTGGTATTTAGTAGAGACGGACAATGCGCCACATGGCATGAGTGTCCAGCAACAGACGCTGTGTCCTGACTTGATCTGACAGTTATCTGATTGGGTTGTGCGATTTGGACAATAGAGGGGCTTAATTTCCTTATCCTCCTTAGAGAAGATGCTAGACACTATCGGAAACAGATTTATTTCAAGTTGTATTTGAAGAACAGAATATTGTTTCTCCTGATATCTTTAATCAAGAGACAGACTGGTCCAGGGGAACAAATGTGGGATTTAGAGTTGGATTCAAATCAAATTCAGATTTTTTTTTATTAATAATTAGCTATGTAATCTTGGCTAAGTTATTTGACCTACCTGAGCTTCCTCATTCTTCCATAGAGGATAAAAAAAAAACAATGTGAGTACAATGAGGCTATTGTGCATACTCAAACACATACCTATAAATGAACCAGGGTATTATATGTTCTATAACAGGTACTCTGTCTACAATAGGAATTATTATTAGCTTATTATTATTAAAGGGAAATTAAGGAATAAATGGATGACCCAGAGTGGCATTGTGTACATTAACATTATTATTATTATTGTTATTTTGTGAGGACAAAATTGCTGAACAAGAGCAATTAAAATAATCTATTTTGAATCTATTCAGAAGCACTCCAGAAAACACCTGAAAAATTTTACCTACTTTTTCCTTACAAGGCATTATCTAAGTAAATAACCCAGTGACCAATTCTGGGGACCCAGATGTTCTTGGAGGATTAAGGCTGCTCTCCTCTGCTGTAATGTGTTTGGTAAAGAGCTTTAGGTACATCATTTGAAGACCTGCAGTTGTATCTCCAGAATTTGGCTTTTGATTTATAAAGCTTAAAAAAAAAAAAAGGAAGCAACAACAACAGAAAAAAACCTACTACATACTTGAGCAGCTTAGTATTACCTAATCAGCTTAATTGCACCAGGGTGATGCCTGGTATGCATTCTGTCAGCAAGAAGAATGGAGGAAAAAGAGCACTCTAATAGAGTAATTTTAATTGCATTGTGTGATTTAATTATTGAGCTATCTCAGCACCCTACCTCCAAGTACAAATGAGTATGAATCAGACAATCACGTGCATATTGCTAGGCCATTACTGTTTGCTATTTATCATCGATAGGTTGATAGCTTGCAGGTATCTATGGCTTATAGCTTATAGCAAGCACTTAATTTTCTTGGCACCCAGGGTCTGGGTCAGGAGATCGGTAATGACCTGTATTACCACTGAACAGGTTTTGAAATTAAAAGAAACAACCAACACTACTTGGTACTTTGGGGGAGGATATTAAACCATCAATCAAATGGGTCAATGTGCCTGAGGAGGAATGAGACAGTCCCTAACATTTAGAGGTGACTTCCAGAGCAAATATGTGGGGAGTCCAGAAAGTATCAAAATGTTCTTGCTATTTAAGTGGAGATAGGAAGGAAAAGAAAAGGACGGAGCTTGAGATCCTTGCGGTATTATTTTCTTCGCCTATCTCTCAGAGTAATTTTTGCAGCTCAAATATACATTAATACAAGTTTTACCACAATGCTTTCCTGGTAAAATAGTACCTGTGGCCATCTGAACTCCTAAATAGGGGAAACGATGACACTGCAAAATCCTAGAGAACATCTATTTTATGACATCTTTACTTAAAAATAGGACCACATACTTTTAAGGTTTTACATAACAATTACACTTATTTATTTATTTATTTATTTCTTACTTACTTGTTGGAGAGGTTTTTGCTATAGGTGCATGTGCCAGAAAGACAGAGAGATAGAAAGCAAGAAATCACCCCCTGGGGGGATGGCCACATGGCAATTCCTTCTCCTCCATTCTCCTCTGGGGATCTTGGACACACACGCACAGGCACCCAGCGTGTCAAGCCACCAGGTCTGGGACTTGAACCATGGTCGACTACATGGGAGTCCAGCAACAGTCATTATGTTAACTGCTGGTCCCAAACATATTTATTTTTAACTTATCTTTAAATTAATTTATAATTACCAACACATCTTCTAAACAGGTGACCACTGAAGCTGTTTGTAGTTGACTTCATAGTAGCATTAAAATTTAATTTCATAACATCAATTGGAATATAGCACACTGAGTAACTATATATGAATGCAACATAAAGTTAAGACACTAAAAACAAGTATCTAGGGACTAGAAGATGGCATAATGGTTATGTCGCTGGATTCCCACATGGTTCAAGTCCCAGACCCGGTGTCTTAAAACACACTGGGCATGTGTGCATGCATGCCCAAAATCCCAAAAGGAGAATGAAGGAGAAGAAATTGTGGTGTGGCCATCCCCTTGGGGAGTGATTTCTCACTTTCTGTCTCTCCTTCTCTCTCTGTCTCCCTGGCAAGTGCACGTGCCCTATAGCAAAAGTCTGAAAAAAAAAGAAAAGAAAAAGGGTCTAGACAGTGTCAGAAGTTGACAGTATGATGTACACCACAGCACCGTGATGTCAGAGAGAGCGGACAGAGGTATTACAGGCTGTTCAGTGAGAGACACGAGGTATATATAACACATTAGCATTCATCTCTATAATACAATTCCTGGGATGGAAATCTAGAAAAGCAAACTAAGGCTTAGACCTTATTTTTTCTACTGATAGATGAAAACATTTCAAATATAAAAACAACTAGTTAGTGCTGCCCTCATAGTTGAGTAGTTAGGGGAACTAAGTCCCACATGGCTGACCAGGGTCAGGGTCCCAGCCCTGGCAGCTTGAAAAACATGTTGAGTTGTGTGTGTGTGCATGCCCCAGATCCCAACATGATGGAAAAAGGGAGAAGAAGTGACTGCAGCATGACCATACCCCATGGGGGAGGTGCTTTCTCTCTGACTTTCTCTGGTGAGTGCATGTACCCTTTGGCAACAAATAATAATGGCAATAATAAAAACTAGTTGTTTCTAGGAACCAGGGAAACGCATTGGGCTTTGTTACAGACTGAATTCTGTGCTCCACCTCTCAAACTCACACATTAATAACCTAACCCCCAGTGGCTACCACTAGGATGGGGCCTTTGGAGGCTGGGAGAGCTGTACCCTTAACTGAAGAGAGGAGAGAGCTTCCTTCCTCTGTGCTGAGATGAGAGGACCCAGGAGAAGACAGCATCTGCAGATGAGGAGGCTGCCTTCATCACACCCCTTCATCTTGCCTTTCTAGACTCCAGAATTATGAGCAATAAATACCCTTTAGTCAAGCCGATCAGCCCGTGGTTACTGTTATAGCAGCCTGTGCTCACTAACACAGGTGCTGTCCATCTGTCAGGAAGCAACCTCAGGAGCATGGGATTCATGCCAAGCCAATCTTGATTCCATGACTCCACAAAACAAGGATACTGAGGTAGCTGAGGTAAAAAGAGAAGGGAAAGTCCCAAACGTCCCCATTTGGAACAAAGGGAAAAGGAATGTGACCAGAGTCAGCCTGCAGTTTGTACTGTTCAACGCATGAGAGAGCAACTTACAAACGTATCTATTTTTTATTTCTTTGTATTTGTTTTTTCTAGATGATGTTCGATTACAGAAAGAAAGCCACCACAAAATGTGGTGAAGCAGAATGGAAGCACAAGAAGTTCTGGCTCAAGATAGACAGATTGTCTCTTGCATATTCATTCAAAGACAGCGCCAGGGAGAAAGCCAGTGTGCCGGCAGCAGAGGGAGCGAGGGATTGTGTCGCGAGGTGGGGCAGACCAGAATTTCACACTCCTGAAACAACTGGGCTTGCATTCACACCCATCTCTTGTGTTTGTACATTTTTAAGCCCATCAGCTTCAGTTACAGAGTGCCGACACTCGGTATATATTAAGTGGAGACATACAGTGTCTCTCTGTGGTGTGTGTGGAGGAGTGGGGACTGGGGAAAAACATTTGGAGGAGGGATACAGAGACAGCATTGTTGAGACAGGGAGACATTGTTGAGACATTGTTATATTTTGATCAACTGGACTGGGGAGAAATGTTTGCATATTGAAATGATTACCTTGTAAGCTAAAAAATGTGATTGAATGTATTAAAAAAAACGTAAAAAATAAAAATAAATTAATTAATTTTAAAAATTTAAAAAACAAAACAAAAACAAAAACACAACTGGGCTTGCATGTGCTGTTTTCAGAAAACGATGGTGATGTTTGAATACTCAGAGAAAATCAGAATATGTGAGAGAAGTGCTGATCTCTCCTGGCCCAACCCTCCCCCCTTTCTTAAACAGCAGAAAGTAGAAAGGCTTTCTTTATGTGAGGAAATAGGTTAATCCTTCATCTCTTAATGCTTTAAGTTCTTGGAAATAATTCTGTGGAGATGACAATATTAACATTGTAAGAAACAAACAGCTCTCTTCTTTCATTTTACTCCATGAATGGCACCCAGCCTTCAGCCCTGGTTAATCCCAGGTAAAACACTTAAAAGGGCCATACCAACAGCTGGAGCAGAGAGACCACCGACCTAAGCCACTGTGTGGAATCCTAGGTGCTAAATGCTTTGGAGCCAGTGTCCACGCTAGGAGCAAGGAATAAGACTGATGAGGCTCTTACTACAACTCCAGCGTTCAAGGACTCAAGGAGCCACTTTCTAAAGGATGTGCCGCTCCTCCCTGTGGCTGGAGGAAACAATGCCCACCTTCAAGATAAATGGGGGACCCAGGTTCAGTTGAAGTTTCTGGGCTTATCACAAATGCAGATTTCTAGTTTTCTATTAGAAAGCAGAAAATATTAGACTTCAGTTAGATTAATTATACATCAAAGCAATTGACAACGGTAGATGCAAAGGTAAAAGTACTAGAGCAGACCGAGCTTTTCCCCTTTATTTTCACAGGAAACTGTTTCACTGCAGAGCCACTGTCACACTGCTGTGATTCACAGAAGAATGTGATGTTTAATGAGCCAAATATGAAGATAATTATGCCAGTTATATTTGGGGCACACACAAAATAACAGACCGTATTTGTAGACACTTTATGAACACTCCAGGGCAGAGAAAAAAAAGATTTTCTTTTTTAATAGTTGAAATGTATTTTACTATGACTAAATACCTTTAAAGTAATACATTGCTTTTCTGCCCAATTAAAACAAAAAAGTAAGAATCACAAGAGTGCATTCCTGGTTTCAGAGGTCCAAAAGAAAGTTTAAGCTGATTTGAAACCCCAGCTAGATTTTATCCCGGTGGCATCTAAGTGAATAATCAGATCTGTAATTTCTTGAAAATGGTTTATTCATATAACAGTACCCATTCATAACTAGTTTTTTTCTTTCAATTGAGAATTAATGTTGCAGATAAGCCAACACTTCATACCACTGTAACCATGCATCAGAATAGGTTTAAATCACAAAGCCACTTGGAGAAAGAAATACTTACAGATCCACTTAGTATCTGATATGTTAAACTGATATAAAAAGTAATCATTAATTGGTAAATATTTGAGATTATTCAAACAAGTTTTCAGAGCATAGGTACAAGTCAATGGAATGCTGTGTTTGAACAAAAATGTGCTTAAGAGATATTTAGACAGACATTGGGGGTGCCCTTGTTATGAGAAAAGCAGAAAAAGCAAAATGCTCCAAATCTATCTTTGGAACTATCGTATATTAAACTAGGTCTGTAAAGATCATCTGGTTTAACTCGTATAACAGACAAGAAAATTCCAATTGGGGCCAGCAGGTAGTGTGGTAGTTAAGGGCGCGGGATTCCCACAGGGCCAACCAGGGTTTGAGTCCTGGACCTGGTAGCTTGCTTTCTCACTTTCTTTCTCTCTCTTTCTCACTCTGTACCTCTCTGGTCAAGTAAAAATAAATAAATGAAGTTAAATAAAATAAATTTTTAAGAAGTGCCAATCGTAGAATCTAAGCAATTGCCTTGGTTTACTCAGGTACTTAATAGTATAGTTGAGACTGGAGAACTAAGAACACATCTCATCAGAGTTCTTTTTTATCATATAATACTGAGATTCCAGTGAAAAAATCTGACATTTAAACCCAAAGTTGCCTGAAGCTATTTCTTTCCTTCTAGATGAAACTTCCTCTTTTTGCATAAACAGCTCACAGGGTAAAAATATCCCAAGGCATTGCAGGAATTGGTTGAAATCACAAGCTCATTGTAATCATCTTACAAGCTCCTGTAGTTCTGTGAGGGCTCCACTGATCAGAAAAAGGGCAAGTGAAACATCCATCTTTGCTGGGAGTTCAGATTGGGCTCCACATGAGAGCTCATCAAAGACAAGGAGAATTGAGTTTAGACTAGATTACTGCCGAAAGAGTGCACAACTGATTAGAAAAGTGATTTCTAAAATCTGATTGTAGACATCGAAATATGACACTAGTTATCAACAGCGCTGTCCCCAAATTTATTCCAGAAGTACTCTCAGAGGTAAACAAACATTTTACCTCTAATTTTAGAATTAACGGATAGTACATGAAGACAGTAAGGTTAGTGGAAGTTGTGTACAGCAGGAGAGAGGAGGTCATGAAATCTAGGACTTGGATGTGTGAAGAATTATGTGGACTGGTCCTTAGGGATCTTCCACTTAATATATGCCAGGAGCACACAGAGCCTGATAGCGATCATTGCTCTAATTTTTAAGAATGTTTGATTAAGGCTGGGTTATGGAAGAGTTGTTCATTAAGGTGCTAATGTGGATGAGACCCAATTTAGAAAGGCGCATAACATACTTAGAACAGTTGCTTAAAATACCATGTAAATTCTAAAAAAAAAAAAAAAAAAAAAAAAGAGTGGATATGAGGGGATAAAAAAGTAAGTACGAAAATGCAATTAAAGTATGAGTTTATTTTGGTGCAGAAACCAGACTGAAATCCATGTATAGTTTTCTCCTAATATGGTTTTCTGTGCAAAGATCCCATGTATGACCAGCCACAGTGGCTCAGGAAGTAAGCACTGCCATGCAAGGCTGGGGCCATGTGAGAAATCAAAGATCTTCCCAGACCAATCTATGTAGGGCAGGTGCAGAGTCACATCCTTATGGTCTTGGCTGGCTGAGAAGCATGGGCAGGTGAAACATTACGTGGTAAGAATGTTTATCGATCTCTGTCTTTCTATCTTTAATAAATAACTATATAAAAGTGAATATATAAAAACAGAAAGACACATGAAAGATGGTAAAATGCTAGCTGTACAGTGGTAATACGGCACTTTATAATATTGAAGTCACATGAGACAGTTTGTGTTCAAAGGTCTTTCTGTACACACAAGGAGCATATGTACCTGTGATCCAGGGTAACCAAAGCTGGGGTGGACTGTGGCATGGAGAAACTCGTGAGGGTTCCTGTATTTGTCTCTCTCTGCCTCTCAAGGAAGAAATAAATAAACATAAAGAGAGAGAGAGAGTGTGCCAAGGGGACAGTGTCTTCAATCAGCGGTATCGTAAAACTGGATATCTGCGCGCAAAAAAGTGAAACTAGAATCCATTTCTCTTTTATTTGGAGAGGTTTTTCGCTATAGGGCACATGCGCTCGCCAGACAGACAGAGAGAGACATAGAGACAGAAAGCGAGAAATCACCCCCCAAGGGGAGATGGTCATGCCGCAATCCCTTCTCCTCCATTCTCCTCTCAGGATCTTGGGCACATAGGCACACACGCCTGGCGTGAATTTTAAGCCACCGGGTCTGGGACGTGAACCACGGTCGACTACGTGGGAGTCCAGCAACATAGCCTTTACGCTAACTGCTGGTTCCCTAGAATCCATTTCTTAACATATTAAAATAATCAACTCAAATTGGATAAGAGACTCATATGAAAGGTCACAAAATATGAAACACCTCTATAGGGGAAATATTTCATGGCATTGAAGTAGGAAAGAATTTTTCTGATAAGAACTCAAAAGAATAGGATCAAAAGTAAAATAAACAAATGTGATTATATCAAACTAAGTAGATTCTCTTTTATTTGGAGAGGTTTTTCGCTATAGGGCACGTGCGCTCGCCAGACAGACAGAGAGAGACATAGAGACAGAAAGCGAGAAATCACCCCCCAAGGGGAGATGGTCATGCCGCAATCCCTTCTCCTCCATTCTCCTCTCAGGATCTTGGGCACATAGGCACACACGCCTGGCGTGAATTTTAAGCCACCGGGTCTGGGACGTGAACCACGGTCGACTACGTGGGAGTCCAGCAACATAGCCTTTACGCTAACTGCTGGTTCCCTAGAATCCATTTCTTAACATATTAAAATAATCAACTCAAATTGGATAAGAGACTCATATGAAAGGTCACAAAATATGAAACACCTCTATAGGGGAAATATTTCATGGCATTGAAGTAGGAAAGAATTTTTCTGATAAGAACTCAAAAGAATAGGATCAAAAGTAAAATAAACAAATGTGATTATATCAAACTAAGTAGATTCTACATAACAAATGAAGTGATCAACAGAATGAAGAAACAACTGGCAGAATGGGAGAAAATATTTGTATTTTATGTCTCTGGAGCCAACATCCAAAATATATAAGAAACTGAAATAACTCAATAGTAAAAATAAGCAGCAAGTAATACTATTAGAAAATAGTCAGAGGGCCCAGCGGATGGCATAATGGTTACATCACTGGACTCCCACATGGTTGACCGCCGTTTAAGTCCCAGACCTAGTGGCTTCATACCCACGCCGGGCGCATGTACAAGTATGCCTGCATGCCCAAAATCCCGAGAGGAGACTAGAGGAGAAGTGATTGTGGTGCAGCCATCTTCTCTGGGGAGTAATTTATTGCTATCTCTCTCTCTCTGTATCTCTAGTGAGTGCACACACCTTATAGCAAAACTTCTCTAGAAAAAAAAAAAGAAGAAAAAAGAAAAAGAAAACAAACAAACAAAAAAACAGAAAATAGGCAGAAGATCTGAATAGCCATTTCTCAAGAGAAGGCATACGAATGATCAATAAGTATAAGAAAAAATGTTCAACATCACTAATCATTATGGAAATCCAAATGAAAACCACAATGAGATATCACTTCATCTCAAATAGAATGCCTATTAAAAAGACAAAAATGTTGACATGGATGTGGAAAAAAATAATTTTTATACACTGTTGGTGGGAATGTAAATTCGTACAGCCATTTATGGAAAACACTATGGAGGTTTTCCCAAAAATTAAAAATGGAAGTGCCATAGGTTCTGCGATCCCACTACTGAGTATATATTTAAAGGAGAGGAAATTCTGTGTCTATTCACAAGAGTGAAGATAGGCACTCAGTCTAAGTGTCCATCAACACATGGGTGGATACAGAAAATATGGCATATATGAGGGGACTTTAATAACTATGTAGAGAAATGGAATTAAAAAACAATTTAATTTTTTTGAGGATGAGACAGTAAATTTGCATTGGTTATAAAAAGCAAGTGCTGAGCATCGAGAATAGTACTTACGCCCGGAATAGTTAACTGCGAGTTTATTTGGGGGCGAAACAATTTGAAATGTATGCATAGCTTTCTCATAAGATGCATTTTCTGTGAACATTTTGAAGACCTTTTGTCTCTACAATGGGATATTATTAGCCATAAAAGAAGAGGGGAATCCTGGCATGTATAATAACATGGATGCACCAAGAGAATATTTTGTAAAGAAAAATAAGCCAAACACAGAAAGACTGCATGATCACACTCATTTGTGGAATCTATTAAGAAGCTGATGTCATAGAAATACAGTGGGCTAGTGATTACCAGGAAATGGGAATGGAAAGGGACAGAGGAATGGGGAGAAACTGCTCAATAGATAGAAAATTATAGTCAGATAAAAACAACTAAGTGCTGGAAACAGCAGTTGGCGTAATAGCTATGTCACTGGATTCCCATGTAGTCGACTATGGTTCAAGTCTCAGACCAGTGGCTTAAACTCACGCCAGGCACCTGTGTGTGCGTGCCCAAGATCCCAAGAGGAGAATGAAGGAGAAGGGATTGTGGCATGGCCATCCCCCCTGGGGGGTGATTTTTCACTTTGTCTTTCTGGTGAGAGCACATGACCTATAGCAAAAATCTCTCCTAATAATAATAATAATAATAATAATAATAATAACTACTGATGCTTTAATAATAATAAATACTGATGTTTTATTGCATAGTGGTGTGACTATGGTCAACAATATTGCATTAATACATATTTAAAGATATTTCACATAAGTACAATAGATTTTAAATGTTCTCACAATAAAATAGTTATTTGAAATAATGAATGTGTGAAACCCTCTGATTTGATCATTATACAGTAAATACCTGTATCAAAATAGTACACTGTATTCCATCAAGATATACAATTACTAGTATCAATTAAAAAGAAATCAATAGGATACTTCAGATAGATGTACAACTTTACAACCTAGGGATATACTGTCTTTTTTTCCCCTCGTTTTTAAGGTTTTTGCTATAGAGCACATACTTTGGCAGGAGATAGACAGAGGAAAAATGAAAAATCACACCTGTCTCCCCACCTAGGAGGGATGACCATGCTGCAATCGCTTATCCTTTATCCTCCTCCTGGGATTTTTGGGCATGCATGCACAGGTGCCCAGCGTGAGTTTGAAGCTGCCAGGTCCACTACTTGAACCTTGCTCAGCCATGTGGGAGTCTAGCACCTTAATCATCATACCACCCACTGGTCCTGGGATAGACTGTCTTTTAAGATTCAATGGGATCTCAGTGGAATTCCCACTAACCAAACCATTGATGGGCATAAAAATCATAGTCAATCTCCTCTAAATCAGCTCAGCTTATCAATAATCTATATATTTCACACAAATGGAATTATATAAAATGTATTTGGCTGGAATTGGCTTCCTTCACTTAGTTTAATATTTTAAGGTTCAATCATTGTAGCAGGCCTTGGGGCTTCATCCTTTTTTATTGTGAAGTAACAGTCTACTGTGTGGTTATACATGGTTTGCTTGTCCACTCATCAGTTGATAGGCAATTGGGACACTGTCCTGGTTATGAATAGATTCCACAAATGAGTGTGATCATGGACCCTTTTTATTTTGTAAAAATGTTTTTATTTCATTTTTCTGAGGTATACAGCAGGAGTAATGACAGCTCGATGTTTAACTCTGAGGAATAGCCACAGTTTTTCCCAAAGTAGCATACCATCCTATATCCTCACCAGGGACATATGAAGGGTCAAATTTCCCCACATCCTTGCTAACACTTGTTATCCTTCGCCTTTATTACAGCTATTGGTAGGCATGAAGAAGTATCACATTATAGTTTTGATTTGTATTTCCCTAATGTCTAAGCATGTTGAATATTTTTTCCATGTTTATTGATGATTCATATTCTTCTGATTATTTTTTTGAACATGACATAGTTCTTAAAATTCATACTTCTCAATGCATATGGCAGGAGTTAGACCTATTCATTGTAGTATCCTACCGTGTGACATGTCATGATTTATGTATCCGTTTTTTTCCATGGATATTTAGGTTATTACTTTGTTTTGCTTTGCTGTGCTATGGGAAACAATTATGCTATGAACATTTTTTACATTTTTCTGGTGTACTTGAAATAATCAGTCCTCCACTTTATTGTCAACTAAATAAATGCCTAAATAGCAACAACTGCCTTTTAAAATATATGAAGAGGCATAGCTGACCTACTTCCTGGGTTCTTAGCCCAGATACAATCCAGCTACTCAGTATTGCTTGTGCACATGCGGGTGTGTCCTAATGTATGAGGCTGACTAAGCAGAAGGGACACTTTATATTTCCTGAACATACATGAGCATAAGCACAGAAAGTCATGTGAAAACTTTGAGTTTGGGACCAGTCGGTGGCATAATGGTCACATTGCTGGACTCCCACAGTCGATTGCAGTTCCAGTTCTGGATCTGGTGGCTTAAAATTCAGGCCAAGTGCACGTGTGTCCATGCCCAAGATCCCCTGAGGAGAATGGAGGAGAAGGGATGGAAGCACAGCCATCCCCCCTGTGGGGTAATCTCTCACGTTATGTCTCTCTGTTTCTCTCTGTCTCTCCAGCGAGCACATACACCCTATAGCAACAATCTCTCTTAAAAACAAAACAAAACTAGAGGCAATCCTGTATGCCCTCTATAAGGAAGGTTATCAGTTGAAGGTCAAATCTTTCAGTTTTATGCCCTAAAATCCCAAAAGCTACTGCTAAATCTGAAAAAGACTTGATTGGGACTTTCAAAGGACCTATGGGTGGGAAAAACCCTTGGAAAAAAGACTGAAGAGTCGAGATTCACACTGCCCAAAGGAAAAAAGAATGTCAAATCAGGTTATCAGTTAAGAAAGGGTTAAGAGTGGGGGTGAGTAGCAGTTCTTCATTACTTGACGGAAAAGCAAGAGGGAACAGAGCTTCAATTATAGAAGTAGGATTTTAGGTCAAATGTTGTTAGTGTTCTAGTCTCTGGTGTTCTGAGACACAGATATGTAACCAAAGGGATTCGTGAACTCCTACTCCAATACTTTTTCAAAGGGTAGAATGGAGAGAAAATTTCTAAGATGAGTTAAATTTAGCCCTGTTCACAGGCAGGGAGGTACATTACATCAATGACACCCAATTCCTTTGACCATATCTTCCTTTGGAGTCCATGTTTTAAAGGATTCTGCCTACTGAGCTTGTTAAATAATAATTCCCCCCAATGCTTTATTTTTTTTAAGGTTTTCGCCGTAGGGTGTATGCACTCTCTTGAGAGGTAGAGGCAGAGACAGTGAGAGGGAAATTAATAATTAGAAACATAAAAATTTCCACCAGGACATGAGCCACAAAATAATATGCACAAATATGTTTTAGATGTTTCTCAGAGAATAACTAAAATCAATATACCTGTCTACTAATTGTAGAATAAATCATATAAAACATATTTATAGAACAGAATACTGTACCATAGAATAGCAAGAAACAACCTTCACTCTATCTACTAATATGGATAAATCTCAATTTATGTTGCATTAAAAAAGGACTATTATAGAAAGACAAATTCCATAGGATTCTAATTTGTAAATTATTATAAATATTAGTCATGAAGCAATGCAATACATACTACTCACAAGTACATAAATAATATACACTGAAATATAAAAATAAAATGGGAAGAGCAGTTCCATTCCTGGGTATCTACCCAATGGACAGGAGAACACTTAGTTGGAAGTGTGCTCGCATAATTATATTTATTACAACACTTCACAATTGCTAAGACATGGAACCAACCTAAATGTCCACAAACAGATGAATGGATTGAAAAAGTGTAGCACATATACTCCATGGAGTACTATTCAGCCATCAAAAAAACAAGGCCCTGGAATTTGATAGAAAGTGGATGAATATGGAATATTTGGTGAGTGAAGCAATTCAGGCTATGAAAGAGAGACATTGTGTGTCTCCACTTAACATATATTGACTGTCCGCACTCTACGGTAGAGATTGAAAGACTAAAGGACGTGAAAGTATTCAAAATCCTTATGGACACTAGAGACAAAGTGGACGGAGAGTGTGGGAGGGGAAGAGCACATGAAAGATAATTTGGGGGCAAATGGAGAGGTAAGATATTTGTGGGACACAGGGACACAGATATAGTTTATTACCTGTTTATGAGGATGTGTATAGTATTCTTAACTGGACTGAGATGTACATCATGCTGGGTAAAGTCTCTTTACAGTCTAAATGATGTGTAGTGATTGAATGTATAAATAATAATAATTATTATTAAAGGGAAAAAAAAGTATACATGTAATTTTTATCAGAGAGCTCCAGAGGTTAGTCTGCCTATTTGTAAAGTTCCTGAGAATTAATTTCTGACAAATTTTGTAATTCATGAGTCCTATTTCTTAATCATGATGAGGGCCATGGGTGAAGAGCACGAAGCTTTAGGAACCCATCTAGAGCTAAATGTGCTGCAGTTGTTTACACATGGTTCTTCCAGTAGTCACATGTATTTTAACCTGATGAAGGCAGAAAAGTGCAAGAAATAAGACCTGACTCTGTAAATATAGCCAAGATAATTCAAATCTGCCAGAAATACTTCACCCTGACTCCTAATCTGTCATGAGACCACCTTTTATTTATTGCAGTAATTGTTAATGTTGGAAGACCTCTAGTTTTACATAGTCACTAAAATTACATCCTTGAAAGGACTCAAGAAATTGCTGTCATATTAAATGGTCCAGGACAAATTGGCAATTGGAATTTTTGTTTGTTTTTATTATTATTATTATTATTATTATTATTACTTTGGTAGAGATTTTTGCCTTAGGGTGCATGAACTCACCAGAGAGAAAAAGAGACAGAGACAGATGGAAAGTAAAAAATCGCCCCCCTAGGAAAATGGCCATGCCACAATCCCTTCACCCTCCATTCCCCTCCTGGGATCTTGGGCATGTATGCCCACATGCCTGGTGTAATTTTTCAAGCCACTGGGTCTGGGACCCAAGTTGCAGTTGACCATGTAGGAGTCCAACAAAGTAACCACTACGCCATCTGCTGGTTGGTCCTGTAAGTTCTTCTCCTTAACATGCCTATAAAATTTCAATTTTCCCACTTATTCACTGTACATTTTTTTCTGTATTCCTAACCTCCATCGATCCTCTCTTCTCAATAACTGGTCTTGTATTTGCACAGCAAATATACCCACAGTTGTTTTATAAATTCAACCCCTATGAAAATCATATAAAATAAGGATCATTTATATCTTTAAAAATCATCCTTGATTACTTACAGCTTCTAAAAAACAGAAATGTTTATTCATTCATTTATCCACATATTAAAAGAGAAAAGAAAACATTCCCTCTTTTTTAAGGAGTTCACAATTTATGAAAGTGATTTAAAATTTGGCTCAGTCATCTCTTGCAAATTGCAATTTAAAAAAAAAGCTCTTTCGGGACCAGCAGTTAGTGTAATGGCTATGTCACTGAACTCCCATGTCCCGGACCCGGTGACTTAAACTCATGCCAGGTGCGTGTGCGTGCATGCCCAAGGTTCCAAGAAGAGAATGGAGGAGAAAGGATTGCTGCATGACCATCTCCCCTGGGGGGTGATTTCTCGCTTTCTATATCTCTGTCTTTCTGGTGAGCGCATGCACCCTTCAGCAAAAACCTCTAAAAAAAAAAACAAACAAACTCTTTCTAGGCAAATAAAACATCCATATACATTTTTTAAGGAGTTGATAACCATTTATGGCCCATCTATAAAGTCCAACTTATGGACTAAATTGTGTCCTCCCAAAATATATGTGTTGAAGCCCAAATCCCCAATGTGTTAATGTGTTCACCTTTGGGAAGTACTAAGGTTAGGTTAGATCATGAAGACAGGGCCCTCATAATGGAATTAGTAACCTTGTAAGAAGAAGAAAGGGATCTGTCATTGTTACTGGGAGAGGACAATGGACGATCTTCACATGGAACTCACCTGGACTCTGGTCCACGTACTTCACCTATTGACAGATTTTAATCTAGATCCTTTCTAGATTATTATTATGCTATAATACACTGTAGCTATGAGTATAAAAAATTTTAGTGAAGGGACCAGCAGTTGGTGTAATGGCTATGTCGCTGGACTCCCATGTAGTCGACAGTGGTTTGAGTCCCAGACCTGGTGGTTAAAACTCATGCCATTTGTGTCTGCGTGCGTACCCAAGATCCCGAGAGGAGAATGGAGGAGAAGGGATTGTGGCATGGCCATCCCCCTTGGGGGTGGGGGGTTGTGATTTCTTACTTTCTATCTCTCTGTTTCTCTCTGTCTTTCTGACGAGGGCACACACCCTATAGCAAAAACCTCTCCAAAAAAATAAAAACAAAAAAAGACTTTAGTGAGTTTCATTACAAGGCCTATTGAATTTCAAACCTGAGTGAAGACCCAGACTTGCAACTAGTGTCAGAAATGAGGATGGTTTTGGGGATCTCTGAACTTTGTGCTTGGTGTCAGAAATTAAGGTGTTCTTGGAGACTCCCCAACTCCACTTTCAAAGGACCTATGGGTGGGAAAAACCCTTGGAAAAAAGACTGAAGAGTCGAGATTCACACTGCCCAAAGGAAAAAAGAATGTCAAATCAGGTTATCAGTTAAGAAAGGGTTAAGAGTGGGGGTGAGTAGCAGTTCTTCATTACTTGACGGAAAAGCAAGCGGGAACAGAGCTTCAATTATAGAAGTAGGATTTTAGGTCAAATGTTGTTAGTGTTCTAGTCTCTGGTGTTCTGAGACACAGATATGTAACCAAAGGGATTCGTGAACTCCTACTCCAATACTTTTTCAAAGGGTAGAATGGAGAGAAAATTTCTAAGATGAGTTAAATTTAGCCCTGTTCACAGGCAGGGAGGTACATTACATCAATGACACCCAATTCCTTTGACCATATCTTCCTTTGGAGTCCATGTTTTAAAGGATTCTGCCTACTGAGCTTGTTAAATAATAATTCCCCCCAATGCTTTATTTTTTTTAAGGTTTTCGCCGTAGGGTGTATGCACTCTCTTGAGAGGTAGAGGCAGAGACAGTGAGAGGGAAAGGG
>NW_006159614.1:1959185-1985323 GCF_000334495.1 Tupaia belangeri chinensis | reverse complement strand
CCCCAGGGGAGATGGCCACACAGCAATCCCTTCTTATCTATTCTAATGGGATTTTGTACACACACACACACACACACACACACACACACACACATACACATGTACACATGCCCAGCATGATTTTCAAGCTGCCAAGGCTTGGATTTGAACTGTGGTCAACCCTGTGAGTGTCCAGTGCTATAACCACTACATCACCCGCTACTCCTCCCAGTGCTTTTTAATAATTAGAAACATAAAAATTTCCACCAGGACATGAGCCACAAAATAATATGCACAAATATGTTTTAGATGTTTCTCAGAGAATAACTAAAATCAATATACCTGTCTACTAATTGTAGAATAAATCATATAAAACATATTTATAGAACAGAATACTGTACCATAGAATAGCAAGAAACAACCTTCACTCTATCTACTAATATGGATAAATCTCAATTTATGTTGCATTAAAAAAGGACTATTATAGAAAGACAAATTCCATAGGATTCTAATTTGTAAATTATTATAAATATTAGTCATGAAGCAATGCAATACATACTACTCACAAGTACATAAATAATATACACTGAAATATAAAAATAAAATGGGAAGAGCAGTTCCATTCCTGGGTATCTACCCAATGGACAGGAGAACACTTAGTCAGAAAAGTGCTTACACAACTGTATTTATTGTGGCACTATTCACAATTGCTAAGACATGGAGCCAGCCAAAATGTCTGAAAACGGATGGATTGAAAAAGTGTGGCACATATACTCTATGGAATACTATTCAGCCATAACAAACAGCAAGACCCTGGCAGGCATTTAATAGAACGTGGACGAACATGGAAGATTTATTGCTGAGTGAAGCAAGTCAGGCTATGAAACAGAGACACTGTATGTCTCCACTTAACATATACCAACTGTCCGCACTCTATGGAGACTGATAGACTGGAGCCCACGAAAGCATTGGAAATAATTACAGACACTGGAGACAAAGTGGAAGGAGAATGGGAGAGGGGAAGAGTACAGGAAGGGAAATTGGGAAAATATGGAGAAGTAAGACATTGGTGGGTCACAGATAGGGTTTGTTGCCTGTTGATGATGTCCTATACAGATTCTCAAATTGCCTGGTGTGTGAGTAAAAGCTCTTTACAATCTAAATGATGTGTAGTGATTGAACGTGTAAGTAATAAAATTTAAAAATTAAAAGATAAAATAAAATGGGAAGATATTGAGTTAGTAAGAGAAGCTGCTTTTGGGAAGATGAAGAGAAAGAAGGTGGAAAGAGGTATGCAAGATGAAGCATTTTCATGTAATTTACACTACTTACTTTGCTTATTAAAAATCCATCAAACAGATATGGAAACAATGCTACTGAATATTTAATAATAAGAGTAATTAATAATCAGAATAAGAATTAAGTAAACAGCATTTATTTTTCTGTATTTTAAAACATTATCAGGCAAAAAATTATCCAAATATCTAATTAATCCATTGAAATGCACTAAGTGTTTCTGTCCCTTCTAAATTTGTTTGTTGAAATCCTAGGCCCCAGGGGATGCTATGAGAGGCTGAAAGCTTCCAGAGGCAATGAGGTCAGAATGGCAGAGCCCTCACAAATGAGATTAGTGTCCTTTGAAAGTGGGATGAAAAATATTTCTTGTCCTTTGCACCATGTGAGGTTACGGTGAGAAGACAGCCATTCACAAGGAAGCCTTTCCTCACTAGGCATTGAATGTGGCTGGCACTTGTTTGACCTTGGCCTTCCTAGACTCCAGAACTATGAGGAATAAATTTCTTTTCTTTGTAAACTGCTCAGTCTGATATTTTACCATAGTAGCCAGAATGGTCAAAGACATCCATCCTTACCAATAAAATCCTATTGAATTTCAAAAGTTCCAGCCAAAATCAAAGAAATGTCATTTGTACATAAGTGTACACTTCCCATTATGCTTCGTGAAATTCTGAAAACTGTGCGAGATGGTAGCTTCTCTCTTAAATTTCTCTTAGCTTTAGAATAGTAATCATCTATACCCTAATGAGTCAATGGCATCCTCCCAATATGGGTCCATTCTCAATCTTGCTTCTCTCCCTTTAAATACAAAAGAAAACAATGACAAAAATGTCTATTTTCATTTATCTCCTTGTTAATATTTGCTTCATTTGAAAATTACCATCCCATGAGCAAGAATTGACTCGAACAACGTCTTCCATTCTTTTCAACCATGTGCCTAGTTCCCAGACTATTTGAACAAGATTGCATGGTGGTCAAGATAGTCTGTGAACGTTCTAGCTGCTTTGGTTAGAGAAGTTGAAAATAGTGCAGTGAATTTAGTTTTGAGGAGAAGATGACTAAAGGGAAGATCCTAGAAGGGAAAAATGATAGGGAACAAAATCTGTCACCTACAAAAGGGACAAATAATATAAAAATCTTAAAAATTTAAAAATGCTTGTACTGAAATAATTCTTTCCACAGAGAAGAATAAGCACAGATTTCTTAAGTACATCTGTGAGGCATTCAATTCAACTGCAAACAAGACATTTGTCTGTTATTACCTATTTCATCTTTAAATTCAAGCAAATTTAGATTTTTGCTTTCTGATATATAAATCTAACAAAAATAATGACAAAATGTCCCATATTTTCCATTAAAATTAACACTTAAGTAAAATGAGCAAGATATGGCATATTCAACCTGGGATTCTTCATGCATTTGTATCCTGCCATTCACCTGAGCCAGGATAGATCTTCTTGAGAAGCACGAAATATGTAAATAAACTATCCTCAGGGCTCCTGTTAGAATACAGTAAGAAAGATGGAGCCTGGATGCTGTGCCTGAAAGGGAGACAGTTAGGAAAGTTGAGGGATTTATCAACAGCTTTTCCATTCTGTATCTTGAGAAGATCTATTGTAAATGCAGTTTTGTTCCCATCAGTTGATAATATGCTATAGGAAAGAGTATGCTCAACACTGTGGCTTCCAGCTGGCTGTTAAAGCCCTCAGCTTCATGGAGGGGATCTGATACAGAGGACCGTCACCATATGACAGGCCAGGTGGCCTTCTGAGCTGTGACGAGTACAGATATCGGTGCAAGCCAGAGCAGCCTTTCAGAGAAAAACAGGCAATTCAGTGTAAAGCAAGCCCATTATTTCCATATTAGCAACAGCATGAAGCATGCTCTCTCTTCATGAGAATCTTTTTCCAGATTGTATACCACTGATGAGAATAAAAACTATAAAATGAAAAAAAAATTCAATTAACATAGTCTATGACGTGATCTAAGTTCAGAAAGTAAGACATTATTTCTTGCTGTATGTTTTGTAGAAGGAATTTCCAGGACGGTAGACTTGAGTTAGGTTACAATGGAGATAAATGATACAGTTTGAATGTGTACCTGCAAAATTCACGTGCAAAATCTGGTGAGGCACTGTCATGGTGCTGAGGCCTAACTTGACTATGGGGCCCTTGGGAGGTGATTAGGCATCAGGGTGGGCACTGTGATTGGGTACTCATGGCTTATAAGGAGACACAGACAGACAGACACAATCCCCCTCTTGCCTGCCTCACCGTGGGATGTCCTCTGCATGTGGTCCATCAGCCAGAAGACCCTCACCAGGCATAGCCTTGGACTTTCAAAAACAGGAGCTAAATTACATTTTATTCTTTATAAATTACCCAGACTCAGGTATTTCTGAGTCTCATCATTAGCAACTCAATGGCCTAAAATATTAGGATAAAGTTAAATTGATAAAGAAGTAGAATGAAAAATGGTACAAACAAAAACAAAGGAGTTAGGGAGTTTGTGAGAAGTAGGGGAAGATAGATCAATTGGACTGGCTTATAGGTACAGGAACTGTGGAGAACAAATGAGAAAAGTGGAGGCATTAGCCAGCTGCTGGCATGATGGTTAGGAGGGTGGGATCCTATGTGGTCAGACAGGTTGAATTTCCAGACCTGGCAGTTTAGAAAATGCTGTGTGTGCGTGTGCACGCCCGCATGCCCAAGGTCCTGAAAGCAGAATTGGAGAAGAGATGGTGGTGTGGACATTTCCCACAGGGGTGATTTCCTTCTCTGTCTCTGTATCTCTCTCTTCTTCTGTCTCTTTCTCACTATCTCTCCAGTAAGTGCAATGTGCCCTTTGGCTAAAAAAGAAAAATGGAGTCAGGGTCTCATTCTCCAGGGACATGAGTTTTGGTTCCACAATTTCAGCCCTTGTTTCGAGCCGATTGAAGAGTTCTGACATGCCATGGCAAATCTATGTTTCAGAATAATTCTTGTGACAGCAGCAATATTATTATTACTTATGATGTCCATAAAGCGTTTGAAGAAACAAGGGGAAAAACAGTTTTATATTTATTCTGACAGTTTAAAAGGTTGCTGCCATTATGCATGAATTTTTGAAATCTGTGTTGTGTTGATTGAACTGACTATGCTGGCTGTACCCCTAACAAACTGCAGAGATGTAGAAACCTCAATGGAGACAGTAAATTACTTGAACCTGAAAGCAAATGGCAATTTCATCTCTACCCATGCACCAGTGCCTTTTTTTTTGGGGGGGGGTTCCATTTGCCAGGAAGATGAACAACAATAATTTTGACAATTAATTCAGATATTTGGCAAGTCCACATGAGTTCTATTGAGCAGAGGGTACAGTTACAATGTAAAAGCTGAAACACATCATTTGCCCTACTGCGAGGATCAGAACTGTGTGTGTGAGTGTGAGAGTGTGTGTGTGTGTGTGTGTGACTGAAGCAAGCCTTTCAGAAATTGCCCTAATCACCAGAAATCCATCCACAGCTTCATAGACACGTTAGCATGCTGGACTCTGATATGAGGGTCGTAGTTTCATTAGACCCTTCACATCCAAAGGATCCACAGTATAAACTTCCAGAGCCAGCAACATAATCCTTCTCATCAAATATTTGGGCGACAGGTGGAAAATTGTTCTGCCAGCTGAAGAAGACAAAATCCATTCCTTCTGGCAATTTTCTGCAATGAAAACTCCAGAAATGAATGTGCAATAACTTGTGGAAATAAATTTCAAATATTATCACACAAAAGCAGTGTGCTCAAAATCTCTAACTGTAAACTAACTCCTGCTTATCTGAATTTTAAAATGTTGATTTCTCTTTGTATTTGAATTGCCACTAAGGAAAGAGAAAATATTTCCAGACATAAATAGCCAGAGAAATGTTAAATTCAAACAAGGCAAAGCAATATTGAAAGCCATACTTGGCGAGTAGCAGCTCTCAGGTCAGAATGCAAGAACCGCGAGATCATTTTCGATCCTTAGCTCATTGCTAGCAGCCGGGATGACCCCCCAGAGTAGAATGCTACATTCAAGCCAGCCAGGTGTGCTCTGGGCTTCGGCTGCCTGGTCCGCTGCAGCGCCTTCCGTCTGCTCTCTGAAGCAAGGATGGATCGCCCTGGCATTCCTAATAATGGTTCTTTTCAAGGTTCCTTTCAAAAGCGGCAGAAATGCATAATAGATCTGGTCAAAGGACAGGCAGGGAATAGTGTTCTGCTGTTGAAGCACCAACTGAACTCCATTAAATCTGCTTTCTATAATTTGGAGGATATTGTCCTTCTTTGCACCAATATTTTTTAAGTGGCGTGTGTAATGATAACTGATGTGCTCTAATATATCCAGCTGGAACTTTATAAAATCTATTGGTGAGGTACAACTTTTTTGATACCTTAAACATCTTAAATAAATGATGGAAGCAAAATGACCAGTTAACACGTTATTTAGTTTTAAGAAACAAATGCTTTCTGTCAATTTTAAAAGATCTTGCTGAGCAAGTACAGAACCACCCTGCTCACACTGACCACAGTCAATAGTTTCTTTGGTGGCGTCTCTGTCCTATGTCTTCTGATAGAAGCTGGGAATATTTGGTGATCAACAGAGACACAATTTCTGCCTCATAATACCTGGCATTCTTAGAAGGGGAAAGAAAGTGTATACTTTTTTTTTTTTTAAGTTTATAGGATATGTGCTCTCATCAGAGAGAAAAACACAAAGAGAGGGTAAGAAAGCAACTGCAACTTCCAGGGGGATGACCATGCCACAATCCCTTCTCCATTAATATGTTGGGCATGCACTCACATGTGCCCAATGTCTTCAAGCTGCCAGTCTGGGACTCCAACCATGCAGCTGGCCATCTAGGATCCAGCTGCCTTAACCACTGCACTACCTACCTGGCCCCAGCAAATTTTTACCAAGTAAGGCATATAGTGTGTTCAATGATGATATGTAAGCACAGTGGAGCAAATTAGAGAGGGGAGGTTAGGTCTGTTGGGTGTAGGAAGATTGCAAAGTTGACAGCTTGGCTAAAAAGGACAGTCCAGCAGTGCTGGCTGGATCCCACACAGCTGTACAGTTTAAGTCCAAAATTTGGTGACGTGAAAAGCATGTTGGATGCATGTATGTGCATGTCCAAAATCTGGAGAGGAGAATTGAGGAGAAAGCCTTGAGGTATGTCCATCCCATGTCGGGGAGCAGTGAGGGGTACGATCTCACTTTCCTTCTTTCTTTCTGTCTCTGTCTGGCAAGTGCACATGGCCTCTGGAAAAATTGAAAAAGAAGGGCTGAGGACAAGGATCTGAGATATGAAAATATTTTGGAAAGAACACTTCAAGCACAGGGAAGAAGAAGTGCAAAGGCCCGGAAGTGGGACCTGCTTGACATACTGGGAGGACCACGAAGGAAGGCGGAGTAGGGTGTGTTCACAGTGTAGAGTAAGAAGGAGCGAGGATGCGGAGAGAGGAAGAGATGAGAATAAATGAGAGGAAGCAGTCCAGAAGCAGTGGACACTGAGCTTTGAGTTTATGTTGAGGGGAAATGACGAACTTTTGAAGATTCTGACAGAGGAGTTCATAATCTTCCCTTCTTTTCATTAGCTCAGATGTGACTTTTCATTGAAGTCTGCACTGATAATCTTACTTAATACTGCAACATATCAGCCACTGTGCTCACTGGAGAGAGATAGAGAGAGACAGAGAGAGAGAGAAAGAGAAATCAATGCCCCCCTCAACCACAAGGGGTATGGCCACACTGCAATCCCATCTCTTCCATTCTCCCCTTGAGATTTTGGGAACACTTGGTTATGGGACTTGAACCACACAGTTGGCTATGCTGGAATCAGCTGCATTAACCACCATGCCATCTGCTGTCCTATGAACTAATTTCTAATACATATTGTTTATTTTCTATTTCCTCTATTATCATGTCAGGTAAATGACTTGTATCCAGAGATATGACAAATTTCAATAAATTACTTTTGGTCAGACTATAAGAATCCTTTCTAAAAATTTCTAAAGAAAATAATGGAATTTAAATTCTTAATGAACGTAAATCTAATTCTTGCAGATAATGTTAAATTTTCTAAGAACCTATGAGGACGTGGTCAGGTAAGTAATGAAGCGACTGTGGCTTGACCCCCCTTCATGCTAATCTGTGGACAGGCAGACCTCCTTCTCCTATTTACTGTCTCCATGTGAGCGTGTGTCTCCGAGGACAGGTCCTCAGCATGGGTGATGAACTGAGATACAGAGCCACACAAACACCTCCACAACCTGGTTTCATGAATTTATCAGACAGATTTTTATAGAAAGACTTCTTTAATGTGTACCCTGCTAATTGGATGTGATCATACCTTATACTGATACACACACTTCTGTAATCTCCACAAACGCAGAGTTAACCTAGCAAATTTAAAACATAAGCAAGACTGGAGGAGAAGGCAACCATCCAAGTCAGTTAAAAGTCCCCTTTCTTTCAAAAGTTTCCATTCAACAAGGCGTACAGGGTCTCCTCTTGACAATCCATCCAGCTCTTTTTTTTTTTTTTAAAGAATGATTTTATTTCATTTATCACTATTATTATTATTTGTTTAATTTGACCAGAGGGAGACAGAGAGAGAGAAAGGGAAAGTAGGAACACAAGCTTCCAGGTCCCGGGTTCGAACCATGGTCTACCATGTGGGAGTCCAGCACCTTAACCACCACATCACCTGCCAGCCTCATGTAGCAACCTCTTAAAAGATTTGCATGACTAAATGAAAAGAGAAAGTAAACTTCTAAGTTCTTACTTTTTGTTTTCTTTTTTAGAGAGATTTTTGCTATAGGACATCTGTGCTCTCTAGAGACCCAGAAAGAGACAGAATAGGAGAGACGAAGTGAGAAATTACCTCTCCGGGAAGATAGCTACTCAGCAATATCCCTTCTCTTCGATTCTCCTCTCAGAATTTGGGGCACACATGATCATGTGCCCAGCGTGAGTTTCACTTGAACCATGTGGTCAGCCATTTGGGATTCCAGTGCCTTAACCACTATGCCACTGGTTTGCCCACGTACTTTATATTTTCACTTTGCCTAATTATCATTTTATTGGTAAGATTAATTTCTTTCCTTGATTCTCATAAATTCTTCAGTGTGATGCCTCCTAAGATCAGCAAGAGAACAAACCAGTATTAGTCTCATTGGAACGCATGCTGCCCATCACACAGAAGAGACCTTAGTTCAAAAGTGTTCCCAGGCAACGTGGCCAAAGAGCCTTGCTTAAATAGCAAATTCAACCCAAACAAATAAAGTTAGAAGTGACCAGATAAAGGACCAAACAGTTCTGGCTCCAGGATTGGGAAGACTGTGAGAAGCTGTAACACTGGCTCCTAGGTTCCATTGTTCCTACAGGTGTCTTCCTGGGCTGACTACAGCTAAGGAGGGCTTAGGTCCTGAACCCAGGCACTCTGAACGGGAAGGCAGGAGTGCCCTGTACTCTGGTCAACAATCCTTCATACTTGATTTTATTTTGCATAACTCCTCTCTCAGCTGGTACTCTAAGAGGGCTGGTGTTTTGGTCGGGTGAGTCTTCTGGCCTGAATCACAAACTCGTAGTCAAAATAAAACTTAAATCTTGCACCATCCTTCAGATTTTCGAATCCTGACAACACACTGCTCAGCTTCTGCTGGGAGACGTCGGACGATGAGGCTCTCACTGACCCCAAGACTATCTCCTCCTCCTTCAAAATGCTGGGTGCTAAGACTCCTCAGCGTCGACCTCTCCAGTCACTAGCATGAGACTCCTAGCAGCGTTACCCCTCCACACTTGTATTTCCTTATATGCTACCTAGATATGAATATAGAGCTGCTGTTCTAGGGTAGTTGCAGAAATCAGACTTGGAACACACCAAGACCTCGTTTCCAGACCTCGCACACAGGGCGGTGCAGTTACTAAAATGGTCAGGACAACAGTCCCCAGCCACCAAGTTTGCCAGAGTCAGTACTTCTTGGTGCTGGGAATGGGGTAAAAGTCAGCCAAAGTGCCTCAGCTCCTGTAGCATCATCTTCCAGGTATCTCTAAAAGTGAATTTCGAGAGGAATAGCCCCCAGAAGCTGAGTTTCCTAAGACTTATGCATCTCTTACACATAGAGGGAGACCAACAAATTGATTAATTGAGGTCTTGTTAGCTGGATTCCAGTTAATGGAGGTTTTGCTATCTAATTAGCCTGTTCCTCAATTAGTCCAAATTAGTAAATTTTACTGTACATTTGTTCCTGTCAAGAGTGAATTAATAATTTAGATGTGACATTCAGTAAATACCAGACACTGATTTATGTGTGTCATCATGGGTAACATCAGTTTCCCTGCAAGTCCCTGCCAATGGCCAGCACAGAGCAGGCAAGAGGGTCAGGGGAGGGCTCTGCTTTACAGATTTAAAATGTGAAAAGTTGCCTCTAAAGGAAAACAGGCAGATTGGTTCCAACTCGGAGACTGTGAGTCTGATCAGGCCAGGCTGAGGGGCTGAGTAAGATGGTGTGTCTGTACTGAGCCTCCTGAAAGATGCGGGAGCTGAGTGGTGAGAACATGGCGGTGGTAAACCATAAGCTTCCCGGGCTCAGGCTGACATCTTGGGGTAGAGGTTGTGAGAGGACACAGCCACACAATAAGGTCACTGTCCCTAAGGAGTCAGGGCCAGCAGGCACCAACACTGACAGGTGAGAAAACACGTGAGCACACCACTGATGACACCTGCTTCCGCCCGGGCGATGGGGAGTGCGATATGGTGAAATGTACACTTGGTCTTCTTCCCTGTTTCTTGGTATTCAGTTCCTAAAATCCTTGTAATATCCGAAGTGATAATTGTCTTTTGCACCCTAATGCCTGAGTGGTAGGGGCAGTCCTTCAGTAGTTTCAGGATGGGGCTGGTCATGGGAAAGTCCAAGCCATGACAGGACAGAGGTTGGGATTTCTCAGCCCCACACTTCTCAGTCATTAGGGTGCAAAAGACACTTATCACTGGAAATTACAAAGGAAGGGAGGGAGGCTATGGCTAAGCTGATCACCACTGACCAGTGATGAGACCATGCCTACGTAATAATGAAGCTTCTGCAAAAACCAAAAGGACTGGGTTCTGGGAGCTTTCAGCTTGCTGAAAACACGAAGGTGCTGGGGGGCGGTGCACTCAAAGAGGGTGTCAAAGCTCTGCACTCCCTGCCCTCCTTCCACAAGTCACTGATTAATGTTCGAGGATTTGCTTGTTGGCATCCTTTATCCTAAACCAGGCACTTAGAGAAGCGTTTCTCTGAGTCACATGAGTGGTCCTAGCAAATTAATCCAGCCCGGGGTGGGGGGGTATGAGAACTCCAGCTGTAGTCAGTCAGAGGACTGATGGGCTGGGCTTGTGATTGGCATCCACAGTGGGGGAAGTCTTGGGGACTGGTCCCTGGAGTAGTGGGACCTGACACTATCTCCGGTAGACTGCATCAGAACGGAATCTACTCAGAGAACACCTGGTCTGCTGGAGAGTTAGCTGAAGTATTGGTTTGTGTGGAGGAAAACCACACACATCTGGGGTTACCGAAGTATTCTGTGTTGTAGTGAGTGGAAAACAGGAGACACGCACTTTGTTTTTGTTTGCTTTATCTCACAGTGAGAAAGAATGGAAAAGCATCCAGTGCAGGGAGGAATGCAAGGGCCCAGTACGCGGGGTGTTCTAGGGCCTCCAAAATAAAGAGAGCAAATCAGACAATGACAAAAAAGAATTCTCACTCTCTTGGCAAGGCATCAGACAAGGTGAAAAAAAATTTTTGAGAGAGATTTTTGCTATAGGGGACATGCACTTGCCAGAGAGACAAGAGGGAGACAGAGACAAAAAGCTAGAAATCACTCCCGGGGGGGATGCCATACCGCAATCCCTTTTCCTCCGTTATCATCTCAGGATTTTGGGAGCATAAACACATGCACCTGGAATGAGTTTCAAGCCACCAGGTCCAAGACTCAAACTACATCCAATCACATGGGAGTCCAGTGTCTTAACCACTATGTCACCTGCTATCCCCCAAGCTAAAAGTCTTCACCAGAGACATATTTTGACTCTATGTTCCCTTCCGGATTGTGGCCTCTAGTAATCTATGCCCTTCTTGGCCTTTCCTTCCTACTTCCTGGCTTGGTGTGTCCCACGAAGGGCTGTGGCCAGGCTTCTTGCTCTCATCCCTGCAACGCTGAAAAAAACAACACATTTCTCTTTCTTGACTGATGAGCGGAAAATGAAAAACGTGTGCTCCTCCTACGATCCTGATCTCCAGCCCTGCACCTCTCACCACACGCTGTCTTCTGTGTCTACACATTTCCTGAGCACAGACCCTCATCCCACGGCGACATGGGGAATAGTGGGAGAAGAGAATACTTGGTGGTCTGGCAGAGCGGATGTGCTCAGTTTAAGCTCCCTAGCCTCAGGCCTCCTTAACTGTCAAGATGGGACTTACGGCATCAATCTTGGAAAGTGGTAGGAGAATTTACCAAAGCAAATGATTTACTATTTTTATGTGACTTTAGGTATTATTAGCAGGACAAAATAAGAAAAATTTAGCTATTTTAAGTGTAAACATGTGATCATGAAATCAACCTTAGGCATGCACACAGCTAAATTTTATTTTCTGAAAATACTAGAATTCTGCCCATTTCTCCAGCTCATTCTAGACAGCAGTGAGGCTGTACATCTTTATTTTCCATTCTCTACCCCTCAGCCCTGCAGAGGCTTACCACTACTGTCTGTAATTAGGGGGCTTAGTGCTGAGCTGTCATCCCAAGAGGCTCAGCCCCTGCCCTGGTGCCACCCGCCAATCTGGCCATTCTCACTTCCGTCTACACAATCCTGTTTTTGAGAAGGAGGTGGGAAGAGATGCAAAGCCAGTTTCTACCTCTCAGCAGTACTTCAAAAAATGTGGTTTCTATTTTCTCTCCCTTGACTTGCCTCTTTGGCGACTACAAGACAAGATTTGAAGGCAGTAGCTTTGTGCTAGCGATGCCTGCCTTTGTTGCTTACTAGTCTCTGAAGAGAAATACAGTCTTTCTCATTAGAAAGCTCCTGGTGCTCTCTGATAAAGCCAAATGTCAAGCCTTCAACAGATGAAGATAATTAAAAAAATTAAAATGATCTAGACCCAGGTCAGAGTGTTAACTCTTCTTCCCGGCTGTATCTGAAAATAACCATTAACTTTAAACAGAACAAACAAAAGACCCTCCAAGGTCACTGTATTAAGAGTGCACCAGAGGGCTAAATGAGCAATGAAGCAATGTGACGTTCTGCAGAGCTGACCCACCTGTGAAGGTTCGGGTTCTTGTCCAGAGATCTCCCTGCACAAGCCAGTGTACCTGTGCCCACACTCTGCACCTAGTAGGAGCTGAGGATGGATCTCAGCATGAAGACCCTGTTGGGGGTGCTCTCTTTCCTTGTCTCTCTCTCCTTCATAGAATGAAGAAATTCATATTAAAAAGAGGGAGAGTGGAGAGAATAAATTGGAGTCCAAAGAGTTATGTAGTGGAAAATCTGGCCATCCCTTGGTGGACCTTGATTTATTTTTTTAGAGAGATTTTAGCTATAGGTTACATGTTTTCACCAGAGAGACAGAGAGACAGAAAGCGAGAAATCACCCCATTGAGGGGGTTGGCCACAATCCCTTCTCCTCCATTCTCTTGGGATTTGGGGCATGCATACACACATTATGCACCCAATATGAATTTTAAACTGCTGGGTCCAGGACTCAAACCATGGTTGACTACATGAGAGTCCAGCAATGAAACTGCTATGCTGTCTGATGGGCCCCCTTGGTGGAACTTTTAACTTGTAAAGCCTTTCCATGCACATTGACCCATTCATTTCTTGTCATGACCTTCAACTCATGCCATGATCAAACTCATTTCACTGAGGAAGACTGTGTCAGTTCCTGCCAGTCCTCTGGGGGCACCATGAGGCCCTGACATCAGGTCTAGCACTGCCCTAAGCCACAGTTCCAGCAAGCTGCTCCACTCCAAGAGCAAAGTTCCTTTCCATGAGAATGTGTGTTTTTCTTCCCTGTGTATCTCCTATCAACAAGACCCATGAAAATATCTCCCCCTTCCAGACTGTGTGGCCACTATCCCCCAGCTCCTCTGCCACAAAGACATTCTTTTTTTTTTTTGAGAGGTTTTTATTATAGGGCACATGTGCTTGCCAGAAAGACAAAGAGAGACAGAGAGACAGAAAGCGAGAGATCACTCCACAGGGGGGGATGGCCACTCTGCAATCCCTTCTCCTCTATTCTCCTCTCGGGATCTTGGGAACGCACACACAAGTGCCCAGTGTGAGTTTAAGCCACCAGGTCCGAGATTCAAACCGCAGTCAACTACATGGGATTCTAGCGACATACCATTATGCCAACTGCTGGTCCCAAAGCCATTCTTACTTCATGGTCAAGGACGGGTTGTACCTAAGCACCAGTCATCACCATATTTCATGCACAATGACTCTGTCCACAGGCACTAATGAGAAGGGGGGCCCTGGTGGAGTTGTGCCACCCGAGACTCAACTCAACCTGTGAGAATTCCTTCAAGAACGATGGATTCATCTGTCACATATGATTCTGAAAAGCCAGGACAAAATGAAACAAATCAGTTTAAGCAACCTGGCCTGCATTGTTTACTCATGCGGCCCTTTCTCAACAGCTCTGACCACAGGGCCATGTTTACCCACCTGGGCGCACAGGGCACTGGTCCCCGGAAATCTATCCACCCAGGAGCACAGGGCACTGGTCCCTGGACATTGCAGAGCCACTGAGTGTGCTGGACCACAGTTGTCCTGCTCTGGACCCATCCTCCCATGATTCCCCTAACCTGCTACAATCAGTAATCTCAGACTTCCAAGCAGACGTGTGTCCTGCCTCGAAGTAAGGAAGTCTATGAATTATTTTTGCGAGGTACAGTCTTTAAATTATGAGCATCAGAATAGAAAAGCTTCAGTTCAAACACTGACTCATCATTGTCTAACCGTGTGACCTCAAGCTAATTGTTCACATCTTCGCACCTCAGATTTCGTTTCTTTGACACCGAGAGGTTTTACCTGGACCCCGACCCCCACTGGACACTACCCTCTGCTATCTTTGTCCTTCTTCTTGGGGAGGGCCCTTAGCTAGGCCCCTTCTTACCAGGACCTGCTGTTTGACATGCCAAGAAGCCTGTGGCGAGAAACCTCCCTCATCTTTCTTGACTCTCTCACGGCGCAGTGTCCAGACCTGCCCCAGGACTCCTCATCACTTTGGCAAGGTCATGAGCCTACTAGTTTTGTTTTTGGTTTTTGTTTGTTTGTTTGTTTTTACAGAAAAACAGGTTTTTGCCTTAGGGTACTTGTGCTTGCTAGAGAGTGACAGAGACAAAGACAGTGAAAGGGAAGTGAGAAATCAGACCCTCCCACGGATGGCCGTGCCGCAATCTCTTCTCCGTTCTTCTCTCAGGCACACATGCAATGCACCTGGCATAAGTTTCAAGTCACCAGGTCAGGGATTCAAACCACAATCACCCATGTGGGAGCCCAGCAGCGTAATGGCTAGACCATCTGCTGGCCCCAGAGCCCACTAGTTTTAAAGCCTTTGTTCAGTATATTTTTCAGTTTCCAACCAGGCATGAAACCTCTGAGCCAGCACTCAGGAACACCCGCGAGAGGCTGTGACTAAGGACTTACTAGCTTAGTACTGCCAGCCGTGTGAAGCTAAGCCCTGCTACTTTTCCCTCTTGTAAAAGTCACAACAGAAAGCTTAAGCAGTGTGCCCAAGGTCACACAGCTGCCAGGGCTGATGGAGGGCTGGGTCCAGCTGTCTGCTGCAGAGTCGGCACCCTTTCTCAACTGTGCTGAAATGCCACGGCTACGGGGGCCCTTAGCCAAGACGTTCTCTTCACAGTCCTGTGAGTACGTGTCCTCTCAAGTGTCTCTCATACTTTTCCGTACCTGGAACACCCTCACTTCTTAATCCTTAGTCCTCTCTTCACTCATCCCTTAATACCTCTGGCTAATTAAGGGCATCCATATCTGGTAATATTCCAAGGGATAAAGGCCGGGTGCAGTGGCTCCGTGGTAAAGTCACAGTCTACAATGCAGAAGCCACATGGGAGGGTCTTGGGTCTGCATCCTGAGGTTTTCCAGTACATACCAGGCACATGCATGCATGCCCATGATCCTGGCAGGATAAGGAAGAGAGTGGTTAGGTGGAGGAAGGGTTACAGCATAAAGACCTCATTGGAAGTGTCCCCAATATCTACCTCTCTCATGGAAGAAATAGAAGAATTAACATCATGACAAAGCATGGGAGCCCAACCACTATGACAGAGCCTAACTGCTGGGAACCATGGTGCTGAGACGCTGTGAACCACAGACAGTGACCACACGGGGGGCCCAAGTTCAACTCCTGACCCAACCAAAAGGCCTTGCATGGTGGTGTGAGCCTGTAATCCCAGCCTGGGAAGCCTGAAGCAGGAGGATCATGAGCCTGGGCAACATACCAAGACCCTGTCTGAAAAAGCGCCAGGGGTGGTGGAGGGTGCTTGGGAGGCTGAGGCAGGACACTTGCAGCATGATGGGACCCTGTTATAAATAAATAAATGGGAAAAAAACAGCCCTGTTTTTAGGTTTGTTTCTTGACCTTTCCAGCAAACCTATTCATGCTAATAAAAACTGTGGTGGGCTGGCATTACGCAGTTTGCCATGCCTACTGTTCCTTTCACTGCCCCTTCTCTTTCTGTAGCTCTTCAAATAGTACCAGATGCAAGAAGGCACTTTCAATACATGCTCTTCCCCATGACGTTTCAGAGGAGAACACAGAGTGGGTTCGGTGAAAACCGGATTCCAAACCCTTCTTATCAGGTAACCTCCACCACAGCGTTTAACCATGCTAATGAACAGAAGCCTCTGACACTGACTGCTCTTAATCTCTCTGTCAGAATGCAAATATAACAGAAAGTGAAACAGACCACAGGTTAGTCCTGCCTCTGATGCCTTCCAACTGTAAGATCCTGGCCGATGCACTGTCCTGACTCACCCTGTGGGTTATGGTGCCAGCCCCCACCTCCAACCCCAGATTTGTCGGCTGATTAGCTCTGGGAATTTGGGGATGCTTTAAGTCACGTAGGATATTGTTAAAACACAGGCTTTGAACCAGTAATTGTGGGGAGGAGCCTCCAACTTTGTATGTCTCAAAAATTCCGAAGTGAGAGTGAAGGTCATGGCCTATGGACAGCCCTTTGAGAGATCAGGAGCTTGAATAATTTCCTTGCCTGCTAAGAAATAACACAACAGGATCTAACCACAGAGTTCTGGTGAGCATGGGAGATGGACTCCGCACAAAGCACTTAGTTCACAGCCCTACAACACTCCAGGTGCCTGTCATGATAGACATTCAAGGATGCTAGTTAGGAACTGTGAGGATGACTGGGCCCAGGGGGCTCCCATTTCACCCAGGAGGGTCAGGATGACAACAACAGCCTTGAGATGGGAGCACATCCACAGGCAGGCATGCCAACTCTCCCTCAACCTGAAGGGCATGTTTACATGGGAAGGACTAGTCCTGAAGTTGAGATAAACGTGACTGGCAGTCCTCATCTCTAAGCTCACCTTGCCCTGAGCCTACTTATCCAGTCTTCTTCCTGCTCTGGGTAGACTATGCCTGACAACTTCACCTCAGTGAGACACTGCAGAATTAAGAGTGGATCACTTTCCCATAAAACATGTTTATAATTGGCTATGGGAGACTAACACATTTATATCTACCAATGAGGATTAATATGCTCATAAAACACTAGGAGCAGAGTCTCACTCTCCTGCTAGCTGAGAAGAATGTACCATCCTTTGCAGTCTCTTGTATTATATATTCATGTTTTATTTACAAAGTACTCAGATTTTAAATATTAAGTGAAATCCAAGTTATCACAAATAAGCATCTCTCCCACATTTGTTTAATGCTGACGTTAAGAAACTCCATTCAATCGACATGAGTCAAGTCTCTCAACACACAGGAAGTGTATTTGTTCACACATCAAATACAGCACAAAGCAGTGTTTGCTTCGAGGTAAAACACGGGTGCATGGACTCCAAGGCCCGCAGGACTTCTGCGTTCATCGAATGTGTTCTGAGGATGATAAGCACAGGGCCATTTCATCCAAATTGTTTATTTCCACAGTGAGTGATAAGAGACATGATTTGAGACTTACGTTTTCTTCCTTTTCTCTCTCTCTTTTTTTTTTAATTTGTTTATTTCTTGAGATCCACTATACAGATAACATTGTCAGGGTCTGGCCACTCTGCAACCCCCACCAGCCTTCCAGTCAACCAGGATTCTGGGTGTACCTGACATGCTCAGGGGGACCCAGGACCTGAGCGGGGGGCCTTCCCACATGGCTCAAATATTGTACAGTGGCCAACTACTGACTGTGCCACTGCAGCTGGGTTTGGTGGGTTTTTTTATTTCTTTTTATTTTTTATTTTTTTTATTAAGATGCAAACTGCTCAGGAGAGTGAGGCATGCAGACAGATTTGTTTTACAACATCTGTCCTTCTGACCTTGCAGAAACTTCAAAAGCCAAGACAGACATAGTTCAGCTTGGCTCTGGGTAACCTGAGAGTGGGCCCCACAGAGGGACTGATTTCTCTGGCCCTCCCAGCAGGCCCCTCTCTCCACTCAGAGGCTCTGCCCTTTGTGATCTGCATTTGAAAGCTCCCCCCTTCCTCCCTTAAGATCCCTCCCAAGCAAAGTAGCAGAAATGAAAGCTGCCATCAGCACAAAAGCAGCACCAGGGGACCCAGGGCTGTGGGCCAGCCAGGGAGGGCTCTTTTGCTTTTAACCTTGGTCAGGCAGCCTGGAAGTGATGGAGTTCTTAGGAGAATTTATTTCTGACACTAAGCCTCTCTATATAGATGGGCTTATTTTGACTGCCTGGTAATTACATTTTCTGAACTGCGTCAACTTTTCCACAGAGCCCTTTCCTGTCTGTCTAGGCAGGCAGTCTTTGGTCTAAGGCCAAGCACTTACTAAGCACCTGTTGTGCCAGGGCTGTGCCAAGCACTGAGCTGGTCAGACCTGGTCCCTGATGTCACAGACTCAGTTAAACACTAGGAGGTGTACTGTTGCAGTTGTGCTACTTTCCTTTCTTTTTTTTTCTTTTCCCCTACAGGACACGTGCAGTCTCCAGAGAGAGAGAGAGAGAGAGAGACAGAGAGAGACAGACAGAAATCTTCCCCAGAAAGATGGGCCATGTCACACTTCCTCCTCCATTATCCTCATGGGATTTGGGGCATGCACACACACACACACACACACACACACACACGCATGCGCACCCAACGGGCATGTTATCAAGCTGCGGGTCTGGTATTTGAACCGTGAAATCAGCGATGTGGGACCTAGCACCTTTATTATCACCCCACCTGCTGGCCTAGAACTGTATTTCTTTTTTTTTCCCCCTCTCTTTTCTAATTTTCTCTTCTCTTTCTTTTCTTTTCTTTCTTTCTTTTATTTTTTTTAAGAGAGATTTTTTCCTATAGGGTACGTGCACTTATCAGAGAGAGAGACGGAAAGCAATAAATCACCACTCGGGGGAACAGCCATGCTGCCATCCACTCTCTTCCATTCTCCTCTCGGGATGCTGCGCATGCATGCACATGTGCCCGGCATGTTTTAAGCCACAAGGTCTGGGACTCGAACCACGGTCGACTCTGTAGGAATCCAGCGATGGAACCATTACGCCATCTGCTAGTCCCAGAACTGTGTTATTTCTAAGTGCAACATTTCCCCCCAGATTTCCTTTATGATTTAACACCCAATCCCCAGAGGGCACACATGCTCACCAAAGAGAGAAAGAGGAGGAGGAGATCCAGGGAAAGCATGCCTCAACAGCACATGCTGCAACCCCCTCCTCCGTTTCTCTCCCCCACCCCAGGACTTGTGGCACATAAACACACATACCTGGGGGGGTTTCCAAGCTACCCAGGCTGAGAGTTCAACCATATGAATCACCCTGTAAGATCCAGCTCCTTCACCATCAAATCATAGAGTCAGTCCCAACTTTAACGATTTTAAAACCCTTATTTAGAGAGAGCTTGGATTTTATTTTTAGCTAGCCCAGTGTTAAAATGTTATACTTGTTGCCTCTCCTCCTCCCAATGCAGACAACACCCAGAGAATTTCACAAGGAATTTAACTTGATCCTTTGCTTTAAGACATTCATTCAGACACAGGCACTTAGCTGTCACTACCCACTGTGCAGCCCTGGGTGCAAAGCTGTGTGCTGAGGATGAGGGTCACCACTAGTCCTCAAGACGTTCACAGGTTGGTGGGCAAGATGGACGTCCCCGTGGTGGTGGAAAGGTGACATGGTGAGTGATACAAAGGATGTTTACACAGAGCTCTGCAGGTTTGGAGAGGCAAGCTCTCAGAGATGGCTTCTAGAGAGAAAGTATTTATGTCCCAGGCTTATGTAGACACAGCTTCATAGGAATGTAAGAACTTTAACAGATGCATGTAGTATCTTAGAAGTCAATGACAGAGTGAATAAAAGACATCAAGACATTTCTTTGAAAACGAATGAATACTAATAGAATACAGTATCCTTGGTATCCACAGGGGATGGGTCCCAGGGCCCTCTGCAAATACCAGATTCTGTGAATGCTCAATTCTGTGAATTATGCAAAATTGTCTATTTGCATATAACCTACACACATCCTTCCCAATAAATTAAAACCATCACTCGATCATTTATAATGCCTAACAATGTAAATGCAAGGTAGAAAGTTACGTACTATCCAGAGAATGACAACAAGGAAAAAGTATGTTCATGTTCAGTGCACATGCAACCGTTCTCCCTAGTATTTCCATTTTTGAACATTTCAGCATTTCTTCATTACATCAGTGGATACCAAACCTACGAACACAAGTGGCTAATTGTACATGGCTTAACATTTGAAAATGAAATCAGTTATTGAGAATGAAAGGTGATAGTGGTAATTTGCTTTGTTATTTAATGCTGCCTTGGGTTTGAGCCATGCAAGATGTTTAGTTACTCCTAATTTGGCATTTTTACTTGCACAAAACCTCATCCGTATATCAGATGTTTTGCATTTCCAAGATAAGCATTGATGAAACATTATAAGGCTGGAGAGAGATGAGAAAATGAAATCTTGGAGCTTGCATGATTCATAGATGTTTTTCAACATCATGAGATGCTCCAGCTAATGAGCAATTGCTGAGGAGCAGTACGGAGTATTAACCGTTCCTGTTACTAAGGCTCTGCTTGGGCTTGAAGACCAGCCTTCTCTGCTACACTGCTGTATGGGGTGTATAGCACTTCAAAAGCCAGTCCTTTGCTCCATTCCTGTCTAAGTGTTCTTCTCAAACTCTTTACAATACTAAAATCAAAACTTCCAAAAGGAGATTAAAACGGGCTCCTCAAAAACAAAAAAGCTTTCTCTGGCTAAATGATGTCAGAACAAACATAATTAAAATGCATTTACAACATTTGTTTAAAGTCTTCACCCCAGAGAACAAAGTTTTCTCAATAACTAAAATCACACAAAGTCAGTTTGTGAGATGTCTGCCATTTGATCAGTTAAGTTATGATGAGTCAAAGCAATAAACTTCCAAGAGGGAGAACTCAGCGGGAGGGAGGGTAATATTCAATCTTCCATAAAGGATGAGTAAAACCAAGTTTCCTCCTAAGTGCAGTTATTGAGTAAATACAGGTGCTTAGCAGGCCGCAGATCTGAAGCCTTTGCTAATGTGTGAACTTGGAAAGGGACAGGAGGATGGTAATAAATGAAACCGGATACTGCCCTGATCATAATTGCACCTGTGGTGTGCTGTTTATTCTGAGCTAAGAAACATTTCATTTTCTAAAGCTATGTGTCTGAACCAATCCCCAGACTCCTCCCTCAACTTGATTTGCAGATCAATTGTCATGATTAAAGTTAAGGGATCTCAGGGAGCCAGCTGCTGACTCAAATGGCAGAGGGCTCTCTGCAGTGTTAATCACATCCTGCTATAGCCTAAGCTAGCCCAGCTCCTGTTTCCCAGCAAGGAAGTTTCCAAACATCTCTGCAGCCTCAGATTCAAGCCTGAGGGATAGGATCTACTGAGAAAAAGAAACACAAAGAAGAATGAAGGAATTAAAGTAATGAAAAATACAATTATAGAAAAATAAAAAAAAAACTATGCACGAATTTTTGCACCAACATAAACTCATACTTTAATTATATTTCCTATCAACTTTTGAAGTCCTTTTACAGGGAGGGTAATTTGTTTTGCTTTGTTTTGTTTTCCTTTTTTTTTTTTTTTGGAGAGGTTTTTGCTATAGGGCGCGTGCACTCACAAGACAGAGAGAGAGAGAGACAGAGGACAGAAAGCGAGAAATCACTCCCCAGGGGGGGATGGCCACGCCACAATCCCTTCTCCTCCATTCTCCTCTCAGATCTTGGACACGCACACACACACACCTGGCGTGAGTTTAAGCCACCGGGTCCGGGACTCGAACCGCAGTTGACTACGTGGGAGTCCAGCAACATAGCCATTACACTAACTGCTGGTCCCAGGGAGGGTAATTTCTGAAAAACAAAGTTTTTGTCAACTACAATGTGAGTCATTCATTCCTTGAGTGATCCTGAGCTCTGAGCTAAGGAATCCAATGTGGTTTCACATTCACTACAGCTTTGTGCTCAGGTCTGATGATGAAACCCAGTCCGCCTCCTTTAGGTAACAGGCCAGTCATATCAGTGCACATGTTCCAGGGTGGCTAAAATCACACTCAACTCTACCTGCAGCTCCACATGGCCCTGCGTCTCCCTTGCAGGGCCACCGCAGCAGTTTCTATCCTCATGTATCTCCAAGTGGAGTCTCGTCCTCCACCAACCTCACCTACCACTCTTGCCTTCTCTTGTCTTCAGCATCTCAGTTTTCCTGCACCGGTCCTCCTGGTCAATTCTGAGTTACATCCAACTGACACCTTATCTTTAAAACTGATGCTCAGGGTACATCCCACTGTCTCCTACAGTCACGAAGTCCTACTTCCCTTGTTATTCAATCTTTATCTACTCCAGACCGGAATCATTTAACCAACACACCACATTTCCACCAATGCCACCAATGGCTTTCCTATCAACTCCATGGAAATACTCTGTCCCCGTCTTGCTGTGCTTCGGTTTCAGTCTTATCCCAGTAACCTTTACATCCGTCCTTTCCTCAACCGCTAAAATGGTGTAGCTTCTCAAGGCCCAGTTCGAGGCCACCATTTGCTTTTCTTCACCCTGTGTACGCATATTCAGACCTTTAGATGCTCTCTGTAAAGTAGATATTTCCACTGAATATCTAAAAGGCATCTCACGCCTAATTTGTTCAAAATACAGCTCCTCATCTGCCCCTTGCCACTGTCAAACCTGCTATCTTCTGGTGCTGTACCTCTAAAACAAGGTGTCAGCAGCTTTGAAGTTGCATAGGTGGCCCACGCATGGATGGATGGGTTTCCGAACACATTACTCCCAAGTACGGCACCTCGGCATGTGAGAAAAACAGCAGAATCAGGAAAGTTGCTCTCACCTTCTCCCAACCTTCTACCTTGGTGCAGGTCATAAAAACTTAGGGAACATTTCCTGACCTTCCCCTGAAACAAGACATAAGAAATATAAAAACTGCTTCTCCCTGTATCTAGAGGTAAAACAAAACCCTACTCTCTGAAGACACAGTGATAGAAGAACCAGACAGGTCTTAGCAAGTTTCCCTATAAGTTACCATTAGGTCATTCTACCATCCACTACCCAATTCTATTTCTCCATGACTATTTACTTCTTCAACAAACCTACAAGGAAAAATGCAAGTTTAGCTGTTCCTATTTGTTTGCTTGCTTTGTTTTCCATTTTTTTTATGAAGGCTCCTGGGTCAAGAAAAGCTTATACAGATGCTCCTGACTTAAAATGGCTCAACTTAGGATGTTTAGATTTTAGGACGGGTTTACTGGATGGACCTCCAATGTAAGTTGAAGGGCATCTGTGTCAGATAAAGTGTACCCTCACCCCTGGTTAATGTGTCTTCTGTTCAGTGGTCTCAGCCATGGACACGGGTCACGGAGGAAGCCCGTCTTCCTCCCAAACACTGTGCTGAGCAGGAGAAGCCTTACCCAGAGGACACATATCACATGATTTCACGCTCAGGAAATGTCCAGAGAAGGCAAACCTGCAGACTCCCTGCTTCCCAGGACTAGGGATGGGAAACGGAACTGACCACAAATGAGCACCAGGCTTTTTTTTAGGATGCTACAAATAATCTATGGTTTGACTACAGTCATGGTTGTACAACCCTAACACTGTAAAAAATACTGGGTGGTCCAGAAAGTCATGACAAATGTTTCCATGGTTTTCTGTGTGTCATGACTTTTCTCATGACCCAATATATTGACTTACTCACTTAACAATGGGGAATGTTATGGCATGACATTTTAGAAAGAGTAGTTGGGAAGGAATTAGCTGAGTCTCCCTCTCTTCTCCTCTTCCTCCGCTCACCTTCCATTTTCTTTTTCTTTCTCTAAACCTATTATTTAAAATTGACAAAATATCATGTTCAACGCGATGTCTTAAAATACATGTACACTGTGGCATGGTTAAATCTAGCTAATTAACAAATGCATTGCCTTATGTAGTTATCGTTTTGTGGTAAGAAATGTAACATCACCCCTAGCATTTTTCAAGGATACTATAACATACCATCACTGGCTGTAGTCACCATGCTGCAAAACAGACCCCCGCTGACTCCCACCATCTCACGTGAGTTCTCCCAAACACCCTCCCCACCAACCACCCCAGTCCGGTCACTGCTGCTGTACTCTCTGCCTCCATGAAATCAAGGTTTATAGGTTCTCCATGTGATGAGAAGCAGCGTTTGTCTTCCTGTGCCTGGGTGACATCACTAAGCATGATGGCGTCTGGGTTCGTGAGCCCTGTCCCAGGCGGCAGGCTCTCCTGGTGTAAAGCTGTGTGGTATGCCCCTGTGTATACTGACCCATTTCCATACCCCTGCATCTGTCAATGAACACGGGCTGATTCCATTTCTCGCCTCTTGTGAATACATGAGGGAACACATGACTCTCTGTTTTCAACCTATCCCTAAAGCCACCAATGAGACTACCAAAATATTTCTTGATATGCTCCTCTCTTCATCTTGCTCACATTTTTTGTTTATTTGTTTAGAGGTTTGTATCTTAGGATGTGTGTGCTTGACAGAGAGAAAGAGAGACAGAAATGGCGAGAGAGAAAGTGAGAAATCACCCCCTGTAGGGGGGTAGGGGATGGCCACACCACAATCCCATTCTCCTCCCGAGATCTTGGGCACACACACACACACACACACACACACACCTGGTGTGATTTTCAAGCCACCAGATCCAGGAATCAAACCATGGTTGCCCAGGTGGGGAGAGATTTATATACCCGCTCTGCCACCTGCTGGTTCCCATCTTGATCACTTTAATTAGCCTCAACTTCTCCATGACTGCTGCCTTTTATTTATTTATTCATTTATTTTAGAGAGAGAGAGATTTTTGCTATAGGGTACATATGCTCATTGGAAAGACAGAAAAGTATAGAGAGACAGAAAGCAAGAAATCACCACCCAGGAGGGATGGCCACACTGCTCTCTCTTCTCCTCCAGTCTCCTCTCAAGATTTTGGGCACACATGTACATGCTCCTGACATGAGTTTTAAGCCACTGGATCCGAGACTTGAATCCTAGTCAACTACATGGGAGTCCAGTGACATAACCATTATGGCATCTCCTGGTCCCGGCTGCTGCTTTTTCAAGGACCTCTTCCATCAACTCTGGCATCCACAACAAGCCATGCTCCACAGCACAGCCAGAAAGATTAAGATCTTTACTGTTTAAAAACCCCTTGATTGGCTTTGGGACCAGCAATTAGCATAATGGCTCTGTCACTGGAGTCCCATGCAGTTCGAGTCCCAGACCTGGTGACTTAAAACTCATGCCGGGCGTGTGTGCGTGCATGCCCAAGATCCCGAGAGGAGGATAGAGGAGAAGGGATTGTGGCGTGGCCATCTCCCTGGGGGGTGATCTCTTGCTTTCTCTCTCTCTGTCTCTCTCTGTCTTTCTGGCGAGCGCACACTCCCTATGGCCAAAACCTCTCCAAAAAAAGAAGGAAAAGAAAACCTTGATTGGCTTTGGACAACCCTAAAGGAGACAGCATTTTTAAACTGACCTAAAAGCCCTAGCATGTCTGGCCCCAGCCCTATCCACACTTGGCCACCTAGTCTCCTTCAACCCTGGCTACTTTCTGTCTGCGGCAGCCCCACCTGCTCTATTCCCACCCCTTCAGGTAGCAGCGCAAATAGTACCTTTGGGAGTTACCCTGACCCTGTAGTCTGACTGAGCCCTACTGGTTATTGTTCTCATAGAATCCCAGTTCTTGCCTTCTGGAAACTAATTCTGTTTGTAACTAAACGCTCACCCCACGGCCACCTAGGCCAACTCTGCTGGCCTCCACCATGGAGGCTGTTCCACAGCAGGGAGGCACCTCCATCCCTTCTGTCCCCGTGGCACAGTCCACACTTGGGCCTTGGCACCTGAAATAACTGCCCAGAATCACTTTTCAGCTTCTAATAGTTCAATATCTAATAGTTCAATATCACTTTTTACTAGTGACTCAGACACTTACTTCCCGATGGGAGACACAGAAGACAGGGCATGTGCTTTTTTGCTGCGATGATTTAGAATTTCAAAGAAGTTTCCACATACACGTGTGCACACACAGACACAGACACACTTGTGAAATAACCTAGCTTCTTTATTCCTGCTGAACCCAGTGAC
>NW_006159614.1:1933418-1959173 GCF_000334495.1 Tupaia belangeri chinensis | reverse complement strand
GCTGAACCCAGGTACTGAGGGCTAAAATGAAAACACTGTCTCCTAGGGGGCCCCTGAGAAGCACCAAAATGGAAACACACAGAAGCTCCCTTCTCTCAAACCAGGCAGAAATAACCTGACGGCTGATTTCTGAACCACGGCTCCTCTCCTGGTTAATAGAAAGCGCGTCTGCCAGCCAAATAGAAATGCGTGCCCTCCTCTAACGTCCTGCTAGGGGCAGGTGTTTTGACATTCTTTCCTTATCTCTGTACGCACAAACTTCCTCCAGCGCTGCTGTCCTGAAGCATGACAGCACCTGCGGCCAGGCCGGGCCCTCACTCTCTCCTTTCCCTGTGATTAAGGATGAGCTCACACCTATCGCCTGGCAGCAGTGAGCTGTCAAGCTCCCAATCCCTCCCCAGCCACTCTTCCCCAGTTCGCCCAGCAGAACCCCAGCCTCTGGGAGAGAGCTTGTCATGTCCTCAGGAGCATTCCCTAAGCCCAAACCCAGAGCCTGCAGAGACCAGCCCCAGAAGAAGGGAGCTCGAAAGACTAGCTAGGAAAGTTGTACTGGAGTGGTTCGAAAAGCTGTCTACCAGAGGCTCTTAAAATAAAATAGTCAAAACAAAACAAGAATACCATGAAAACAGGCAAAAGAAATCTCTTCTTACAAAATAGAATAAAAATGCACTCGAAAGATGAAGAACTAAAATCTCAAATATTATCACTGACAAGTTTTAATGTTATAGTTGGGGACAAAATTCTGCTCTGTCAGAACTGTCCTGAACAATTGGATCGGCATCAATATTCTGAACACTTGACTCCACTTATGCAAGACACAGCTTTACGAATGAGGATTCTTCCAGGGTGCACAAACGCCCTGAATAGCAAGCAGCTGAGTGGGGAGCACTGCTTTTCATCATGGTCACTATTTGTAATTCTTAGGAAATCAATTCTTTCTAGAGATTATCGATTTTCCATCTGTAAAATGAGTATAATAATACTTGACTTTCTCACAGAATGTTTTGAAGAGTAGCAACAACAACAAAAAAACTTCATCTAAGTGAAGGTACCAGGAATTCCAGGAAAGAGACAATCTCATACCTTCTTATCAAGGCAAATAATCCCATGCCAATAAGAGTTCATTATAAGGGAACCAGCAGTTAGCGTAATGGCTATGTCGCTGGCCTCCCACGTTGTCGACCGCAGTTCGTGTCCCGGACCCGGTGGCTTAAAACTCACGCCGGGCACGTGTGCGTGCGTGCCCAAGATCCCGAGAGGAGAATGGAGGAGAAGGGATTGCGGCGTGACCATCCCCCCTGGGGGGTGATTTCTCGCTTTCTGTCTCTATGTCTCTCTCTGTCTGTCTGGCGAGCGCACGCGCCCTACAGTAAAAATCTCTCCAAAAAAAAAGAGTTCATTATAATACAAAATATTAATTAGAACATAGCATGTTTCATACTTCTTTCTTTCTTTTTAAATTTGTGAAATGTGTGCATGTACAGAGAGAGCAAGAGCACCTTCCCCAGAATCAATCACACTGCTAGCTCTTCAAGGCTTCCAGCCCACCAGGATTCTGGGAAAACACACGCATGCCTAGTGACTTTTCAGATCCACTGGTCAGAGGATTTGAACCATACTTGGGAGGTAACTTCCAGTTCCACAGTCCAATAGGCTACTTTTGTGCAACAGAGGCTGGTCCTAATCTATCATTTTGTTTTCTTTAAAAATATTTTAATTAAACTCTTAGGAATTGTTCTGAAGAGATGCTAAAGATTCAATTAGATACTTTTTATGAATAAAAGTAGCATAATTTCATACTTAATGTTAACTATAGTACTAAATGCCAAAACATCACAGAAAAGGTTGTTTATAGGTTTAGAGCTCAGGACAGGAAAAGCTAGCTAATGTGAAACTACAAAAATTTAGAACAGACAAAAAATATTTAATCTGACCTAAACTTGAAACTCATTCTTTGCTTGGGAGCACATGGCAGGCTAGGGGTAAAGGCATCAAACCAAAAGATCTCTGTGTCTCGAAGAATCATTTTTCCATTCTGAGAATCCAATTCTGCGGTTTGCACCCACGTTATTAAACAGAATCATCTATTGGTCAAAGGTTACTTAAGTCCTCTCAACTTATGTGTTAGTTATTGGGAAACAAAATAACAATAGAAAATCTAACTTTAAATATTTTCATATATGTTGCTTCTGCTTACAAAGAAAAAGTATAACCTTCATCCGGAGATAAACTACTAAAGCCTAGAAATTCAGGGTCTCTCGTTCACAGAACTATGGAGGACAACACAACAATTACAGGGGGAAAATGTAGAGAGTATCCATGGAAACACATTACAAAGCATTCTACAAATCAAACTCAGTATATAAATACTCACTAATGTTCTGTGACATTAAACAATCTCACACCATCTATATTAGATGTTTTTATGTCATGTCTACAACACCAATAACTTTTTGGTTTAATCCCATTTTGAGGTTTGGATTTTTTGTTAGCTTATTTTGTTTGATGATCTACATAACCTAAAGCCACCTTTAAACTATTTGCCAAATGGAAAAAAAAAATTATAAAAGCAAGACCAACAACATAAGGAATAGCTATCAAGTTTTAAAGCAATTGGCTTCTAGACACACTTTGACACAACATTTCATAACACACACAACCCAGCACTTCCTCCCAGCGAGATGGATAACACATGTCCTATTTTCAAGACTGAGAACAGATGCTTAACTACAAAGCAAACTGTTTTTTGTCCTAGGCTTCATTCAACCACATCTTAGTTGTTAATGAAATTAAAATATGGAAAAAAGCAAATTTAAAGTATTACCATGCAGACAACAGCCTCCAGGACTCTGCATTCGCCATCACTGATGGCTGACTCTAACTTTCTCCATTGAGAAAGAGGATCCGAGGGACAACCTCAAATTTCCCACCTTCTATATTAACTCCACAGAGTGCTCTGACAGACCTAACACACCCCATTGACAAAGTTATTTCTTCCAAGTTACACCCTGTCACAGTTAAAATAAAAAGAAAACAGACAAAAGATAAGAAAAAGAAATCTCTAAGCTCTGAGGGTAAAGTAATAACATACCGATCTGTTTCATTTGACCTAAACTGGAAGCTCATTCTTTGCTTAAAGAAATAATGGCAATCAAATATAGACTCACGTTTGATCCCTGGGAAGGATGGCAACAGAGAAAAGTATAGTATTCTGGAAAGACTGCAAGGTAAATAAAACCAGCAGGTGAAATGCTCGACACTATTTATCAAGTACTTACTTTACGCCAAGCCATCTACCAAGAGAAGTCCAGCCACACTCTCGTCCCCTTACAGGGTCACAGGGTCACAAGAAAGAAGCTGGCAAACAGAACAGCTAAGGAAGGAGGGGCCTGATGAACGCGTGTTCCTACATAAGCTAAGGACAGTAACATACGTGGTTGACGGATGGTGAGTTTCTGTCAAATAAAGGTCAAATGCAGAATAAATAAGAAATGCAATCTAAAATACTGGAAGCACATGGCAGGCTGGGGAGAAGAAAATCAATCCAAAGGATCTATGTGTCTCACGGTACCATTTTGTCAATCACTGAAGAGAACTCCCAGAGGCTGCAAAAGCAGTAGTAAGTGTTTTGAGTTGTATATTTCATCCCAAAGGGACACGGTTTTTGAAGTGTTGTCTATTTCTTGGGATATATTTTTGATTATGTTACATTATTACCCACCAAGGAAAAGAATGCTGGGGTTCCTCACTTTACATAAACAAACAGAAAAACACAGATATTTTAAATGGAAGAAAATGCGGGCCAGCAGTGGTGTAGTGATTAAGGTGCTGAAATCCCACATGGCTGACTACAGTTCGAGTCCTGGACCTGGCGGTTTGAAACTCATGCCAGGTGCATGTGCATGCATGCCAAAAATCCTGGGAGGAGAAGGGATTGTGGCATGGCCACCCTCCCTTAGGAGTGATGTCTCATTTTCTCTCTCTTCCTCTCTCTCTGTCTCTCTGGTGAGCACATATGCCCTACAAATAAATAAATAAATAAATAAAAATGAAAAACAAAACAACAAAAAACTCTCCAAAAATTTTGTTTAAAAATATGAGAAAATGATCATGGAGTAGTCTAGTACAGGGGATTCTTCAAATAATGGCGTCTCAGGCCAGCCTGCGCGGTGGTGGTGAAGGTGGCTAGATCCCACATGTCTGACTGCAGTGTGAGTTTTGGACCAGGCAGTTTTGGAAACACACCAGGTGTGGGTGTGTGTGCATGCCCAAAGTCCTACAGAGAGGGAGAAATGAAGGAGAAGGGACTGTGGCATGACAGTCCCCCATGACGGCATCATGGGGGTTGCTTTGTTACTTTCTCAGTCTTGCTCCAGCAAGTAAACATGCCTTCTGGCAAATTAAAAACACATGGACAGAAGCAAAACAAAACAATGGCCTCCCTTGTGTAAGTCTAACAGTGTGCAGACTTACTGTGTAAAGTCAAGTTCATCATGCTAAAAGTCAGTATTTCCCTAACTTAACGTTTCTTTCGGACACTTACACTGGATGCATAAATGAGCATGTGTCCTCTAGAGGCACTTTCAGTTTCCAGAGCATCAAGAGACCCCCCTCGGAAGAGGCTCACTACCTACTCCAGAAATGCCATCTTTACTTAGCACTCATTCATCAGCCTCCGCTGTCCAGGTGTAAACCAGGGCATGGAGAGACCGGTAACCCTGAGTAACGACCACCCACGTGTCAAGCTCAAGTCCCAGAAAGTAGACCTGTACACAGCCCGATTGTGCTTACTTGGAAACAACTCTTACCAATCCAACCATTTAAATACACTGTGAAACTTTTTAAGCACATTAGGATTGGAAAAAGGATTGCTATTGCTGAATAGGTAAACAGAAAGAAAAAGAAAGCCAGAACAATTTCTTTCTTTTTTTTTTTTTTTTTTTTTCAGGGCCAGTAGATGACATAGCAGTGATGTTGCTGGACTCCCATGTGGGCGATTGTGTTTCGAATCCTAGACCAGCAGCTTGAAACTCACACTGGTGCATGTGCATATGTGCCCAATATCCCAGGAGGAGAATGGAGAAGAAGGGACTGCAGCATGGCCATCCCCTCTGAGGAGCGATTTCTCACTTTCCCTCTCACTGTGTCTGTCTCCCTCTCTCCAGCAAGCACATGAGCCCTAAGGAAAAAACCTCTAATTTTTTTTTTTTTATTTTTGGTTAAGAAAAAAACAAATGAGGGACCAGCAAATGGCATAATGGTTACATCACTGGATTCCCACGTAGTTGGCTACGGTTCAAGACCTAGATTGGACATATGTGCATGTGCCCAAAATCCCAAAAGGAGAATGGAGGAAGGGATTACAACAGGCCCATCCTCCCTTGGGGGGCTGGAGGGTGATTTCTCGCTTTCTTTCTTTGTGTCTCTGGTGAGTGCATGTACCCTGTACCAAAAATCTCTCTCCAAAGGAAAACAAACAAACAAACAAAACGATTAAATTACTCTGAAAGACTGAAGATGAAGAGACATCTGAAGAAATTTGGTGAAAGGACAATCTGTCCTAGACATTCCAATAGCTCTGGACAGCCCCTCTCCCTTCCAGAGACTGACAGGATTCGAAAGTTCCTAACGAGGGCTCTGCAGGACATAAAGCATTGAGCCCATGTCCATGCTCACAGCATCTGCTAGAGCAAGCTAAGGAATCACGTGACGGGATCCAAGATGTTTCCACCCATGATGCTGCAGGTGTTTGTTTCAGTTTGGGTACATAGAAGGAAACTTTAGTCATCTAGAAATTTCTCTAGACAATTCAAAACCTGTAATAAGCAAAAGAAATAAGGCATCTCTGTACTTGTGCTTCTAGTGACTGCCAAGAGAGAAAATGGAATTGTTAAATGAGCAAATCCATGGTAAAAAAAAAAAAAAAAAAAAAAAAAAAAAAAAAGAACAAGCAACTCAATTTTAAAAACAAGATATTTCAATAAATATACTATAATATTGTTATGTTTTCTTCCCACTGGGTTTTATTTAAGCGAAGTCAAGGTTCGTATATGAAGAACGATCTCTTTCTCTTTTTTTTTTTGCTGTACAACATATCAAGTGTAGAAACTACAATCATTTTCAACAAAAGCAATCAAAGCTGAGTACCATTACAGCTTAGCATAAATCTCTGATGGACTTGTCTTGACTCCTGTCTCATTATTCCACAGGCGGTGAGACATCTTCCAGCTGCAATGTCTATATTTGCAAGGATCCAAAGCACCGTGTTTGCAGAAGTGGCTAACACCAATACCCTGACTCCAACAAGTGAGCAGTTCAGAATGAAATAATTGGCAACATCTGCAAAGTGTATTTGTTTGCTAGCACTGTCATAACAAAATGCCACAAACCAAATGCATTGAATAACAGAAACTTTTCTGACTGTTTGGGAAGCTGGAAGTTCAAGATCAAGGAGTTGGCAAGTCTGATTTTTTTCCTAAGGTTCCTTAGCTCACAGAAAACCACTTTCTTGCTACTTATAAGGACAATGGTCCTTAAGTCCACACCATAAGCATTTTGCATAGAGTTACCTACACCTAAATACCGTCTTGTATCACTTAATGACAGGGATAGAAGAACTGTGGGATTCGGTGATTGTATTGTTCTACAAAGCCACAGTGTACTTCCATGCAGCCAAGAAGGCTGCTCCACTACATACCTAGAATACGCAGTATAGGCAACTGTCACCTACGGCACCACTGTCATGTCTGCAGGCCATCACTGGCTAAAATGCCACAATGAGATAGGAGTTAGACTCATTTACAGGTTGATAGGGTAAGGACCCCAAAGGGAAGTCACTGTGATTTTCTTTTTAATGAAGTCTCTATTTTATTCCTCTGGTTAATGTAGATTATACACTCCTTTTAGAGTCTCTAAAGAATTTATGACTCTTTGCTAATAAGTTAGGAAATAGGAATACTGAGCACTCAGTCAGGATGAAGACCCAAGATAGAGTCACAGTTGCTAAGTTTTCCCAGTCAAAGGTTGACTGCATTGAGACTCAAAGCAACGATAGCTAAGGGCAACAGTTTTTATTTAGTAACTGTATTCTTTTTTTTTGTTTGTTTCCTTTGAGAGATTTTTGCCATAGGGCATGTGCACTTGTCAAAGAGACAGAGAAACAGGAAGCAAGAAATTACCCCCACAGAGGGGATGACCACATCAAAATCCCTTCTCCATTCTTCTCCTCATGATTTAGGGCACACACGCACATGTGCCTGGCATGAGCTTCAAGCCACCGGGTCTGGGACTTGAACTGCATTTTACCACATGGAAGTCCAGAATCTTAACCATTACACTCTCTGCTGGCTCCAGTAACTGCATGTAACAAGATGTACAGAACACTATGGTCTGATAACCCTATAAAGAATAGGGTAATAAATCACTCAGATTACCATGCAACTATTTCCTAAAGCCCACTTCTTTACTGGAAAGCCAGTAAAGCCATCTCATTGCTCAGATGGCTACATAAAAATCCCTTGCCTTCAGCCTCTCTTCAGCATCCCATTCAGGTCCCCTTCCATTACATAGGAAGCCTTTTCTCCTTTTCTAATAAACTCTGCTTTACTCTCCTCTCTCTGGCCATGGCTCTAATTCTTCATGAGCCTAAGAACCAGTGCAGATGTTGGGTCTGATCACCCAGCACTCCTGTGTCAATGATGTGGCACATAACTATGTCTAAGCTCATCATTTACAAAGTCAACCTTCCAGGAATCACTAGAACACAATCCAGTCAAGTGCTTCGCCATTTTATCACACAGATCACCTTCCCTATATAAAATAACATATTCCTCATTTCCACTCCAGTTGTTAAAAGCACCTTTGATGCTTTTAACATCAAAAGTTAGATGTTTACTTGACAGTAAATCTATGTCTTCAATTCTACCAAGAATCTCTTTTAGGCCATCTGGGCTCATGTAGCATGCACCTCAAAGCTCTCTCAGCCTCTATCAACCAACCCAAAGCCATTTGTGCATTATTAGGTATTAGTTATAGCAGTTCACCTTTTTTTTTTTAACCAAAATCTCTATTAGAATTCTTCATAGAAACAGAAGTAATTGTGTGTGTGTGTGTGTGTGTGTGTGTGTGTGGAGAGAGAGAGAGGGAGAGAGGGGAGGGGGAGACTCAGAGAGATTAATTCTAAGGAATAGGCTCATACAATCTGGAGACTTGACAAGTCAAAATTAGTAAATCAGCAGGGAGGAGAGGCTGCTGTGGACCCCCCAGGAGTGTTGTAGTTTGGGCCAAATCCCCTCTGGCTCGGAGGACGTCAGTCTTTAATTAAGGCCTTCAGCTGGTTGGAAGAGATCATACACATTATGAATGATAATCTTTACTCAGTATATCAATTTAAATATCCACCTCATTCGAAAAACAGCTTCACAGAAACATCCAGAATCATGTGTGGCCAAAGTCCTGGGCGCGGTGGCCTGGTCACAGTGATGCCAACCTAAAACGTCCATCATGCCAAGCATCATCTCAGTCTTGTCCTACCTGAGCCAGGCTGTGTGCCGTGACCCGCGTGAGACCAATGGCAGCTGTGACGTTCCAAAGGTTAATGAGATTCAGTTTCTAAGAAGCTCCAAGCACAGTGATCACACCAGCTAGACTTCAGCTGTAACACTGTGGCCTGGGGTTGGGTGGCATGGCCTGGGATTCTGCCCTCATCCAGTCCAAGAGCCCTGACCTGGGAGTCCTGAACCCTGCTTCAACCTCATGAGCAGTTAGCTGTGGGACCCAGAAAATGTCACTTCTCATCTCCAGCCAGGTTCCCCTAATTGCTTTGCATAAGAAGGTAAGTCTTCTCCATGCCCTGAACACTAGCCCTGACAGCAGCCTGTCATCCATGATTAAGGAAATCTTCCTTATGTGGAAAACAGGAAATATGTGATACCTTAATGACTGATAATCATAACTGATTTCACTAAAGCATGTATTGCCTTGCATTCTTCTAGTTTTACATACAGGTTTATTTAATCATAGTTCCTTCAAACAAATCACAGATACTCTGAACAGCACTGGCTTTGATTTCACAGAGCAAATCAGTTAGACAAAGGATTAAAAAAATTAAGTCGTGCCAGCAGGTGGCGTGGTGGTTGAGGCTCTGAACTCTCACATGGCAGACCATTAGACCACGCTTCCAGTTCTGGACCTGGTGACTTGCTTTCTCACTTTATCTCTCTCTCTCTCTGTTTCCGTCTCTGGTGAGTGCGAGTGTCCTATAGCAAATTTAAAAATAATAAAAATAAATAAATTTAAACTTAAAACAAGTTGATAACTTCTTACTGTATTTTGATTCTAAGTTTTAATTTTTTTTCAGATGCAAGTTATCTATGGAGTAGGAAAGATCAAAGGTCCATTTCACATGGATTGGAAAGAGAAGTTCAGGCTGTGGTATCCAGAGTCTCCTTCTGTCCCCTCTGAGGTGGTGTCAGAATCGTACTGAGCTTCTCCTGGCTCGGTGTCACAACTCTGGGTACTTGGCCCTGTGTTTAGGAAGTGGATCACCTCAGCCCTCAGGAGTGGCAGAGGGAATTCAGCCATACGAATGCCTAACAGGAGTCAGAACGTGCTCCGTGCAGAGCCCAGGAAATGGCTTTTATATCTACTCATGCTAATTAGGAAATTACTGAAAATATTTCCCATATTTAAAGCGGCAGCACTCCTCATTGATATGCCGCGCTCTCCTTATACAGCACCCACGATGAATCAATGCTGACTAATCATCCATCACTGTCGACGGTAAATTACTGCCTGGAAAAAGAAGCAGTACAGCATTTAAAGCACTGAGAAGGAGTCAGCTTGTTCCCTGTGCAATTCCCCAACTGCAGAAAAGTGCAGGTGAAGCCAGAACCCCCATGGAAGGCCATGCTACTGGCCGAGAGATCAGAGCCCACGCACGGCGAGGGGGCGTCCCTTGGCCATCTCCCCTTCGCCTCGTCCAGCTTTGCACGTTACTACCTTTGACTCTGATAACAACGCTCAGGTGCGGGTCATCCTCTTGTTACAGATGGGCAAGACCAGCAACGTGCTCCGGGCCTCCCTGCCAGTAAAAGGGGACGACATGAACGGCATGCACATCAGCCTGACTGCAAAGCCTGTGTTGTGTGCACTGTGCTGCCTGCCACCTAGGGCTGGAGGTCCTTTGGTAGCTCAGACCAAGAAGCAGCCGGTACGTATGTTAATGTACGGGATACAAGGATGGTCTATGCAGCCACAGAAGACTTTCTGTGCATGTTCGAACCGTCACAACATAAGGTACTAAGTGCCTGCTGAGACTGTCAGGGGCTCGCGGTACTCACCCCAGCACATAGCACACAGCAAGGGTGTGACAAGCTAGAAGCTTCTCCCGAACTCTGAATTCTGAGAATATTACTGCATTTAGGAGACAACCATGCCGATTATTTTGCTCATCTCTCAGTAAGGTTATGCCACAGGTATTTGAGCAACAAATATTGGCTCAGTCCTACAGAGAAGAAGCAATCACTGCCTTTGTGATGGTCACAGCAGAGTGAACTGGAAGCCAGTAGAGAAGTAGACAGAGCCCGTCCGCAGTTACTGAGCTCTGCCTGCCCTCCCCCGTCTGGTTTCTGTGTTGCTGCCGAGGGCTTGCCTGCAGTGAGCTGACACGGTTCTCCTCTCACATAGGACTGAGACTCACCCAGTGGAGTTGTATAAAATATGATGCTGGTGACTTACCCGTTACTGTCACTCACTACTGCCTCAGTGAAGATAAAATGACTAAAAGAGGAAGCTCCTTATTCAAGGTATTCCAGGCAGCTGCCTTTGCTGGTGGTGGCTAGATTCTGGACTCACACTGCCTGGCTCAGAGTTCAGGCTCTGCTTGCTGCACCAACACTGAGCAAGTGTCCAGGCTCCCTCTCTTGGAGATGGCACCCATCACAAAACCTATCGACAGGGTTGTTCAGATAATAAATGAGGAATGCAAAGTGCTTGGCACGAGATACCCATGGGTGTGCACTTCACACACACCGGCTCTCACAGTGGAGACACTGTGGTCCATGTTCTTAAGTCAGAGAGTCTTCAAGAGTATGGGGCGACCCTGTGCCCCATCCAGTCCCTCCTGGAGCTGACTGTCCTAGGAAAGGAGTCAGACAAGGAGTCAAATGGATCTGTACAAGAACGGAACTAAGGTTCTGCCCTGCTTACTCCCACACAAGAGTCACTTCGCTCTCCCCCGCCCTGGCTCCACCCGTAGTAACAGCGTGGGAAACTTGTGGATGAACTTGCCGGCAGTCGGTATTACTCAGGTATCCCCCAAGTGCCCCAGCTCAGAAAGGACTTGGGAAAACATAGTAACGAGTCCGACATGGTCCCTGATCTCCTGGAAAGTACATGCTAGCGTGGGAGAAAGAACAAGGGAAAAGTAGACAAGCCAAAAATAGTTTGTAACAAATGATGTGAAGGAAACGAGATCAATACACACATGATAGAGAATGATGGGAATGGTGTTTATTTAAGAGCAGCGGACGGGCATCTCTGATGCCTGAAAAGGTCGCATTTCCCGAGACCTGGAAGACTAGAGGGGGTGGCTACGCCCAGCCAGGGAAGAAAATTCAGAGGGGATGAAAGAGCACTCCCTGTGGTCCTGAGGCAGGGGAGGTGGGTATATTCCAGACACTGGATCTTGGCCGTCAGCAAGGAAGGGCCCTTCAGAAGAGGTCATGTGAGGGTGGAAGGAGCCAGACTGCAGGGCGGCGGGGAGCTACAGTGTGACTGAGTTCTCCCTGCACGGTCAGTACGAGCTGGTGCTGCTGCCACCTCCCCTCCCCACCATGTCCGTGCTGAGATTTGGCTGGTACAGGGTAGGAGGCTGAGAACTGAGTCCAGTCGTGGGGTTGTATATCAGGGCCACCCAGGCAGTAGCACACACAGAGCTGGGCCCACGAAGGAAGGGTCCTGGGTTCACATCCTAGGACTTCCCCGTGCTCACAGGGCATGGGATCTGGGCTGGCTGAGAAGGGGTGGACTGCAGGGCGGGGACCACGGGGACCCTGCCGGGAGTACCTTTCTCTCTCCACCTTTCTCATAGGAGGAATGAATAAATTTTTGTTAAGAAGAAAATGATGTCTGGGCCGGCGGGTGGCATGGTGGTGCAGCGCTGGACTCCCACATGGCTGACCACAGTTCGAGTCCCAGACCTGGCAGGCTGCTTGCTGTCTCACTTTCTGCTATCTTGATTTCCGCTGTTTCGTCCTATCTCTCTCTCTCCTCCCTCCCCTCTGGTGTGTACATGTACCCTATAGCAATCATCATCATCATCATAATAAACACAAATCAGTAATTAAAAAAACTGAGGTCTTTGGGAGGAGACTAGGATTAGGGTTAGGGACAGGACCCTGTGGTATTTTACGAGGACTGAGACCAGGACAGGGACTCACGGACACAGTGCACGCTCTTGAGCCCCTGCTTCGTGGTGAAGCACGAAGACCCTCCCCAGATGTGACTGTGGACCCAGATCTTCAAACTGCGAGTCGAACACACCCTTGTCCTTAGAGATGGCCCAGTATCAGGCGGTTTCTATTACTAGCAAGAGAACAAGCCAGATCAGGCATGGAAGGGTCCAAGCAGGGCCGTGAAGAAGTGACATGACTCACGTCCTAAGATGACTAGTATCGGAGGCGGGAATGAGGCTGCGAGACCAGGAAGGTCCCTGCAGGAAGAACCCCATGATGGGGATGGGGAGGAGAGACAGACAAAGACGTGCAGAGCAGCAGTGAGAGACGCCCGCTGGCCCAACGGATGGTGAGCCAGAGAGCACGGCTGGGGGCTGGAGAGAGCTGCTGGCCGGGAAGCCCAGTGGGAGCCAACGCAGTGGGAGCAGCTGCACTGGGCTTGGGCTTGGGCCAGTGACGGCAGAACTGGAAAAGGGAAGCTACGTGAGGCTGCAGTTGGTCCTCTTCTCTCCTTATTTATTTTCCCACCTTCTCCCCCCTTAACAGGCTCTCAGCGAGGAGCTTGACATGGATGTCTTGGTGATTGAATATAAATGTGCTTAATTCATTACAGGCCAAGATAAAGGGAACTCGGCCTCTCCCTGAGGGTCATTATCTAGATATGATTATATTGTAAATTGAAGCCAGGTCTCTGGAGGCAGCCAATCGATCGCCCGTCTGCCTGGCCCCCAGTACCCCTTCATGGCGATGCGGCACAAATCTCCCACCCAGTCTCCACGCGGCAGCCCTGTGTTCACCGCACTCAGCTTCTGATGTCAGAAAAGCAGTCCTAAGCAACTGCCTAAAGAAAAAACTAATTAAAATGTTTTCGTCTGTTCTCAAGACTCATCCTGAGCTCATATATTGACTTAACTACTGTTCCCGTGAATGATCTTTTAAAATCAATAGCTCCTAAGCCCCATGGGGCTTGAGAGTGGGTAGAGAAAGACCATCAGTTCCCTTTAAAACCAGGTGGTGGTGTGCTCACCTGTAATCCGGAAACTCAGGGAGGCTGAGCAGGAAGAGCAGAGCTCAAGGCTGGCCTGGGCAACACAGGAGACCCTGTCTGCCAAGAGCAGGAGTGGAGGTGCAGCAGAGACCGGGGCAGGAGGGCTGCGGCATATGGGACCAACTTTACAAAACAAGTGAGTAGAGGGATGTGAAGTCTTGGGTCACTATGGAGGTAACTGCACAGTGCAGGAGGGAGAACTATACTGCTATTCAGAAGGGGCAAATCAAATGAAAATGCTCTACATTCTGAGTTTCCACCTCTGAAGCTAAAGTCCCTCAACGAACCATCACCCAGTCAAGAATGCGCTTCAGGAAGTGCCTGGCAGTAATGTGGAACGGGGGACCCTGTCAACCTCTCTGACACTTGAGAAGGTAAGAAGATAACTGTGGGGACTAGCAGATGGCATAGTGGCTATGTCGGTGGACACAGGGAGGATACAGTCACTAGACCAGAGCTCTTTCTCCTAGAATGCCATGACTCAGGGCGTTTCTTCTACAGAATAAAAGCATTGATTTTGGCTTCTTTTACAACAGATTGAAAAAGTTATACCCAATTGTTCCACAGAACCCAAGAAGGTTTACTTTCAAGAACCCTTTGCAGATAACAAATTGTGAGGCTGTTCAAGTCCCTTAGGTAAAATGCATGTAATATGCATGCAGTACCCTGTGTTCTTTAAATCATCTCCAGATTACTTATAACATGGTTATAAATCGTGGCGATCCTGTGTTGCTCAGGGAATAACACAGAAGTTGAAGTTATATGTGTTCAGTACTCATGCAGCCATGGGAGGCCTAACTAGAGTCTCTGACAGCAACCGTGGGACATTTTCCAGTGGGGAGCTGGTTGAATCTACAGATGTGGGGCCTGTGAGTACAGTGAAGCATATTTTAATAGCATCACATGGTGTATGGTGGGATATATTTGATGGGATAAAGATAAAGCATGTCATTAGCTTTGAAATACATACTTGAACCAGGATGACAAAAGTGAGCATAGGTAAAAAAGGACTTGAGGGATCTGGACATACCCTAGGGACCAAGCGGCTCTGGGTGGGAAGGTGTCACACAGGTACAGGACAATAACCTAGATCTACGAGGAGGGGGAAGAGGAACATGGCGACAGTAATAGAACTCCGTAAGACACAGAAGACTACTGGCTTTAGAGGAAAAACTCAAGTCTGATTTTATAATAAAGTTTGATGTGAAATATCGGGCATATGAAAATAGCCACTTAGGGGCCAACAGATGGCGTGGTAGTTAAGGCACTGGACTCCCTCGTGGCTTGCTTTCTCACTTTCTCTCTCTCTCTCTCTCTCTCTCTCTCTGCTTCTCTCTGACCAAGTTTTAAAAAAGTAAAGATAAATAAAATTAAATAATTCTTTTAAAAAAAGAAAATATCAATTTTTTGAGAGGTTTTTGCTATAGTGCACGTGCACTCGCCAGAGAGACAGAGACAGAGAGACAGAAGTGAGAAATCCCCTTCCCCCCAGGAGGAATGGCCACGCCACAATCCCTTCTCCTCCACTCTCCTCTTGGAGATCTTTGACACGCATGCTTGTGTGCCTGGCATGAGTTTAAGCCACTGGGTCTGGGACTCAAACCACAGTTGACTGCGTGGGAGTCCAGCAGCATAGCCATTATGCTAACTGCTGGTCCCAAAAATATCAGTCTTAATGGTTTCATTATTACCTCTAGTTTTATGTAAGTTCAAAATTTTCTTGAATAATAAATTAAGCACAAACAATGAAAAATACCCAATCTTGGAATAAAGTGAGAAGGCTTTTGCAATAGTTCAGGAATGAAAGTGGATTGGATCAGGATAGAAGTATGTGAGATAGAAGAAATGGATAGAGGGACCTGACAGGGGTACAGCAGTGAAATACAGGGCTCAGAAAGGCAGTCCCCCATGAGAAAGTTACTGGTTCCAGTCTAGAGCTCTCCCTGAGTACAGGGTCTCAAACCCAAGGGGAGCTCAAAGAATTATAGAGCTCCTAGGAAAGGAGAGGAGAGTGAACAGAAGGTCAGAGGCAGGAGTTACAGTGACAAGTGAGAGTACAGGCTTAGGAGGGAGAAAGGTGCTCACTTCCTGGTTCTGTCTTGGTCAAGGTCATCACTGATAACAGCTGACATCTACCATGTGCTCGTCTGGGTCAGCTTCTCCATAAAATTCTTCATGAGCATTGCAGTGAGTACAAAAAATAGCAAAATCATCTCAGTTTTCCACCCACAAGGAAAAAAATTTTTAAAAATTCATAGTAAATTAATAACATGGTTATTATGTATGTATTAAGTCAATTACTATATTTCTAACTATAGATCTGCAGAGATGTTCACTGTTCAGTAATTATACAGATTGATCCCAAGAAAATCCCAGACAGTCCAAAAATTTTATATATCTCACTATTCTCTGCTTCTCTCTGACCAAGTTTTAAAAAAGTAAAGATAAATAAAATTAAATAATTCTTTTAAAAAAAGAAAATATCAATTTTTTGAGAGGTTTTTGCTATAGTGCACGTGCACTCGCCAGAGAGACAGAGACAGAGAGACAGAAGTGAGAAATCCCCTTCCCCCCAGGAGGAATGGCCACGCCACAATCCCTTCTCCTCCACTCTCCTCTTGGAGATCTTTGACACGCATGCTTGTGTGCCTGGCATGAGTTTAAGCCACTGGGTCTGGGACTCAAACCACAGTTGACTGCGTGGGAGTCCAGCAGCATAGCCATTATGCTAACTGCTGGTCCCAAAAATATCAGTCTTAATGGTTTCATTATTACCTCTAGTTTTATGTAAGTTCAAAATTTTCTTGAATAATAAATTAAGCACAAACAATGAAAAATACCCAATCTTGGAATAAAGTGAGAAGGCTTTTGCAATAGTTCAGGAATGAAAGTGGATTGGATCAGGATAGAAGTATGTGAGATAGAAGAAATGGATAGAGGGACCTGACAGGGGTACAGCAGTGAAATACAGGGCTCAGAAAGGCAGTCCCCCATGAGAAAGTTACTGGTTCCAGTCTAGAGCTCTCCCTGAGTACAGGGTCTCAAACCCAAGGGGAGCTCAAAGAATTATAGAGCTCCTAGGAAAGGAGAGGAGAGTGAACAGAAGGTCAGAGGCAGGAGTTACAGTGACAAGTGAGAGTACAGGCTTAGGAGGGAGAAAGGTGCTCACTTCCTGGTTCTGTCTTGGTCAAGGTCATCACTGATAACAGCTGACATCTACCATGTGCTCGTCTGGGTCAGCTTCTCCATAAAATTCTTCATGAGCATTGCAGTGAGTACAAAAAATAGCAAAATCATCTCAGTTTTCCACCCACAAGGAAAAAAATTTTTAAAAATTCATAGTAAATTAATAACATGGTTATTATGTATGTATTAAGTCAATTACTATATTTCTAACTATAGATCTGCAGAGATGTTCACTGTTCAGTAATTATACAGATTGATCCCAAGAAAATCCCAGACAGTCCAAAAATTTTATATATCTCACTATTTGTCATTCTATCTACATATTTCTCTCACATGTAAAGTCTTCTAGAGTTCTTTAACTGCCTCAGTAGTGTATACTGAATACCGTATGAAAATGTGTATGGTGAACAAAAGCAACAGGTTAACTCTGCTAGTCTTGGAAATCAGAGGGCACTGAGTGGAATATTTCAAAACAAAACAAACAAACAAACAGACAAAAAAACAGCCAAAATCTTCCATCACATTATAAAGTTAAATAAAAATATCGCCTATAAAATTCTACCCAAAATGTGATTGCAAAATCCCATTATTCAATATGCAAAGTTAACTTTAGTTAATGAAACCATTGATTTAATTATATGATGAGATTATGCAGAATCTTTTCCTATCTTATACCAAAATTCCAGGTCAACAAAGATCTATGTCCAGAGAATAGTTTGGAGTATTTACTCTTGGGTTCAATCTACACAACACGAAAGCAAACAAGTAAGTGAAGAGGTCGGTGGAAAGCAAATACGAATCCACTGTAAGAGGTGGGCTTTCTAATTTGATGGTTTGTTTCAATCGTTTTCTGTTGCACTAATACACACTCTCAGCTGTGATCAGAACAGGGACAACGCTGCCCTCTGCCTCTGCCCTGTCCTAAGTGCTGTGAGCCCTTTATCCAATGTTGAAGATAAATCCCCTCTGCTGCCAGAATGTGTTTGCCCAATAAACATGTGCACAGCTTTAGGTGTTAAAGACCAGAGGAAGTCAGTTGGCTGCACAAAGAGTATTTCACCCACAGAATAAACTACGACATTGCTAAAGAAGCTTTAAAAGAATCTATTACCAACTTGGATTCTGTGTTAGTTCACGAACTACGGATTTGGGGAGACAACTCCAGCCATCCGCTTGGGATTTCTACACTGGAAATTCCAGCTGTCATCTTGAACCGTACATACTCCTGCAATCCTTATCCCCCACCTTACCCAACATACCCTACCACTCTTCCTCCTCTCAGTAAAGGGGAACTGTAGCCAGACCAAGGGCCTGGAGACATTGCTGATGGATGTTCTTTTCACATCTAGTTCCAATTTGCCAGGAAGTCCTTCTGGTTGTCTCTCCAAAGTAGCTCCATTCTGCACTGAGTTCTTACCATGTCTGTGACAATTAGCAGAATTTCTTGCTTGGCAAGTACCTACAATGTAAAACTAGTCTCACTCTTCCTCTTTGGGCTCCTACAATCTAGACACAGGATCCAGAGAGATGGTTTTAAAGATAAATCACATAATTTCATACTTTGTTCAAAACCCTCAAGGATTCTTTATTCCTGTATATTGTTTTTTTTCAATTGTTACACATTCTCCTGCAAGCCCCTTGCCTCTCCCCCTGCAGAGGCTCTGCTTCAGCTCTGTCAGCTGGAATGTTCCTGTTCTGTATTTACATTGCTAACTCCCCTTACTCAATATAAATGACCTCTCCTGATCTCCTTCATCTTGCTCTATTTTCCCCCTATGGCTGATATCACCTTTTAGATCTCTATGATCCACTTATTTATGATGTTTATTGTATATTCTCGACCCCACCCATTAGCATGTGAGCCACAGAGGAACACAGATCTGTGTCTTTTCTAATCACTGATGTATACTGGGAACCTAGAACACCAAATAATGGTTTCTACTTTTTAAAAAATAATGTCTTTCTATTTCTCCTAGGAAACCTCTTTAGGACTCCTCAGAATCTCCACCAAGAAAAAAAGATCAGGTCATTGTAACACTAAAACAAAATGATCTTCAAAATCCAGCAAGCGTTCTTAATCTCATTGACAATTCTTCCAATAAAACAAAGCCTTTTTTTCTTCTAGGTACCCAAGAATGTCTCAGGGTTATTTTGCTTCATTTAGATTTGTATTTTTCTTAATTTAGGAGAGTTTCCATTTATTTTTTTAAGTAACAATGTGTGCACTGCTGTTTATAGCTTCAGTTTCCCTTCTCAGAAAAAGTGTGATGGTAGCAATGCCACTAACAGCCCCTTCAGGGGAATTTGTTCTCTGTAAAGATGGTCTCTCAATATTCTATATTAAATCCCTAATTCACTACTGAAATACAATACAATGAAAAACTGGAGACCAAAAGTATCTCAAACATTTCTTGACTTTTCATCGATAATTCAGAAGACAGCACAGTGGTTTGTTGAGGACCACTGCAAGAAACATGTGTTGGAGGTCAGTTAGCAGCTCATTCCAGAGGATTGTGAGGGACCATCAAATTTGTGGGTACATTTTATTAAAGGAGGGCTCCATGATCATAGGATTGGTGCTTCTGTACCAGTAACCAGATACGGAGAACAGCTGTCACTAATTATTGATCTCTTTGTATGACTTTTCAACTAAAAGAATACTATCTTCAAGTGAACCCATGGTGTGGTGGTTAAGGCAGCTGGATTTCATATGGCCAACCACATGGCTTAAGTCCAGGACCCAGTGGCTTGAGAAACATGCCAGGCATGTGTGCCTACGTGACCAAAATCTCAAAAGGAGGGAGAGAGGAAGAGAAGGAATTGTGGCATGAACATGCCCCATGGGGAGTGTGTTCTTGCTTTCCCTCGCTCCGTTTTTCCAGCAAGTACATACATGCCACCTGGAGAAAAAAAAAAAAAAAGAAAGAGAAAGAAAGAAAAAGAAGACTACCTTCATATCAAAGGCTATTCTAAAGCCATGCATTGGGAGGTTGAGTGCTATGCATTGGGAGCCAGAACCCACATGACTGTCATTTAGAATTCCAGTACCAGTGGCATGAAAAACACACTATGTGCATATGTGTGTGTGTGTGCCCCAAATCCTGGGGGATAAAGAAATGCCCCCCCAGGGAGTGCTCGCTCACTCTCTCCCTCTCCCCCCACAGCTGGTGAGTACATGAATCCTCTGGCATCTAAAAAAGGAGTGAGGGGGGTCCAAGCCTCCTAAGGACTAACAATTCCGGGTGACTTTCTGCCTCACATTTGGGTCAAAGCAGGATCACTGGGAGTGTGTGTGTCCACACCACTGAGAGCAGAGATAAAGCTCTCCAAAGTGTCTATGAGCAAACTGTCCATTGGATACCGAAAATGTAGCAATCTAGTACCAAAGACATTTCTATCAGCTACATTCATATTTCTGACCTCTAAAGACAAACAAAATTTCTCTAATTCTCTCATTTTAAAAAGACATCATGCTCTCCAAAGACTTGCCCTTTATTTCACTCATAAAATTTTCTAAAACCCTCTTCTACTGTGTCTTAGTTTGAAATGTAATTTAAATAAACTCAATAGCTAAGAGTGAGAAGCTTCAGTGTAATTCAACCAATAGAGCCTAAAATCCCTAATGATCTAATTAAAAGCAGGTTAAAGAATGTTGTACTTGACTTTTTGCTTCCTCAGATATCTCACACTTGATCAAAAAGCATAGAATGTTCAATGTTATTAACACATTTCAATACCATCAATTTAAGATCTGATATTTAAGCATTTAAAATAAAACCAAAATTAAGATTCAGAACCCAATGCTGATTTCTCCTTTCAGATGACAGATAAACTCCGGTATGTCAAAACATGGTCTATGCAATTCAGTTTCCGTACAAATAAATAATTCAGCACCAGGTAAGAGAGGGCTGGGAGAACTCAGGATTCTGCTATAAGAATATTAGTGAGAACATATATTGAAAGCTAAAGTTGCTTGTATATTTTCACCTAGAATATTAACATACAATATTATAAATAACATTTTTATGGTAAGTTAATTTTTTAAATAAAATTTTTACTATAGAGCACATGCACTCTCCAGAGATGCAGGAAGAGGCAGAAAGCGAGAAATCACTCCCCAAGGGGAATGGCCATGCTGCAATCTCCTCTCCTCCAACCTTCTTTCGGGATGTTGGGCGCATGCACATGTGCCTTTTGTGAGTGTCAAGCCTTCGGGTCCAGGACTCACCCCACGGTCAGCTGTGTGGAGTCCAGCCACATAGCCATTACACTGTCTACTGGTCCCAGCAAGTTCCTTTCTGTATAAGCTGCTGAAGAAGAGAGCATTTCTACATGCGTGCTTTTAGCTCACAGAGTTAAAGACAACTTCCCACCAACCTGAAAGAGCAAAGTTGGTTTATCAATCAGCCTTTAAGGATACTGCTGACTTTATCACAAGGGTCAGGTAATTTTTGTCACATTGTGACGTAAGTTGGATACAAATTCCAACTTCTATGCTGATTAGTTTGGATTACTATCTAATTTTATAGCAGAGACTCTAAGTTCGTCAATATCTAATGGTAATACCAAGGAAGAGCACCGGTTAGTGTATAAATTACTAATCTGTATATGATTTCTTGTTGAAAATAAAAGTATCTGTTAATACAACGGAATTTCAATATGTTCATGGAAAAAATGGAATTAAAGTATGAGTTTATCTTGGCCCAAAAAGTGTTGAAATCCATGCATAGTTTTTCATAATACGCATTTCCATGAACTTGATGAAGAGCCCTCATACAAGTCCTTCTACCCTCTTCATTAGTGATGTTGCCCCCTAGGATGGAATTCAAAATTCTTTATGGATATTTTTTATTTACCAATGATCGTGCTCAAGGATAATCTTCCTACTTATACCAATAGCTTTGAGAATAAAAATAGAAACTCAATAAAAGTGGTAATTGCTTTTGTCTGCTGTGATTACTGCTGAGTGTTCAAGGCGCTGCAGAACTGCAGAATTTTGTTAGGCTGCGGATCCAGTATAACTAGTGAGTGTTAATTAATAGGCGACTAACAAAACCACAAAGTCAAAATGAAATGTTACATTCGGGGCCAGAAGCCACGGATGAGGTCTGACTGCTACAGCTGTACTGCTTTTTCCTTTCCGGGTTGCTTAGTAGCCCCACATGACTGTCTTTGGGTGTCAGAGCAGCCTGGGTAGAGCTCCCTTCAAATTCAAGAATAATTCTCCCTGGCACAAATAAATAACATCATTAGCAGTGACATCTTTAAACAACAGGCATCATAAAAATAATTCTGTCAAGAAAATGAAAAAGCCTGATTTTCAATGTGATGCAGGCTTTGAAATTATGCAGGTAAATACCCAAATGATGTGTAATGAATGAAAAAGAGAAGACTTGAAAAAAATAGATGGTATATTCTCTGAGTTTCATTCCTACAAAGCAATATAATATATAGAAGAAATAATTATTATGGGAGATGAAAAGGAAATCCATGTATCAATCAAAAAGAGAAAAGGGCTGCATTCCCAGGTGTAAGACATTAAAATTAGGTCCTGAAATAATTTCAAAATTAGTGAAATAAATCACAAAAACAGGCTAAATGTCTGTTCAAGCATAAAGAAAATTACGAAGATGACGAGAAGGAGTGTGTCTTCCAATGCAGCACATGGGATAGTCCAGAACGACCCACAAGGGGGCCGCCTGGTAAATGCCACGGACAGGCGGCCCTGAGCTCTCCAGTGAGGGCCTGCGGTCAGGATCACAGACGGAGGAGACGCAGGCAGTGGAGAGTGGGGCCTGAGTCCAGGAGCAAGGAGGATAAAAAGCAGCAGAATAGAAATCAATATTAATGCCAGAATGGTGATCAAAGCATCACAACTCAACGCCCAGACCCTGGGCGGTGAAGCTTGAAAGAAATGAAAAGATACATATGCATAATCCTTCATTTATTTTCCCAGCCTGAGCGTGGAGGGGAAAAATAAACAGGAAAGAACTGCTCGCAGCGGAGGCTGCCTTCATTTTCAGAAGAGGCCCGAATGTGCTTGGAGGCTGATCGAGGAGGTGGCTTTGCAGTAGACAGGGTGGGAGATGCCAGGAGTGGGAGATTGGCCTTGTGACACATGCAGGGAAGACACGTGGCCTTGGCAAGGTTGAGGATAGACACTTCCTGTTCTGACCCATGGGCAGTTCAGAGTTCAAGCCAGAGAGCATTCACATCCTGCTTCACCAAAGATGCCACCTTCTTTCTCCTCATTGTCCTCCCTAGATGACAGCTTCAACCCTTCTCTGGGAAATTGTGAGACGTAGGGAGAGAGAACTCAAGAGCCAACACATTTCAGTGTGGGAAGACAGCACAGCAAGCAAGCACGCAGCAGGACGTCTTCTGGGTGCGTGAACAAGCCAGCACTCCAAGAGCAGTGTCTGACTGGTCACACAGGGCAGCCAGCCCTGCACTCTGGGGCTGTACCTTGCCTGTCCCACTGGGCATGTGACAGCCCGGGGCCCAGCTCAGTGGTGCTCACACACCATCCTTTGGAAGCTCTTTGAACAGGAAGTCAGAAAACAATGGCCCTGACCCATCCCCTAGCAGCCAGCACACCTGAGTCGGAGAAGGTTCCCACTCTTGCGTGGCACCAGTGCCTTAAATCCAAAGCAGGAGACACTAATTGAAGCCATTCTGTGTTCAGCTGCGACCACTGATGGAGGTCTACAGCGGCAGATACACTGCCTTCAGAGAACTTTCAATCTCGTGAGTGCACCCCTTATTTCAAGCCAAGCACCCAGTGAGCAGTCTGAATGTTAGATGAAAATGATGGTGCTAGGATCTGCCAGCCGGCACCTGACCAGCGTTCCATGGTGGAAATAAACAGTACCTCGCTGTGTAACGGCACGGGTTGGAAACTCCCTGGAGACACTCAGGGCGGAAATGGGAATGATCAGTGTGCTCATGAGCAGACTGTCGATGGTGTGTTTCTGTGCTGCAATTTTTAAACATGAAAAATAACCAAGAAATTTGGATTAGACCAATTTGTTTCCAACTCTTTGTTAAAATGCAAACTAGGAAGTTTTCAGGATCAGTAATTCTGGAAAAAAAACATACCCAAATTTATCTCCCCAACCACACCTCCTATGCACCTATTAAAAGGTCCAGGTCTACATACAGAAGGAGCCCTGCAATGGCTGGACTTCCAGAGGGATTCAGGGAAGGGCCAAAGGCACCAGACAGGCTGACGTTCCTACACTCCAACTAGAACCACACAGAGAAGCCCAAAGTTCAAGTTTCAGAGCAGAGCTGGCACAGGCAAAGAGGTGGTGTGACTCTGGGTGGCTGTGGCAGCTGGCCTTCAGCCACCTTGTGGGCTACAAGTGACAGCTGTCTGGGTATATCCAGCAGAACTGTGCAGACTGCAGCGGGTGGAAGGGCACGGCAGGCAGACCCCACCCTCCTACCTCTCACTTTCTTCTGGGTCTTCTCAATTTGATTGTCACTGACAGCACCAAATCCAGATGCTAAGTAAGGCTCCTTCCTGTTTATTTTAATATTCTTGTTGAGGTTTAGGGAAAACAAAAGCAAGCTAACCATGACCCAAACCAAACAAACCAAGTTCTCCCTCCTTTACTCCCACATACTCTCTTATTCCCCCAAATGCTACCAGGTGAGGTTAGGCCACCCAGTGCTCTCTGAGAAGACACTAAACCCAGGCCCGTTTCTTCCTCACAGCCTAATGCTCCACAGCGTCAGTGACTTACGTGATCAGTGACCTTCCTTACCAAGACCCAGATGGTCATCTCCATCCACCCTAAGAGATAAGAGACTTTTATGGCCCCCCCTATGGTGAGTCTCCTTTTACCCCTGTAAAATGGTGCAATCCACTGAAGTCCTAGATAAAACTTTGTCAGGCTAATTTATTTTAGCTACAGCAAACAAGCAATAGATCTCAATGGTCTCACACAATGAGGTATCATCCTTGCTCCAATAAAATCCTAAGCAGGTTAGCGGGGGCCCTCCTGCATCTGGGACCGGGGGACCCACAATCCTGCCATCTTGTGGAGCCACCATGTCTCCACTTGGACTTCCAGGTTGCTGAAGCAAGAGAAGTGAGGATGGGACACACTAGTGTTTAACGACCCCTGCCTATGGGTAACACTTTCACACTCTGCCCTGTGCCGAGAGCTAGTCCCACGGCTTTCCCTAACTGCCAGAGGCCAGAGGAAAGAGCCGCTTGGAACAGATGATGTGCAACCACAGCAGGGACTGCTACTTCTCCACCGTAATTTGCATACAGGAAGGGTCTTTTCCTTGCATTTGCACAGTCTGCCTCTCAATGGTTGTTAACCTTGTTTGAGGCAGTACGGAAGTCTCTCTTCTCATGCTCTACTGAGGTAACTGGATACATTGTAAATCACTAAAAACAAGCAAGTAGAATGTTCAATGAAAAAGAACAATGCCTGGGGCTAGCAGGTGGTGTGGTGGTCAGGGCACTAGAATGCACATGGCTGAGTGAGTGGTTTGAGTCCCTAATCCAGCGGCTTGATGGACAGGCCAGGCAGGATTGCATGCCCAGAATCCCAAGAGGAGAATGGAGGAGAAGGGACTGTAGCATGGCCATTACTCATGGAGGAAGGGAGGGTGTAACTTTCTCTATCAAGCGCATACACTGCATAGTTAAAAAAAAAAAACAACAACAACAACAAAAACACTTTTGCCTTTGTATATACTATAAATCAGGAAGTAGGTGAGGTTAAGAACTTGGTAAAGAATCAAAAAATAAATTAGGAGAAAATAAAGAAAAAGGGCCAGACTGATAACACAGCAATTAAGTGTTGTATACAGGAATCAGATGCCACATAGCCAAATGCAGTTCAAATCCTAGCCACAGCAGCTTGAAAAACATTCTGGGCACATGTCCCTGTGTGCCCCAAATCATGATGTGATGGAGACATGGAAGGGGCAGCAGCGTGAACACGCCCCAGTGGGGTGCTTCCCTTCCCCTCTCTCACACACTCACAATCACATCTATGCACTCTCTAGCAATAAAAGAAATTAAATGAAAGGGAGATGACAGTT
>NW_006159614.1:1919870-1933387 GCF_000334495.1 Tupaia belangeri chinensis | reverse complement strand
GACACGCCCTGTGCACTACACACACTGTGCTGGTTTCCACGAGTGCCCCAGGTCACGGTGAGGAACACTCCCCAGGCAGTGGTGCTGGGACGTGGGGCTTAGAGGAGGGGTCAGGTGCACCACCCTCATGGATGGACTGATGACCTTACTGCAGGAGTGAGTTCCTTGTAGAAGAATGAAGTCAGCCTCCCCCTGCTCTCTGCCGCCCTCTCTTTGCCTTTCTACCATGGCACGACAAAGCGGAGAAAGTCCTCACCAGATGCCGTCACCTGGGTCTTCAACATCCCAGCCTACAGTCTCTGTCCATGCTGAGTTACCCAGCCTCAGTTATTCTGTTAGAGCAGCACACAGGACCAATCCACACACCCAATAATAGTCCACATTGTCACTGGCATATCGTTAGTTGTAAGCAGATGTGGTAAATTCTTACTTAAAGCTCCCACACAAATGGAATTAATTATCATCCTGGTGGTTTCCACCTTCCGCTATCCAGTGTCCTCAACTGAGAATGCGGACGGAGTAAATGTTAAAGATTAGATTTGCACATATCATCCTTGGAGCTGCAGGAGGCTCCTGTGGTTGTAAAAGCAATCCTCTCAACTTAAAAACAAACAATAAAACACTTTAATTTTTTTTTTTTAATTCTGAGTGGCAATTAATGGGCAATAGTTGTGAAAAAGGCAGAATGTGAGGCATTTGCTCATCATCCTCTTACCTTCTCCCACCCACTAAATATTTACTGAACACCCACCATGAGTGAGGCACGAACCTGAACACTGGTGATACAGTAGTGAGAAAAGCTTATCTTGGCCTTGTGCAACTTAACTTCTAGAACACATCTGGATCCCTAGCTTGTAACATATTTTTCTAGTTGGTTGTTTTTTTTGTTTTGTTTTGTTTCAGTCTTCCTTCCCCGACTCTGCAACGTGGGTTATCCCTGGATGACCTTCATGGGCCTTCTCCCACAATCTACACTGTCTCCTATTCTTCTCACATCGTTGACTGAGGGTGACACCGTCCCTATATTGAAGCCATCAGCTCACTTATTTCTCAGAAGCTCTGTCACCTACTGTCAGGGCAATTCTGTCAAAAGAAACACTACACTCTACAATTGACAACCTGAGTGTTATTTTCACATTCTGTTTATGCGGTTCACTGCCTGGCCAGCCTGAGAAGACCACAGGTCTGGTCTGCTTCCAGGATTCGCTTTTGTTGCTCTCACTCCAGGCCATTAACACCTGTAGAAAGATCCACTTCTGGCGTGGCACCATTGCGCACTGCTTTTATTCCAAGACCTTGTTTTTCTCTGTTGCATTCTTTAGCACAGATAACATTCTTTGTGTTTGGACAAGTAACACATCCTGGAGAGGCCCAGGGTGTGCGGAGTCAGGATTTACACTCGCCCCAACGACTACATACTTCTGTGACTTTAAACAAGTCACTTTTCTCCTTTTTCCTTAAGAAGATTCTTGGTTCAGGGATGCTCAGCAAAGAGAATGTTCTCCTATTTTATTTACCAAGGGGTTTCATGGTGATAGATTCTAGTTTACTCCACCTCCACCATGAGTATGCTGCTGTTCTGGCTGGACTGTGACTTGGCTCTCACAAAGAACACAGGGTCATCTGGTTGCTTACCATCTGTATTAAGAGCAAAAGGCTCACATCTTCCTTGGAATATTTTTAAATAATCCTTTTTCTTTTCTTTTTTTTCCTTTCTAATTTTTGCTATAGGGTGCATGAGACAGGGAGAGAAAAAGAGAAAGAAATGAAAAGTGAGAAATCACCCCCCACCACAGAGGGGATGGCCACACCGCAATTCCTTTTCCTCCACTCAGTATTTTGGGCATGCACAGGCACCTGAAGTGGTTTCCCAGCAGCTGGGTCCAGAACCTGAACAGGGAAGTCAGCCATATGGGATCCGTGCTACCTGCTGGCCCGAAATAGTCCTTTTCCTAACTTCCTCTTGCTCACAGTTTAAGACCACACATCAGGTTTCTGATCACCCTGCCAGTCTTACTCCTGTCTTGTGGATCTTTATCCACCCCTCCCTTGAGGGCTGCTGTCCTAGAGAGGTGCTCCTCAATCCCTCCCCTCAGCGTGGATTCCTGCACCCCGCCCCTCAGTGTGGATTCCGGCTGATATCCACAACCCCCAACACACCCTCTCCCTCACCATGACAATTGTCCACCCTGTGGGGATATCGGGTGTTCTTTGAGGGGCTCTTCTTGTCTACCTCAGGACTCATTCTGCCATCGTATAATAGATGCCATCTCTGATTTCTGCACAAATAGAAACTTCATTTAAACGCCACATATTTAGGTCTCTCTTTCACTTTATTCTTGCTATCTTAATTCCTTAAAGATTGGGCCTAAGAGGAGTCAGCAGGTGGCATAATCATTAACGCACTGTACTCTCACATGGCTGACCACAGTCTATGTTCAAGACCCAGCAGCTAGGAAATCACACCAGGCATATGCGCATGTGTGCCCCAAATCCCAGGGTGAGAATGGAGAAGGGAATAGAGCATGGCCATTCCACCTGGGGGAGTGATTTCTCACTTTCCCTTTCATTGTCTCTGTCTCTCTGGTGAGCGCATACACCCAATGGCAAAACCCTTAAAAGAAAAAAGATTGAGCCTAAGAAAATGCAGCCGCTTTATCCATCCAGTACTGAATCACAAAACACTGAGGTGTTGGCTTGTTTTGTTTTCTTTTAATTTATATAGCCATTAAATGGTTGGCAGTAAACCACAAGACAGCATCAATATATCTCATAGCAGCAGCAGCTTCCTCTTTTAATAACTCAATAGGTCTTTAAATACTCACCAAATCCTTCAATAGCCTACAATAGCCACCAGGCAGAAGTCTCTGCCCGTATGTGTTTATTTAATTCATTAAGAGAAACATAAAAAGTGGATGTGGTCTACTGAGTCACAGTCATATTTTCAGGTCTTGGGATGTAAATTTTCTTAACCATGAAGGAAGAACAGAACAAGGAAAGACACTAACCACAGAGGGACCTAACATGATGGGGTATGTGACAGCAAGATGTGGGTGCTATTTGCTCCTTTTCTTTTGGTATTGATTTCCTTATGGTTGACTAGGGAACTTGAGTTAACATGGTAAGAAATATTTAATGCTTTCTTCCTCTATGTTATATATGTTGGCTTATAAGGTGGAATTCATTGTAATTATAAGAGACTTCATTGAACATTTTCTAAGCTGAAATATTATGCATTGTTTTCCTTTGGAAAGGAGAGGGATGGACTTTTTCTAATCCCCCACTTCCTTATTCCTGTGAAATAGTTTAATCAAATCTTCTAGGAATATAAATAAATTAATACAGATATCTACCTACTTAAGGAATTTCTTAGAATGGTGACTCCCTGGATACTGGAGGTTTGAAACAAATATGAGATGATGAGGCTGAAAGTGGCTGAATATTATTGGCCACTCCTAGGAGCTAAGCAAGATCTAGAATATTCCCTCCCAAACAGCAATCATTTAAAGATGAAGCTGTCAAACAGACCGCTGGAACAAGGTATTAGCTCCTTGTTACTAGAAACAGGAAAACAAGTGTTCAACTCCCTCAAAACCTGATGCATGAACTTAGGAAAATCCTTTAAATTTCCTTGAGCCTGTTTTTGTAGTTTCAAAATGGGAGCACAAGGGATCAGTTGGTGTAATGGCTATGTTGCTAAACTCCTATGTAGTTGACCACAGTTCGAGTCCCAGACTGGGTGGCGTGAACTCATGCCAGGCACCTGTGTGTGTGCCTAAGATCCTGAGAGGAAAATGGAGGAGAAGGGACTACAGTGTGACCATCTCCCCTGGGGGTTGATTTCTCACTTTCTGTCTCTTGGTCTCTCTCTATCCTTCTGGCGAGTGCAAAATCCATATAGCAAAAACCCCTCAAAACAAAAACAAAAAAAAGGAGCTCAAGCCTGAACAATGGTTACAAGGCTCACATGTAATCTCTACAAGCGCGTTTTAAGGATATGCAGTGGAAATGTGAGGTCTTCCTGGTGGCAAGTCTCACTCACTGCCTTGCCAGTCATGCTGCACCAACTATGCTCATTCTCCACACTACATGTATACATGTGTGTCTTCCTTCCCCAGCTAGACCTCCATCTCCCTAATATCAGGATCCATGATCAATTTCTCATAGGTCAGAAAAGCACCAAAACCAGAATAAAAGATGATCAATGACTGTTTGATATACTACTGCATAAGTTACGTAGACTTTTATCATCTTTGACTACAAAACCATACTTCTTGTTTTTCTTCCTTCCTTCCTTCCTTTTCTTTCTTTTTCTCCCCCATAGGGCATGTGAGCTTGTCAGAGAGAGACACAGAGAGAAGGAAAGTGAGAAATCTCCCCACAGTGAGGATGGTCACACACAATTCCTTCTTCATTCTCCTCTTGGGATTTCGGGCATGCATGTACACACACCTGGTGTATTTTTCAAGCTGCTGGGTCTGGAACCAGAACTATGCAGTCAGCCATGTGGGATCCAGTGCCTTATCTTCTGCACCACCTGCTGACCCACCATAACACCTTACCTAGAGGAGTCAGTTTTTAAAATCTTCTGTGGTGTTATTGAACAAATTTACATAGACTTACGTTAGTACACGTCCTAGTAAATTATAATTATTTGAATGTGCATTTATCTCCTCAATAACTACTTATGTTTATTTTTTATTTTTTGTCTTTAGCTCCTGGCTGCATGTCTGATCATGATTCTATTTAATATTCTGCTGGAAAGTCATGTAAAATCAAAATTAACAAGTACTTACTGAGACCAGTGAATAGTGCTTACACTGTGTTTACAACATCTCCCATTAGTGGTACCAAGAAGACAAAGATTGCTCAGCAATTATACAGTATGCATTCAAGTAAGGCAAGCAGTTCTGGCATCCTTTCCTCCATACCCATACAACTAAGAAAGTGCCTCTGCCATATGCTTATCTTTGAACATATTTTGAGATTACTTCCTCTCTTAACATACCCGAATGACATATGTCAGACATAAATGTCATAAAGAGGTCAGGAGGCCTGGCTTTGAGCTGAAAACTTCACACTGATCTTTTAGGTTTTCTTGGAAAGTGCATTACATTTTCCTTCATATGCTCTTCTTTGGTCAAATGAAAATATGACACAGGTTCCTAATATCCACCTTTCTTACTTCTCTGCAAAGAAGGTGAGTAATTGGTGCATACATAGTAATGGTTGAAATTTGGAATCAAATAGATTGACTTAAACTTAGGCAATTCATTTTTTGAGAGAGAGAGAGAAATCGAGCTCCTAGAAAAATAGAGAAATTAAGGCATGGGATGATAAGTACATATTCCAAAGCAAAGCAAGCTACAATCTAACATCGAGGTTGCATAGTTCCTTTCCTCCCCAATGTCCTCACTCAATACAGCTTACTCTTGAAAGTGTTGACTGTGATTTGTAAGCCATGGGTTCCTTAGCCTATGTTCCAAAGATACTCTTTCCTTCTGTTTGTTGACTAGGCTCCATATAATAGGTAATACATTTAGTAAGTTCTAGGCATTGTTCCATTTGGTTTCCTTACTGGGCAATGCTGTCAAGTAGATGTCACTGTTTCTACTTTAAAAATGAAGAAAATGAGACACATAGAACTGAAAAGAATCACCTACACTTGAGCCATCCTGTAGTGTGGGAGGTAGTGGGTGAGGTGTCTGCATCCCACATGACCGACTACATGGTTAGAGTCCTAGAGTCCTAGAGACTTTGGAAAGATGTGGGGCACATGTACATGCCCAAAGTCTTGAGAGGAGAATGGAGACGTGACTGTGGCATGGCCGTCCTCCCTAGGGGAGGGATTTCTCTCTCTCTCTCAAAAAATGAATTGCCTAAGTTTAAGTCAATCTATTTGATTCCAAATTTCAACCATTACTATGTATGCTCTTAGTAATTAGAACCTGTTATCCAAGCACAGATAATAAATGAATGTTGTTCATCAAACTTGCTTTTTCTTTAAGCAGAATAAGTTTGCAACATCACTGGAGCACTTTAAACTTGCTTTGGAATAGACAAAAACTGATTATTTCACATCATCAGCTACCACCCTCTCCAATTCCCACTTCCCACACTGCATGAGAATTCCTTATTTTATTTGTATAGAGGCTTTTCTGGCCACTGTCCCCCATTTATTACACGAGGGAGGGTCTGCCCATCTGGCCACTGCCCTCCATTTATAGCACTAAGGAGGGTTTGCCCATTTCCCATAAACCCTCACACCCTGTTTACTTCTAACGCATCTGTTGGTGCTGCCAGCTGAGAGGACTTCTGATTAAAAAGTCATCAAACGCCATCCCACAGAAATCACACTTTTTTGCCCGGAGGTGTATTCAATGACACCATGTGCTCGTGTTCACAAATGACAGTAAAATGTAGTTCCAACCACTTTGCAAGGTTAAAAATTACAGCACAGACCAGTAGGTGATGTGGTGATTAAGGTGGCTAGATCCCACATGGCTGACCGTGTAGTTTGCTGGATTGAAAAACATACCAGGCACGTATGTGCATGTTCCCAAAAAAACCAAGAGGAGAATGGAGGAGAAGGGATTGGGGCATGGCCATCCTCCCTGGAGGGGGGTGATTTCTCACTTTCCCTCTCTGTTTCTCTTTGGAAAGCAGATGAGCCTCACAGTAAGCTAACAACAAATACACAAACACAATTACAAAGCAATTTGTTGCCACTGGCTAGTTAAAAAGCGCCAGTTATTGTTCCCAAAAAAAACAAGAGGAGAATGGAGGAGAAGGGATTGGGGCATGGCCATCCTCCCTGGAGGGGGGTGATTTCTCACTTTCCCTCTCTGTTTCTCTTTGGAAAGCAGATGAGCCTCACAGTAAGCTAACAACAAATACACAAACACAATTACAAAGCAATTTGTTGCCACTGGCTAGTTAAAAAGCGCCAGTTAGTTCTGGAAACCAACGTACGTCATGACATAAGATTAAGGAATAGAGTCTTGACCCCCAGGTTTACATTTAAAGTGGAGTCAAGGATACTGAGCCTGGACAATAATGCTTCCAATACGGGGACTACAGCTATGTACAGTAGCGGGACTGAATGTGCAAACATCACAATCCAGTTCTCCTTCACAGAAGAAAGGCACGGAGATCCAGACGATCACCATGAGTTATTTTATCCAGGTAGAAGGAGGATTTTGACTTCCCCAAAGAGAGCAGGAAAAATGAAGAACTGATGGTCAAAGAACTCTGGGCCTTGGTCTCTGTGACTGGCTGAAAGCACAGTATTACTTCCATTTACCCAAATCTCCACTTGCACACATTCTGAGCGATATTTATTACTATAATATCAAGAAATCCTTGTACCTGAGCCATGCTCCCAAGGTTGGATTTCAACTCCTTTTGCATTCTGAGTGCTGTCTTAGTTATGATGTCATGGGATTTGTCTGACTAAAGGCAACAGAAGGTAAACATATGAACTAATAATAATTTAAATTTAGACTATTATCTTTAAGGAATTAGTCAGCATAGTTCTATATTTCCCTCAAAGAATCTTCAAGATTTGGTAGAGGAAATACAATCACAAAGTTTATTCAATCCAACTTCTCAATCCACTTTTCAATGGCAAGTGACCATCCAGCTTTTTGGCGGAAGATTCTGGCCATCAGAAGTATACACCATTATTACACAGTTCTCACTGTAAGATAAGGATTGTGACACTGAGCAAACTCTATCCTCACACCACCCCAATACCTGCCCAAAGGTTCTGGGTTTGCCCCATAATGCATACTGAATGAGATCATTTTCTTCCTTCTCTATCTGAACGTTCTTTAAATATTTGGAGACAGTTATTGATAGGTTCCTCAAACAAGTCTGATTCCATTGCCTGTCACACTTTCATTACAGCATGGATGTTTCAGATATAGAATAATGGCCTTGGATTACTCTGAACATTAAGGCTGCATACCTAAGAGGATGAATCCGACACTCTCATGTATTTCAGCTGAATTTAAATTATCTTCCACCGTGCCTTCATAGCTTAATTTGTGCTTTCAAACTGTCAATCCACCTACTTTGAAACCAGCTCACTTGGAGTGTCCACACACCTCCCACTTCCTCTTCTCCTCTTCCCAGAACATGATGAATTCAGCACTGGGAAGAGAGCAGGTAGGTTTGGCTGAGTCCTCGAAAAGGACACTGGAAATTACAAACTCACCATCCATTAAGGTAAAGATAAGTGGTACTTGAGTTAGGAACAATTTTAAAGGAATACCTCTTTGGGAAAAATAGTGAGGACTTATGAATTTCTGAACTTAAACATTCGAAACATATTTGCACGAGAAAACGTCGGAAGACATAACTGCCTTCACCTGCTACCTTTATATCTGTGTATATTCATACAACCTGAGTTTCAGCCCTTGCCAAAGAGTCTCTAGGAGAGAGCAATCTTGAATTTTTTATTCCAGTGGAAAAAATACAATTAAATTATAGCAATCTAGATGATTTCTTCATTTTCTCCTAACTTCTTTAGAGAACTCAGAAAACATATTACTGAATACTTTCACACTCAGGGAAACACAGTCCAACACTGGCCAGTACTATACTTGGGAACATGGGGCTCTGCTGCTTACAGAAGTCTCCTGAGGCTGGGATCAGCAGATGGCAGAATGGTTGCATCACTGGATTCCCGCACAGTCAACCGTGGTTCAAGGCCCAGGCCTGGCAGCTTAAAACTCATGCTGGACATACATGCATGCATGCCTAAAATCCTGAGAGAATGGAGGAAAAAGGATTATGGTGTGGCTATCCTTGGGGGGGGAGGGATTTTTCACTTTCTGTCTCTCTGTTTCTCTCTCTCTCTCCAGACAGCACACATGCCCTATAGCAAATCTCTAAATAAAAGTCTTTATCTTTGTAACTGTATACACCAACCTTTATTTTTAAGTGATCAGTGAAGTTTTAATTATATAAAATACACAAAAATACTTAAACTTTGGTGGCAGATATAGTAATATTGGCATCCAAAGTGTGCCATTTTCAATTAAAGTTTGAATTTCCTTTTTTAAAAAAATATTCTTCAATTGTTTTGCTATAAGGAGTATGTGCTCACCAGAGAGAGAGAAAAGAAAAGTGGAAAGTCAGCCCCTGCAGGGATGGCCATGCCTCACTCCCTTCTCTCTCATTCTTCTGTCAGGATTATGGGCACAAATGTACCTAGAGTGTTTTCAAATCGCCCCAGTACAGGACTCAAACCCAAAACAGTGGGCCTTGTGGGATCCATCGCCTCAGCTATCACATCACCTGCTGGCTCTGACTTTGCATTTTGTAAAGGAGTCAATGAGAAATAATCTCATGGGATAATGACATTTTGTGAAGGAAATATCTCCATCTTGTGGGCATTTAAGACTCCCATATCTAGGACCATTTTACTTTTTGTTACACTTTTACAATTTGATTCAAAACCACTGGCTTTAATGTAAGGCTGTAGTGTTAAATTTTGTGGGGGGGGCATAAAGATAAATAATATATGAATTCTATTTCCTGGGCACTCACAGTCCAAGGTGACACACATACAGGTCACTAACAAAATGGAGAAAGTGCTGATGTGGGACAGACTGTTTTACGTAAATACAGTAGAGAATACGAGAGATGAATTTGAATGGCCAAAGTCTTGAAAATCTTAGGGCAGATGAACTTAACACTTGACCTTGAAGTCTTTGTCAGACCTCAGTACATCAATGGGAATAGGAAGATTATTTCCAACATTATGAGCAGCTAGAATAAAACCCTGAAGGTGATGTATGAGCTTCTCATTGCTGCTGAAACAAATTACCTATTACAAACATGGTGCCTTAACACATGCATTTATTATAACTCTGTAATTTAGAAGTCTGACCTTGGTATTACTGGACTAAATCAAGGTATCACAAACACTGTGTTCCCTTTTGGAAGCTCGAGGAGAAAATGTGTTTTCCCGCCTTTTCCAGCTTCTAGAAGCCACCCACATAGTTTGGCTCCTGGCCCTGTTCCTCCTTCAAAACCAGCAACAGCAGATTGTGTCCTCACATCACATCACATCACATCAATCTTCCATGATATCAGCCCCCTCAGCCTCCTTTTCACTATTGCTATCTCCCCCCGTTAAAGACCCTGGTGATTACACGAGACTCGCCTGAACGATCTGGGATACTCTACCCATATGATCTGCTGAAAAGAATCCTCAATTCTACCTGCAACCTTCATTCCCTTTTTCCATACAACATATATTCACAGGTTTCAGGGATTAGGGCATCTTAGGGGAACCATTAGTCTGTTTATCACAGTGGGAAAAGAAAGTATGAAGAGAATAATGAGTAGAATGGGTTTCACGTAAAAAAGAAGAGCATATATGAAGGAAGTGAGGGGAAATATTACTGGAAATGAGAGAACTGAGACCCATTTGTAGCTTTCAAGTATGGATAAATATTATTTTATCTTGCTCTGAAGACTAAACCCTGGCAGCAGCATGTGTGATAGACTAGAGGGGCTATCTAGTTGAGGTAAGTGACCAAATAGAAAATGATCATTATGTCTGAACTCATATGGTGATGTGTGAAGGGAATATCAGATATGAAAAACAACAAACAGAAACAAAAAGAAAAAACAAACACTGTCAAGGCAGAACCAGTAAGACTGACTAGTACTAGGTTCCAGAGGGGAGAATAGAGGATTTGAAGATCACTCAAATTTCAAATGTAAGAGAAATACGCTATTAACCGAGTTTGTGAAGGCAGTGGATATTGGCCACGTGGAGGCCTTTCACTTGGGAGATGGTCAAGGAGAGGGATGAAAGTAGGTTTACTTAAAGCTACAGGAATCAATAAGAGCAGCCAGAAAGCTAGATGAGAAGCGAGACTAAACAATCAGGGATTGACCTTCAGAGATAGCCTCCACTAAAATAATTACATAGCAGAAAGGGCTAAGCTAAGAGGGAGTCAAGGAGGCTGGGGACCAGAGATTCTAAAGAAAAGAAGAAACTGAAAGATTCAGGATAAGGAAGAAACAGAAATATACCAACAGCCAAAGTCTTGAAAAATTTTAGGGCAGGTGAAATTAACACTTGACCTTGAAGTTTTTGTCAGACCTCAGTACATCAATGGGAATAGGAAGATTATTTCCAACATTATGAGCAGCTAGAATAAAACGCTGAAGGTAATGTATGAGTTTCCCATTGCTGCTGAAAAAAATTGCCTACTACAAACATGATGCCTTAACACATGCATTTATTATCTTATAACTCTAATATTTAGAAGTCTGACCTTGTTATTACTGGACTAAATCAAGGTATCACAAACACTGTGTTCCCTTTTGGAAGCTCGAGGAGAAAGTGTGTTTTTCCACATTTTCCAGCTTCTAGAAGCCACCCACATACCGTAGGCTGGAGTAACTCTTCATCCAGTCTTCTCCTTATACACACATTTTACGGGCACTCATTAACCCAGCACTTGCTAACAGACCAATACACAGTAAGGCGAGAGCTTAACAACCAACAACCTGTTATGGGATATGGGACATTTTCCACAGTCACTGCTGACACTTCACGTTTAGATAAATGAACAGATGTTCTTAGATCAGGTATAGCACCCAGGCACTGCTCTAGGTTCTATCCATGTGACAGTAACGAAAGGGACAGACTCGTCTGTAGGAAGCTCCCTGTCAGTGGACTCAATCTGGACAATACTCCAAGGCATGCTAGTATCACATCTCACAAATAACGGAGGTACTGCTGGTCTCCATACGGTCAGACAGCAGGAGGAGGTAGAGCAGAGGCAAAATTAGATCAGGCAGTTGAGCTTCTGAGCAACCACTGCAGGCCTATCCTGCTATCACCCCTTCTCAGTTAGAAAAGTGATAGAAAGTGGACTTTTAAACATAGCCATGTTTCTATGTCTGCTTCAATGACTTTCCTTATTTGAATAAATGCTCACCTTTGCCTACATGTCCTCTCTCTCATAACTAAGTTTAAAATCTCTGAGAACAATACCTGAGTGATCCAGCATAAGGGCACAGAGGGGGCAGGGCCATGCTCCCTCCAACGTGGAAGGACACCGTTTCAGGTTGTGGGAACACATCCATGCCAGGTGACAGCAGACACAGACCTGACTGGAAATCACTTTAATTACCATGCAAGCTGCAGTACTCCCAGGGAGGAAATTCTTGTCAAGAGTACAGGTCTAGTCTCAGTCCAGTTGGGAAAGGGAATGCAAGTATCACATTACAGTGTGGTGACCCTGAGGGGAAGACATTCCACATCTTCAGAAAACACTAGCAACCAAAAATCCAACCCAGTGAGCTGCCTGCCTAGACATGGGAACAACTTTGTGAGGAGAGATGTAGAAATTAGGTTTCCATACTATCTAAATCTAGTCAATAAGGTGGTATCTGTAGCAAGATTCAAGCTGTCTGTGAACTACTAAGGGAGCCCTATTTTTTAAAAAGGTTTTTGCCATAGGGTGTGTGCATTCATCAGAGAGAGACAGAAGGGAAGTGAGAAATCACCCCCATGGAGGATGGTCACACCACAATCATATCCTCTAGTCTACTCTTGGGAATTTGGGCAAACAAACATGCCTGGTGTTTTTCAAGCTGCCAGGTCTGGGATTTGAATGGCAGTCCACCATATGGGAGTCTAGCACCTTAACTGCCATGCCACCTGCTGGCCCAGGAATCGCATTTTTGGGGATATGATATTTTCTTTCCCTTACTGGATGAAAATATCACTTAACTCCAAGAGAATTTAGAACAAAGTAGAAAAGTAATGACGCACGTTGGTTCCAGTCCTTTATTTTTGTTAGATTTCAGGATATTCTGATAATATTTTAAATACCTCTTTAAATACCTCATTTGTATTGGTTAAGAGAATTCTACATAGACTAAGATAGTGCTTCATAATTCAAGTTTAAAGTGATTCATACCTGAATAAACTTCAAAGCTATAATTTTAAGTGGGTAACTATGAGAAAATTTTACTAAATTTGAAAATAATATTGTAATAAGCAAAGAAAAAACATTTGCTGTATATATACGTTTAATTTATGAGATTTACAGGTGTTATTTGAGCACATGGAGAAGTCTATATGTTAGACAAGTTAAGCACTTTAAAGTAAAATAGAATGTATTATGTTTATAAGTGCAGTTTAAAAATATTTAAGTGATTTAATTAACTTGGTTGTTTTTAAAAAAAGTACTTTAAAAGTGATTACTAAACTTGTTACATTTAGTAAAAGAATAATTAGATTTGTAAATCGAATTTAAAGACTTAACTGGGTTCTCAAATTTATAATTTTAATAAAGTGAATATTAATATCCAAAATGAAAGTATCCCTTAAATAACTTTTCCAAGCACTAAAGCCACTTTCAGACAAAACAAAATACCCACACAAATACCATACAACTACTAGGGTGCCTGTTTCCTCCTCTCTTCTGGAAGGTGTGTATCGGACAGTTTCTAAACCCCCTACACTTCTCTCTCTACAC
>NW_006159614.1:1832607-1918686 GCF_000334495.1 Tupaia belangeri chinensis | reverse complement strand
CATCTCACAAATAACGGAGGTACTGCTGGTCTCCATACGGTCAGACAGCAGGAGGAGGTAGAGCAGAGGCAAAATTAGATCAGGCAGTTGAGCTTCTGAGCAACCACTGCAGGCCTATCCTGCTATCACCCCTTCTCAGTTAGAAAAGTGATAGAAAGTGGACTTTTAAACATAGCCATGTTTCTATGTCTGCTTCAATGACTTTCCTTATTTGAATAAATGCTCACCTTTGCCTACATGTCCTCTCTCTCATAACTAAGTTTAAAATCTCTGAGAACAATACCTGAGTGATCCAGCATAAGGGCACAGAGGGGGCAGGGCCATGCTCCCTCCAACGTGGAAGGACACCGTTTCAGGTTGTGGGAACACATCCATGCCAGGTGACAGCAGACACAGACCTGACTGGAAATCACTTTAATTACCATGCAAGCTGCAGTACTCCCAGGGAGGAAATTCTTGTCAAGAGTACAGGTCTAGTCTCAGTCCAGTTGGGAAAGGGAATGCAAGTATCACATTACAGTGTGGTGACCCTGAGGGGAAGACATTCCACATCTTCAGAAAACACTAGCAACCAAAAATCCAACCCAGTGAGCTGCCTGCCTAGACATGGGAACAACTTTGTGAGGAGAGATGTAGAAATTAGGTTTCCATACTATCTAAATCTAGTCAATAAGGTGGTATCTGTAGCAAGATTCAAGCTGTCTGTGAACTACTAAGGGAGCCCTATTTTTTAAAAAGGTTTTTGCCATAGGGTGTGTGCATTCATCAGAGAGAGACAGAAGGGAAGTGAGAAATCACCCCCATGGAGGATGGTCACACCACAATCATATCCTCTAGTCTACTCTTGGGAATTTGGGCAAACAAACATGCCTGGTGTTTTTCAAGCTGCCAGGTCTGGGATTTGAATGGCAGTCCACCATATGGGAGTCTAGCACCTTAACTGCCATGCCACCTGCTGGCCCAGGAATCGCATTTTTGGGGATATGATATTTTCTTTCCCTTACTGGATGAAAATATCACTTAACTCCAAGAGAATTTAGAACAAAGTAGAAAAGTAATGACGCACGTTGGTTCCAGTCCTTTATTTTTGTTAGATTTCAGGATATTCTGATAATATTTTAAATACCTCTTTAAATACCTCATTTGTATTGGTTAAGAGAATTCTACATAGACTAAGATAGTGCTTCATAATTCAAGTTTAAAGTGATTCATACCTGAATAAACTTCAAAGCTATAATTTTAAGTGGGTAACTATGAGAAAATTTTACTAAATTTGAAAATAATATTGTAATAAGCAAAGAAAAAACATTTGCTGTATATATACGTTTAATTTATGAGATTTACAGGTGTTATTTGAGCACATGGAGAAGTCTATATGTTAGACAAGTTAAGCACTTTAAAGTAAAATAGAATGTATTATGTTTATAAGTGCAGTTTAAAAATATTTAAGTGATTTAATTAACTTGGTTGTTTTTAAAAAAAGTACTTTAAAAGTGATTACTAAACTTGTTACATTTAGTAAAAGAATAATTAGATTTGTAAATCGAATTTAAAGACTTAACTGGGTTCTCAAATTTATAATTTTAATAAAGTGAATATTAATATCCAAAATGAAAGTATCCCTTAAATAACTTTTCCAAGCACTAAAGCCACTTTCAGACAAAACAAAATACCCACACAAATACCATACAACTACTAGGGTGCCTGTTTCCTCCTCTCTTCTGGAAGGTGTGTATCGGACAGTTTCTAAACCCCCTACACTTCTCTCTCTACACTTCTGGACAGTTTCTAAACCCCCTACACTTCTCTCTCTACACTTCTGCAACTGTTTGCTGGGCAGTTGGCCAGGCCTTTCACTATTGGTCATATTTTCAGTCTTCTGCAAAGGGCAATCGGGTCAAATTTGGATTCTTATCACAGAGCCATGGTTACGACCTTAAGCAAGTTGTTCCTGAGGACTGCTATCTGCTCCTCGCTGGGATGCTCAGAGGGCTAATGAAACCATGTTTATAAACTGCATCTCCACGAGATGTGCTTGTCCCCGTTCTCTGTGCCCTGGTTTGCTCTTTTGATGCTAAAAGGTCTGTGTGAACAATGTTCAGAGGGTGGAGAGATATGCCCCTTCCCCACCGCAGTGGTATTGCTATTACCATGTGTTAAATCCACAAATGCTCCTGTATATTGGATTTCCCCTCCCAGAGTGATGAATGGGCTCTCCACAACCCTGAGCCTGTTTCCTTTCAGCCAAGTGTGGCACAGACAAGTAGGAAATTCAGAACATAAGCAATGCAGACATGTGGGGTATGAACCCAGAGAGGAAGCTGAGGAATACAAAGGCCCCAGTTCTTCTGCAGAAACACTGCAGGTGAGATAGTCAAAACCCATCTCACCCTTCTGCACCCCCATCAAAGATTCTAATGCGCTCTGGCTTTCTGCTAACTACCCGGGTGGCCAACTCACCAGGTCCCCAGCCCTGTAGCCTCCCTTTAGATGGCTCTATTTCTACGAACCATCAAATTTCACACTCAGAGCAGTGTCACAAAAGCAATCCCTAGACAATCTAATTTTCATTTGCCTAAGTGCAAACATGAAATTACAGAAAGACACAGATCCGTGAGGGAATCTTCAAAAAAGTTCATGGAAAATGCATATTACAAAAAAACTGCATGGATTTAAAAAATGTTGCACCAAAATAAACCCACAAATTTCTTTTTTTGGAGAGTTTTTTTTTTGTTTTGTTACATGATGTATGTGCTCCCCAGAGAGACAGAGGCAGAGAGGCAGAAAGCGAAAAATCATTCCCAAGGGGCTTGGCCAAGTTGCAATTCCTTCCCCTCCGTTCTCCTCTTGGAATTTTGGGCATACGTGCACATCCACCCAGCATGCATTTCAAGCATTTGGGTCTGGGACTCGAACTTGGCACACCATCTGCTAGTCCCATCAACCTGTACTTCCATTTTCCACAGACTTCTTGATGTCCCTTCATATGTATGAGTCAAAAACAAGATTGACCATGAGCTCATTTCCTGGTCTGCCCTCTGGATAAACAGGCCACTGGATGGTCAGCATTAGAAACACAGTGAGTGATGCGCTGAGGCTGGTGGTGAGGAAAACGAGCCTTCTAAAGGGCAGAGTGATCCAAATTAACCTGACGGGCACATGCACAGAACAGAGGAGAAAATGAGAAAAACAGCCAGAAAGAGACAGATAAGGAAAATTGTCTCTAAAATGCACACAAAAGCTCACAGCAGCTCACAAATCTTTAAAGAACTCTGGATCGTATTTGAAACAAAACGGGGAAAAGATGCAGGGGTGATAAATAAAACATACTCTCAAAAAATCAATGAATAAAAATTAATTGGCATTGTGGTTTAGCACCATCACCATCGCATTTCCTTGGTTTCAATCCTGCCCACCCAGGGGATTGTGAGTAATTTGATGAAGCCCTGTGTATTTCAGAGGTTTTGTGGTCCTGGTGTGACCTGAAGCTAACAAGTTCAGCGTCTGCATTTCATGCTGTTGGATCTGGAATATTTCCTGATGTGCAGTTTGGTCTAACCTACGTTTCCATGAGGAATCTTGAGTCGCTCCACTGTGGTGTCTCTCAAGCTGTCAAGAAGTCTCCCTGGGGAGTTTATAACCTCTCCTAGGAAAAGCCAGTCTCAGGAACGCCTTGAAAAAGGAAATCTCACTCTACCTATTGCTTAGCAAGCAGCAGAGCCAATATTTGGCATCTCACTACCCAATTATGTCTCTTAATTTTTTCTGGGAGGAAATAAAATGTGATAATCCAGCTTGGTACCTTTGGGGTGTGTGCATGTTTCAGTGAGTGTAGCTTTTCTCTCCTTTCATTCCAAACTTCTAGATCCCTTAGGGACAGGCTGCTGTGCTCAGAGAGGCTGACTGATGACTGACACTCAAAGTCGTCAGGGTAGGGAGCTGAATCGTCCAGGAAAGGCTCCAGGTTCATTACCTTTGTCTAAAGGCCACCACAAATCTAAACATACTAATGATCCGTGTTTGTGCAAATGGTTTTAGTCATAGAAAGACTGTCCGATGGCATGAAAACCAAGCTAAAAACACATGCGACATGATAGAAATCAAAACAGAAGGCTCATTAGAGCAACAAGAAGGGCCCAGATTTGAAATGAGATGTATTCCCACTTGACAGTATACATTGACTCCAACCTGCCCCCTCTGCCCAATAACAAAGCCCTGTTTAGGAAGAAAAGGGGGGGAAGGAAAAGAACAAAACAAAAATAACCCCAAACAAACATTTCCTTCACCTAATCTGATGAATAATGCATAATAATGTGATGGTGACAGGTTTGTAGAGATTGTGCTGGAAGCTGGGGGCCGTGCATCTTCTTAATTCCTTCCTGTCTCATACATGCCACGACCTTCAGCTTTGTGATTTGAACATTTGGCCTCAAATGTCAAAAGGCTTGCGCAGTCAGCCCAGCAAATTCAGCACTGGGTGATTGGATTCACCACAAATTCCAGAATTAATGTGTGTTCAACAAGCAGTTATACTTCAATAACATTTCAACATGAAAGAAAAATGGGGCCAAGAATTTAAAAATTGAAATGTTATTAGTCTGCTTTTCCTCCTTATTTGCAACACTATAATTTCTGGTTAGAAGCTCAGGATGACTGCTTGAAATTCTACAGCCTCACCTAATTGACCAAGGCACCCCAACTGGATGAATACAATGGTATCTTTGCATGAAGTCACCAAAGGATGCAATCTATGGGAAACCAGAACTACTTGTGAAATCAAGCGAATTAACCTCTACAATGACAGCCTCCTTCTCCTTGTGCCACACCTTCCCAAGAGCTAGAAAAATGTTACTAGGTGTTTCTAAGACATCAGTGGATGCCTTTAGCATAGATGAGATGCCATGTCAGGGACCTTGTGAAATGTGTTTCCCACACACATGGCAGTGGAGGTCAGAGGGGAGAGGGTGGACGAAGGTGGGCACACACACAGACACACACAAAACAGCACGAAAGTAGTTTCTATGCTTAGCTAATAAAAACACTATTTATTGGATAAGAATAAGAAATAACAAGCTGGCAGGTGGTGTGGTGGTTAGGGTGCTGGACTCCTATGTGGCCAACCACAGTTTGAATCTCAGACCTGGCAGCTTCTCCCGCCCCCTTTCTTTTGTCAAATTAAAAAGAAATAATAACAAATTAAATAAATAAATATCTTTTAAAAAATAAGAAATAAAAAAATATGATAAACTTGAAGCCTTCTAAAAGTACTTAGTCCTTAGAAAGGCTCACTGTTCAGCCATATTCCTTTCCCTGTGGGGCACCTCTCTGAGCTAGGACATGCATCAGCCTTATCCAGTATCTTTCCTTAGTACCTTAATGAGTGCCATAGCAGCCTTGTTTTCTTATTTCCCTTTAGCTGTTATATTAATTCAATACTGTGTTGGGGTGAAGAGGATCTGAATCCTACAGCCCATAGACCCGCTCTGGTGGCCTCAGGAAGGGGTGGCACTATTTCAACTAACCATCACGGGCCCTCACTAGGGTCAAGAATTGCCATTAGCAGTGCCCCTCTGTGGAGCACACCTTGTGATCATTTGGGTTCACTACAAGGCAGGGAAGGTGTTGTTGGAGAAAAGTCTTCCTCCTCTGCACACTGCAGGGGTTGCCTGAGAATTTTGAAGATTCTACTCTAACCTCTGCTTTGCAAGAATGAAGCCTCTTCAGCAGCCACCTCACCACGGTGCAGAAAAGGCAGCTGTACTCACCAACAATCATAAGAAAAACTGATTCCCAACTCAGGAAAAAGCTGATCAACCTCACATGGCTTAATCTTTGTATCATGCATCATGCTTTATTGGCATTTTCAAGTATGTCTTTGACAAAATTACTTTGCATCTTTTTATGAGATTTTTGGATCATTTGGGACTGCATAGAAATTCCAAGAGGATAGTGCAATTTTAATAAGCTTCTTTGTTGAAGAAAAATCATGGTGTCCTTATTGCATGGGCATTTACCCAAACACCAGGAAAAAGAAAGAAGATCCAGGTAGCACCTTTCGGCAAATTCTTCCCAGTGAAATTCTAAGGAACTCACAGGATAGGTGCCCAAGAAACAGAAAAGAAACAACAGTACCACCTTCAGTCATATCCTTTTCCTATAGATTTTAGCACTAGGAAACTATTTCAACCCACCCACCAAGAATCAGGCACCAAATCCCTGCCTGCGGGTAGCATGCAAATCAAAAACAGAGACATATTCCAGGTGAATGACACATGCAGAAGAGCAGCACTCAGTTCTATCACAATAGCAGCTATCCGGACTGCCAAGGCACATTTAAACCTGCTCTGAGGGAATGGCGAACAGATTACCAATCCGCAGCAGTTGTGGAAGGTGAGCCTCCAGCCATTGGCCATTGTCATTCTGCCAAGACAGAGGGGAAAGGAGGGGAAAGGTAGGAAGTGTCAGATTGAAGTTCACCATTCTTCCTTTTGCTTTCTTGTTTTGGAGACAAGTTATCTATATTGCCCAGGCCAGCTTTGAACTCATAATCCTTCCATTTCAGTCTTCCAAGTAGATGAGATTACACACCCATGCTATGCCAGGTGGTGTTTATTAGTCTTTAAATGGGGAGATCCCGCTAGTCTGACACTTAAAGAAAACTTTAAAAAATTACCATGCCAAGGAATTGCTTCAATCATGTTGAAGCCAAGAATTGTCTGTTAATTTTTAATTTTTCTCATGTTAAACAAATGTCATAAAATGAGAAAGAGAATAATTAAATGTCACATGCCATTTTCAGGCCATTTGAGTTAATTTCCAAATCAACCCTAATTAAGATGGTATTATTATCCCCTTAACAGAAAAGGAAAATGAGGCTGAGTTGGAAACAATAAGAAACTTGCTTAAGGACATACATGAATAAATTTCTGAGCCAAGACCCAAACCTTGAGTAGATGCACTCGAAGTACCGTATTAATCACTTCACAGGCCATGGCCGCTCAGAAAGATAAAGAAGATGTGAATGTGTTCCCGCAGTTCCCCAGAAAGTGGTCCGATATTCATCTCATAAAGTATGGTTCCGACTGTCCTTCCTAACAAGCAAAGAACGCGGCTAGGGGTGAAGCCCAGAGGCCCAGATTGCTGGGCCATGAAATGGAACAGGATGCATTGAACAGCTCTTGACTTTTAACAAATATGCAGTCAGATAAGGTCAATCACATCATAACATCTTCTGCTACGGCCCTTCGTGGTGGCGGGGCAGGGGTCCTGCCTAACCTACCAAGTTTGCATTTCCGGGCGACGCAATGCTGTGGCAAAGCACACTAAAATCAATGCCTTCTGAACAAGCAGCATCCCTCTACCCTCAGGGCTTTAGGGACACATGCCAGATGTCAAGTGAAAGTGAAGAGCCCATCTGAGCAGGCATGCACAGGCAGAGGTGGGCAGAGCCCAGTGAACCCTGCTGCGGGGGATTCTGGCACCCATCAGCTGTGGGTCTCAGAGCGTGGCCCCTCAGCTGCAGCAGCATCTCCCAGAAAAGCAAATTCATGGCTCTCTCCCAAATCGATAGAATCAGAAATTCAGGGCGTGGGACCCAGTGATCCCACCAGGTAATTTGATATATTCAATTTTGAAAACCACCAGCCCCAAGAGAACAACAGTCCAGTGACCCAGATTCTAACCCTTTTTCAGAGGGGAGGTATCAAAAGCTCCATGGAAAGTTTATGCTGGGTAATATTCCCATGAAATTCCTTCCAGAACACAAAATCAGAATCATACATGCCTCTTTTGATAAGAGGATTCTCTTCCTTGAACAGTACCTGGGTTATGTAGGAATCAGGTTTAACTGCTGAGACGTTCCATCTCTAGATATATGATTTATTTGTATATCTGTTTCCCAATCGCCATCCAACCGCCATCCTACTTTTACATGACATTAGAATGCCCATTTTTTATTCTAAACATTTTTTAGAGTTATATTACTGTTGGGGCGGCAGGTGGCGTGGTGGTTAAGGGCACTGGACTCCCACGTGGCCAACCGTGGTTCGAGCCACAGACCCTCTCACTCACCCTCTTTCTCTCTCTCTCTGTCCCTCTCTGGCCAAATGAAAATAAACAAATAAATAACAATTCTTTAAAAAAAAAAAGAAGTATATTACAGTTGGCAGGTCAAAAATTTATTAATAGTATATAAAATATCACTTTACACCTAAAAGTAACATGTATCAGCAGGCAGACAGATGATAGGTTGAGAGACAGGATGGCGGGTTCTATGTGTGTGGTAGTTTTCACTGGAGCACATCTGCAGTCACTATAGACTCTGAAATGTGATTCCGTTAGACTGTCAACTACACAAGTATAAAAAGTAAACTATGCATGAGTGTACTCAATATATGTTGGATCAAAAATGAAATCCATGACAGGGAGTGTTTTCCATGGGAGACTCTGCTGTACACATGACCTCTGGGGAATTTTTCTTGAGCCAGAAAAGGAAAGCTGCCAAACAGCTTCTCCTCCCAGAATACGATGAGCTGAAATAGTCGTCTCTTCTGTCCCCTTCCGTTCTATAAATGGGGTCTCTGAGTAACTGACAAAAGGCAGAGTAACTGAAGAAAAGGTATACAAATTTTAGTGATGTTTTTAATTATTAGGTGCATGATAAAGAAATAAAATCCTAAGAAGTGGCTAAGTTTGAGGATGTATAAACCATCAGAACTCAGGGCATCATCTTGGAGAAGTGAGCAGACCAAGGACAAGCCGTCTGGGCTCCCAGGAGGAGCAGGCAATGGCAAGGCACACCAAGAGGAGACTAATGGAAGGTACGTGCTACTTAACCAGTGCATTTGTGCCGACTACCTCAGTGCCCGCTTTCCATCTTTGGTTACCTGGTGGATCTCCTCCTCCAGATCCTGGAGAGGGGAAGGGCATTTCCACAAAGAGGTATTTACCTTGGGGGCTAGGATGGGGCAGAGTCCTTCCCGTGTCTGTGTCTTGTGGATTGCTTTAAGCTCACAGAGGTATTTCTGTGGCAGTATTCACGACATATTCTAAGTCCCTTTACCAATAAATTCTGGATCTCTGAATAGTGAATACTTTCATTTCCTGGCTCTTCAAAGTCATGGATCTTCCCCTCCAGGAGCTGGTGAGGTTCAAGAACCATTACTGACAGCCCCGGGCATAAGCTGTCCTTCCCTTTCCACGTTACTCTGTGGCATGAAGTCACAGAGACAAAAGTGGGCAGTTCGTTCAGTTGGATCACGTGGCAGGACATCAACCCAGGACACGGAGACACAATCGCCGTGTACAACTGAATGTGCCGTGTGATTCGAAAAAGACAGGCTTATGTTAATATTTTTATGCTTTTATCTATCTCTCTGATTCTGTATTTTTTCTGTCCTTAGGGGGAAAAAATAGAAAGGAGGAAAAGAGCCAAGGAAAGAAAAAGACAGCTTAGAAAAAACAAAGCCATCCCCTTCCACTGAGCGTGGGCAGGAGGTTAATTTTAAACTCCAGCTAAAGGAAGATGAGGAACGTCCCGGTAGGCAGGAGAGTGGGTGGGTGGCAGATGTCTTACTCTGCCTTTTTGAAACATGTTGGAAAGTCCTGAATACGCTACGCCCTTGAGATGCAAAGCAGCAGAGGGGCCTGTGAGGAGGGAACACAGACAGAAAAAGAACTAGGCCAAACAGCAATTAGGAGAAGGAATTAACTGAGAAAATGCCAGAGGACTTCATCTTCTCTTCCCTTTTCCCCTGATACAAAGTTAAAACTAAATGTTAAAGAAACAAAATTATTCTCTTATTTGATTTGCTCGTCTCTTACCTGCCTTTAGGACTCTGTGGTCAAGGTGGTCCCAGTATGTACCTCAAATTATAATCATTACATCGTCGTGGCCAGGGGTTGCCAGAAGTGTGAGCTTCACAGCCCACGTACGGACTTCCAGGTAAGCTTTCCTTCAGATTTCCTCTTCAGTGCACCCATTTTTCAAGGCCCTCGAAATATAACATGTTCACTTCATCAACTGCATGTCTCCATTTTGATGGAGATCATGCACAGATGGGCTTTTTAGCAATGACTTAAAAAGGACTCTGGAGTCATGGAATGACAATCCACTATTCTCAGGGCTAGAAAATGCTATCAGAGACAAGAACAGAAACTTAAATACAACACTGCCGCTTCCTTCTTCTGCCATTCCTCTGAGGTCTGTCATTAAGTGGATTTCCTTCCTTTCCAATGAAGACACAGGCAGTCAGGAAAGAGGCCGTGGTATCTACAGATTTTTGCATAAATATAAGAGCCAGAAGCCTGCAGGACAAATGCATTAGTTAATTTCCCACTATCACACTCTAAACAGCTTCTTTGGACGCTAGACATCAATTTGTTCCAATACTAAAAGCCCCAGTAGTAAAAAGATATAAAAATATTCAAACTAAACTAATGGCTCCGGAAGCTCTTGGGTCAGAATACCGAGGTCTTCTTGTGAAGAGGCCCTATGTCTGTTATCTTTCCATTAGAAACTTTTCACATGGGTCCATTTGGACAATGAATACCTGCGGCCCATGGAATGGTAGACAGTGGGAGCCATTTATTTTTCTCTGTAATGCCCATCTTTGTCTGCATGTCCTATGCAAATTCATCAGCAATACTGCTTTTGTGCTTTCAATCATACGGGAGTCAAAGGAAGTAAAAGCCTCATGTCATCTTTACCTAACTTTGGTAACTAGGACAGCACCCTGTGTGATCAGGTGCTTGATAAAGTTTGCTAATGATCTTAGAAATTAGACACACACAGGTGTGCAAACTCACTGATATTTTAAGCAATTAACACATCTGTGGAGTTCACGTGTGACTCACAATATTGATCCACATGCTACTTTATCAAATGTTGGGACCAGCAGTTAGCGTAATGGCTATGTCGCTGGACTCCCACGTAGTCAACCACGGTTCGAGTTCCAGACCTGGTGGCTTAAAATTCACGCCGGGCGCGTGTACGTGTGTGCCCAAGATCCCGAAAGGAGAATGGAGGAGAAGGGATTGCGGCCCCTGGGGGGTGATTTCTTGCTTTCTGTCTCTTTCTCTCTCAGTCTATCTGGCGAGCGCACGCGCCCTATGGCAAAAACCTCTCCACCAAAAAAAAAACAAGTGTTGAAGTGGCTCCTCTGTGCTGGGCACACAACACTACACTGTGAGCTGCTCAGGAGCTGCCCTACCTCCTGCAGAGCTGACCCTGGGGAGGGGAGGAACTTATGCAAACATTTAATTAAACCCAAGGGCTGCTCCACTACACCTTCTCTGGGAATGAATAACAGAGGAAGGGCCCCACAAAAAAAAAAAAAAAAAAAACAAGTGTTGAAGTGGCTCCTCTGTGCTGGGCACACAACACTACACTGTGAGCTGCTCAGGAGCTGCCCTACCTCCTGCAGAGCTGACCCTGGGGAGGGGAGGAACTTATGCAAACATTTAATTAAACCCAAGGGCTGCTCCACTACACCTTCTCTGGGAATGAATAACAGAGGAAGGGGGAATTCCCAGGAAGTGTTGAGCTTCACAAAAGAAAGATCACTTTAGGTCCACCTCCAAGCAGGAAGAGGATCTTGCATCAAAGAAATGAAATTTCTTCCAGGAGCACAGTGTGAGAGCACTATGAATCTGAGGAGATGACTCAGTGACCAGGAAGACAAAAGGCACAGAGCCCTGAAGTGACACAGGTGGAGCCTTTCAGCCCCTAGTGCAAACTGAACCCTCTCTGTTTAAGAGTGGGGGAAAAGGTGGCCTCACTGCAGGGCCCAGGTGCTTCGGAACAGCTGGGAGTGGAGGAGAACTGGAGGCGCGGCCTGGCCCACAGGTCAGTGGTGTGAAAATGGCCCAGCAGTGACAGTAGTGATCATGCCACTCTGCCGGGCCAGCCGCATGGGAAGCTTCCAGGTTTGCCTCCAGAGTCCTCCCTGGGTGCACTGGCATGTGTTCCCGGGACCTTGGACGGGCTGAAGCTGGGGGGATCATGCCTTCAAGACCCCATTGGGGGTGTGCTATCTTTGTTCTTGCTTTAATGAACTTTAGAAAGAATGAACGAGTATTAAAAGATTCAAACTTCAGAGCAAGTCTTCCAGACTTGGAATCTTTGCTCAAGCACCTTTCTGTCTGACCTTGGCAAGTCACCCGACCTCTCTGTGCAGGTTCTTTTATGAAAGTGACAGCATAGTGCCACCACTTCAGGCCATCATGAGGGCTCCATGCCCTGGTCCATATAAAGAGCTTTAAAACACGTCTGATACACAGTGCTATGTAAAGACCTGCTCAGAAATGAACCACATGCCCAGTCTTTATCTTCACCCTAGGCATACCGCCACATTCGTCATGCTAGTAATAACCTTTAAAAAGCTAGTAATAACTTTTCAAAAGGTTACTAACTGAGGAATATGCAGATTACCTTCAGAAGCTACTGCAGTTCGTCTTCATTTGTATGTAAGTATATTTTATAAATAATAAAATACATTGTTACCTATAGAGACTGAATAATAACAGCGCCTGTTTCACGAGGTGTAAGAGGATTATTGCTTTACTATTAGACATATTCAAACAGCATCTTTGCCTTACTGAAGTTCTAAGCTAAAAAATTATGGATAATATTGCATTGTTGGAAAAGTTTTGACACATTTTTGCACAGAAAAATACATCATGACTTTTCCAACAATGTAATAATACAAGATATAACTATTATACCGTGGCTAATTATTGTAGGGATATATTATAATAAATATATGTTGTATATTATGAATAAACATGAGTAAAGGTCCTGGCAGCCAGAATAGGAAACCCAGATAACCACAGGCCTTTTTCTAACTGAGGGTGACTTTCTGCACTGGTAGAAGAAAGCAGCCCGAGTGGACTCTAGATAGGCACGGGACACGCAAGCCCCAGGGCAGACGCTACAGGGACGGGCGTGTGGGCCATGAGCAAGTGCGTCGCTGTGCATTTCATCATCTTAGCGCACAGTTTAGTAAGTGCACAACAAGTTACATTTGCATTTTCTGTCCACCAGGAGCTTAAAATGTAGCCTACTATACTGTAAACTTGACAAAAATGTGTCACAGGATAGATCCAAAATAATACAATTTAATATCCAGATAAGAGTATTTCATAAGGAAGAGATCAGTATGTGCTAAAAGGATCTAAAGAGGCTTTTGAATAAGGAAGATAAATGGGAATGGATTATTGAAGGGCAGGAGTGCATATAAGAGTTACGAAGGGGGGGTGGGTCCCATGCAATAGATCACCATGGGAGGAGAAAGCAAAAGACTACCAGGCAACACAAGGTTACAAGACCAATAACAATGTATCAAGGTCTTTGAGGGACTGAAATATGGGACTCCACCACTCTGAAGAAAACCAGGCCAGGTGCGAGATAAGCTAGACTGGAACAGAGGGTAGAAGACCTCAGGGAGTGATCGCTGTACTAGGGTACATGAGACAAGGAACAATTGTGATAACAGGATGACATCAAGTGAGTTCAATCCTGTAAGAAAAATCCAAGTTCTCACATACATTAAATATAAGCTCAGTGAGGGCAGGAACCAAATCTACTTTGATTATTATTTTGACAATGTAGATATTCAATAAATAATTGGTTAATGAATGAAACTGCAACGTGGTAAGTGCCAGTGGACGCACAGGCTGGTAGGTGGGAGGGGAGTCTGAGGAGCACGTAAAGCTTCAAGCATGGGCTGACATGCACACTGAGTCCAGGACGATGGGCCGGCTTGCAGTGACCGAGCAGAGTGGACAGGAAGAGCTAGTTCTGCATTTCTTTGCTAATAGAAATACCTGCGATCCGGGTACAGATGAAGCAGAAGACTGTGGACTCACATTCTGGAAGCTGGAAGTACAAAGGTACAGACCTGGCATCAGGTCAGCCTACAACATGGTGGGCAGAAACGCAGGCCAGCAGGCAGGTGCAGAGGGACAGCAAGCTGGGGCAGCTTTCGTTAGTGACTGGCAGCTCTTGTGAGACGTAACCATTTTTCACAGAGCTAGAACTCAATGGATCTCTCAGGATGTCACTCTAGTCTCAGAATCATTACCTCCATTACCCAATCAAATGATGCAATCACCCCTGCCCGGACTTGGCCACGTCGGAACACCAAAATCCAAAACATGAAACTCTGGAGAGCCAACGGTTACATTACAGTTATTGGAACGCAACGGGGAACTTGCCAGGAGAGGTCTAATGGTGAAAGGAATAAAGCAGGGTGTGGTGCAGGAATGGTAAGCGGTTCACCTCAGTGCATCATCCCAGAGTCTTTTTACTGTGGTGGGCTAATCACTGGGAGGGCTTGTTAGGAAGCTGATTCCCAGGACCCAGCTGGAGATACCCTGATGAACTGCAGGGCCAGCCAAGAATGCAAATTTCCCATCACTCCCAGGTGCTGCTGTTGCTGCCTGGCCTTTAGTAGACTGACTTTAAGGGTGTGAACATAAAGACCCGAGGTATTCACTAAACTGATGTCTATATGGGAAAATAATGCAGGGAACACACGTTTATGAAGAAACAATAAGGCCTCATTTGTTAGCCCCCCAATCATTATTGCTATCTTTACTAAAGCATCTGGAATAATCAATCCCTCACTGAAATACTTTTCTCAAGACAGTTTTAAAAACACTCTTAATTTTTTTTTAAATATAGTAATGTGTAGGACACCCCAAACTGCATTGATCAAGATGCAGGTGGAAAAACCACTAGCCTGAAATCCTTAGGATAGGTACAGGGTGAGGGTGGGAGACTCAGAATGAGATTTCTCTGAATTTAGTCTCTTCTTTTTAAATCTCAAGCAAACCAGTTTATTAGAAGAGATTGATTTGCAATTCATGACAAACCATGTTGCTGTTACAGTCAAATGTTTCTTCAACATGCTAAAGGGGAAGGGATCAGAGGGAGGCTTTCGGAGAACACTGGAAAAACCTGCAAAAATGAGAGAGCATTTGTATGGAAAATTAAGTGGCTTTCAGATCAGGGAGTATTATATTGTGATTGTGGTAGAAAAATGCTGGTGTTTCACCTGTTCTGAAGTTGCCTGTGATCAGTCTTAGGCTATAATTAAAATAGAAGACTCTCAAAAAAAAAACTAAATAAAAAATTAAAAAAAGGATGAGGGAACCCTGGAGCTAGGATTTCTGAAAACCTCTAACACAAATGGAGTAGGGGTGAATGAAAGATGCTTTAAAGTGACTTTTCCTCTTTCTGCCACATCAGTACCCTGTGGGACATACAGGTAGCTTACCCAAACCACCTACTTTTATTTTGCTTTTAATATATAACTGCCAATTTATTGGGTGATATTGTCTGCCAGGTACATTTTTAAGCACTTCAGTTATTTAAGTCTCACAAAATCTCCTGGAGAAACATTACTATTCTATCCATTTTATAGATGAGGTAGCAGACATAGAAAATTTGAAGGTCAAGAAGGATTACAGGCCAGTAGGAGAATTCAAACAGGATTTCAAAGCTGGACTGACAGGGCTGCACTATCCCTGGGCCAATTCCTTCGTGTCGTTGATAAGAATTCTGTCATCAGAAATTTGGGGTTGGAGTGAGGCCCTCTTGCCAAACAGCAAGTGATTTCTCCTTGGAAAAATTATTTAATTCCTCTGAATGTCACACCTTTCATATATAAAGTAAAATTTTTCCAATTCAATAAGAGTGTAGTAGACATTTAGCAAATATAGTCTTGAGAACACTAGTCCTTAAATGCACTAACTAGCTAGTGTGCTCATCATCTTCTGGGTCATTGCTGTGTGATCGTAGACAACTTTCTCCACCTCTGCATCACTGTAAAAATTAATAGTATCGGAACCAGCAGCTGATGTAATGATTATGTCATTGGATTCCCACTTGAACACGGTTAGAGTCCCAGACCCAATAGCTTAAAACACACCAGGTGCATGTGCATGTAGACACAAAATCCCAAGAGGAGACTGGAGAAGGGACTGTGGCATGGCCATCAATCTGAAAGGTGTTTGTCTGTCTTTCTGGTGAAAAAAAATTTCTGCAAAACATTTCTATAGCAAAAAGTTTCTCTTAAAAAAAAAAAAGATAGAAAACTAGGGCTAGCATGTGGCATAGTGATTAAGTTGCTGGAATCCCACATGGTTGACTGCAGTTCATGTCCTGGACCCAGTGGATTTAAACTCATGCTGGGTGCATGCATATATTTGCTCAAAATCTCAAAAGGATAATAGAGGAGAAGGGACTGTGATGTAGCCAACCCCCCTTCCCCCCAGGGTGGTTATTAACTTTCTCTCATCTCTTTATTTGTGTCTCCAATGAGCACACACTCCCTATAGCAAAAATCTCTCTTAAAAAAAAAAAAAGGCAGTAAACCCGTGTCCAGCAGGGTCACACAGGTACTGCAACGTGGGTAGGTCCTGGGTGCACATCCTGAGGTCTCCCTGTACAAACCAGGTGCTTCCCCGTGTGCCCATGATCCATGCTGGCTGCACGGGTGGGTCACGGCAGGAAGATCCTGTTGGAAGTGCCTTCCCTTCCCTCTCATAGAAGAAATGAGAAAACTAGGGGAAAACACTATAAATAGACAAGCTTCAGAGAGAACTGAAGAGACTCATCATTTAACAAAGAGTGAACCTACCCAGTTATTTTGCTAGGGGCCGCTTAAAAATCAAAAAGAAAGAAAGGATTAGCCAATTAATGACATTGGGTTAATGTAATTACTAAGTTTTTTTTTTTCTTTTTAAAGAAATTAGATCTGGGTCTACAACTAATATTAAAACAAAGTCCATGGAGGCTAAAGAACTAAATATACAGATCAAATTCATTAAGTAACTACGAGAAAGTGTAACTGAAGTTTGATTTGATCGTTAGTTTCAGATTCTTTTTTAGTGTAAAGATGATGTTATGATATGTGAATTACATTGCAAATAGAAGAAAAAACAGAAAAACTTAAAAAATCCCCAAACAGATAAAACCTTTATGTATTATAAATGCAGTCACTTAAAATACTATTTTAAAGCTGTTAATGACTGAAAAATATTCACAATAAATCAATACATGCAAATTATAAAACCACAACAACCACAAGAGTTATTACCAACTAGAGTTTTTTTACATTTTTATGTAGTTTTACAGTTTTCAAAACTAACTTCAAATCACTATTAAAATAATGCTGCTGAGGCACTAAGGACTTTTTCTTATTCTTTTCTTTTTTAAGAAAGTAAAAGGAACTGAATAGCAAATCAGTGAAAACCACCTGAGCGAGAGCAGTGAGGTAGGTGGGCATTCAGGTACTCTCCCTGTCGCAGCTCCTTTAATTTGTGTGAAAACTCCTATAAGTAGAACCCTGCCATGCAGGTTGCTGCTGGATCACCTGGCAGGACCCCAGAAGAGGCTGATGTTTCCCTACTGGGAGGGCCATGTCTCCATACAGAGCATTGAAGGTCACTTCAAAACCTTGTGGAAAAGTAGAATTAAACTGGTTTATTTTGTGGGCAAAAACATTTTAAATCCAATCATAGTTTTGGTTTGGTTTTTGTAATATGCATTTTTCCATGAACCTCTTTTAAAGGAGTTGCCAGTTTTTAGTTTTTTGGGGGGTTTTTTGGAGAGTTTTTTGCTATGGGGCATGTGCGCAGGCCAGAAAGACAAAGACAGACAGACAGACAGACAGACAGGAAGCAAGACTTGAACCATGGTTGACTACATGGGAGTCCAGCAATGTAGCCTTTATGCCATCTGCTGGTCCCAGGGTTACAGGGTTTTTAAAAGATGATTTATTTCTTAAGCCTTTCAACTCATGCACGGTGGGTCCTTGAACAACATGGTTTTGAGCTGTGTCTCTCTGTCTCTCTCAGTCACAGAGGGAAGTAATACAAATATTAAAGAATTTTATCAAGAAAATAATGAGGGAATATGCATTTACAATAATTATTGAGAACAGTCCATTTATGAGTGGACCCACACAGGTGAAGCCCCCGTTGTGCCAGGGCTGATGTGCGAGGGTTGAAAGGAGCCGCTGAGACTGCTCTATCTGTAGCTCTCCCTCTTGTTAGTATCAAAACCGCTGAATAATTACTCTTTATCTTCCCCCTGCAGTCAACAGTGACAACTCATCCTAAAAAATTTTTTTTCAAGATTTATTTAATTTATTTATTATTATTTTAATTTACTATAGGGCACACATGCTAAGCAAAGAGAAACTGAGAGAGGAAATATAAAGTGAGAAAGCAAGGCACCAAGTCCTGGACACAAACCAGTCAGCCATGCTCAGCCTCCATGACACCTGCGAGTCCCCACAGTGACAGTTCCAATGAGGGCTGTATTACTATGGAGACTGGGGATTCTGAGAGTCGGAAGCACGAGCACAGTGTAGTTGAGAAGACAGACACCTGGGGTCAGGGAGTGCCTGGTGGGGTGGACGGTGATCTGGACGGCAGTGTCCCTGCAGCACCTCTGCTGTCATGTGCGTTGCTGTTGACCTTCCCACGGGGAGGGCTGCTTCAGGGCTACTCCTTTTTCTGGTTTCTCTCAGAAGGTAAGTAAATTTGAGGACAGAGGGGTGAGCATGTATGTGCACCGTGGATGAAATCATACTTACACATACACACCCACACGCACACACCCATACATTCATTCTATGTATGACTTAGAAGGGAAAAGGGAAATTGATCAGACCCTTCCACAAGGACTCCTCTCCCCAGTAAAACTGCAATGGACTGATTATTCTCTACGTAAGTGTCCTCTAAATGCTCAGAGTAATCTCAGATTGAATGTGCTCCTAACTGAAACTCGTCAAATTCCCTGAAGAGCTTATCACTCGGTTCAGTAGGAAGAGCCCCAGAACATGTGAGGTGTGAAAGCACGTATCGGAACACAGCCACGCTTCAGTGGGAAGAAGGGAGAAGGGGTGGTGGTGGACGATTCCTCCACTAATGGCTTCAGGCTCGGCCACCTTCTATCTAGAGAACACACACTAGGGTGGATGAAAAGGTCCTCTCCAATGTCTTCAAATAGTAGAGGAGAAATCATACCAGATCAAACTCTTTTATTATATAAAATGATATTTTTAGCTAAAATACGTGTGTTAAAAACTAGTGAGGAGGGTCAGCATGTGGCGTGGTGGTTAAGGTACTGAGCTCCCAAATGGCCAATTGTGGTTTGAGTCCTGAACCTGGCAGCTTGTTTTCTCATTTTCTTACTTTCTCTCTCTCTCTCTCTCTCCCCGTCTCTCTCTGGACAAATAAAAACATAAAGCAATAATAATAAATGAAATTAAATAAAATAATTAGGAAAAAAGTAGTGAAAAAAATCACATAATCACATACAATAATAAATACCATTAATTTCTATATTACAGGTGTGAAGACAATGACACTTTCATTTATCTCTCATCTTTCTTTCTTTTTTAAAGAATTATCTTATTTAACTTTATTTATTTATTTATTTAAATTTGACCAGAGAAGGACAGAGTGAGGGTGCGAGTGAGAGAGAGAGAAATTGAGAAAGAAGCTGCCAGGCCCAGGACTTGAGCACAGTCAACGATGTGGGCGCCCATTGCCCTTACCCACCACGCCACCTACAGTCCTGCTTTTATCTCTCTTCTAAGGGGATTGACACGCAGTATACAATTCCCAGTTCTATTCTCTTCACAGAAGACGATCAGTTACTTCTTTCTCATATATCACCTTTAGATACATTCGCATAGTTTTATATTGAAATCTAATTCTGTATTACATCTCTAGAATTTGTGAGGATAGTAAGACTTCAAGAGAATAAGCTAGGAAAGTTCATTAAAAAAACTTCACATACTTAAAGACACAATCCTTTATAAAAGTAATAATTATTGGGTCAGCACGTGGTATAGGGGTTGAGGTGCTGGACTCCCACATGGCTGAGCAGCATTCAAGTCCTGGATCTGGTGACTTGGAAATCATGCCATGCACACGAGCGTGCGTGCCCAAAAACCCAGGAGGAGAAGAGATTGTGGTGTGGCCATCCCCCTAGGGGGTGATTTCTCACTTTTCCCCTCCCTGTTTCTCTCTGGTGAGATCACACACCCACACACCGTGTGGCAAAAACCTTTTTTTTTTTTTTTTTTGGTATGAGACTATTGTCATAGCAAGCAATGGTGTGAAAGAGAAACAGCACAGGGCTCCCCTGGACTGCAGCTAAGTACTCACAGAGCCCAGTGGAATCCACGCTCTGTCTTCGGAGAATCGGCTAAGTGCCAATCCACCAGCATCACTCACACCCAGCTGCGTCAGGACGACGTCGGACAGCCTCCTCTGCTAGCACCCAGCTGCGAGTTTGTGTGTCCCATCTCACCTGACTTTTGCCTGAGGACTCCAGCCTGACGCCGGCTTCTGTGGCTGGTTTCCCCCGGCTGGACAGACACAGCAACATGTTGGGGCTGTGACTCCTGCTTTCCAAATCATCTGCGAGCCCTTCACCTACACACGAACACTTGGCCACGTGGATCAAACCTACACACCAACACCACACCAACACCGGTCTCCCGGAGCCCCACGCGGCAAGCACAAAAGGCGCATGTCTGACAGGAGCTCCGAGAGAATCCTCCCTGGCTCAAAGGGCTACATCATTCTTAGCAAAATAAATAGGTTAGGTGGGTCTGGGTAGCCCGAGGTCGAGGAGGCCCAGGTCTGTGGGACGGCGCAAAGAGCAGGAACAAGTATTGCGCGTGGAGCGCGAGGCCACAGCTCGGTCTCTCCCTTCCCAGTCACGCACTGTAAACCCAGAGATGGGTTACCTCACCTCCCAGAGCCTAAAGGTGCTCCTCTATAAAATAGCGTTAAACCATCTAATCTACTTTCCAGCATGTAGGCATAGATGTGCTTGTGTGTGCATGTGTGTGCATGCGTGTGCATGTGTGTGCACGTGTGCATGTGTGTGTGTGAGTGACACAGAGAATGTATGAGGCGTAGGGTTTTCATTTACATCCAAAGGTAGTGACTTGCAGAAATGGGTTGGTGCTAGTAAGATCTAAAGGTTATGGTGGCTATAACAGACATTTTCATCTACCTTTCTCTCTGAGGGACCAGAAATAGAGGTTTCATTAATGAACATAACCGACTTCTGAAATGGGTTTGCCCTGGTAAAATACATGGTGCTCAAATTCTGTGGATTGGCTAGAAATATGTCCCATCCTATGACGCATGGTCTTGTATGAACCAGTTATACAAAGACCCTACCTTTGAAATGAGACTTGAGCTTTGGATCTTAAAGCCTTGAATCCAGCCATGTGTCCAGAAAATTCCGGTAACCAGTGTTCATTATCTTTTTTTTTAGAGAGATGTTTGCTATAGGGCATATGCACTCACCAGAGAGACAGAGAGAGACAAAAACAGAAAGTGAAAAATCACCCCCTCCAAGGGGGATGGTCACACCGCAATCCCTTCTCCTCTCGGGATTTCTAGCACACAGGCACAACGTGAGTTGTGTGAGTTTTAAGACACTGGGTCCGGGACTTGAACTGCAGTTGACTACACGGGAGTCCAGCAACATAACCATTATGCCATCTGCTGGTCCTGATATAAAATTAAACATCTCTTGCCTCTAGAATAACTGTTGTGTTTGCTACAATTGGTTCACACAGGATGTGGTCAGAACCCTTAAAGAAGACAGCAGGCATCACCAATTACCTGGCATGGTGTATAACTGATTTCACACTTCTTACTAGTAAATTTTCATATTCATCACCAAAAATTTGGCCCAAAATATAATTTTGGACAACACATGCTGTTAAGTACCTCTACCTAGACAGTATGAACAAATTAGCTTGTTATTATTGTATAACTCAAACAGGCCCTGGAATCAGTGTTAACCCCTTGGAAAAGTTCTGCCCCTTGCTAGCTGCTCCTCCTCCTGCTAGATACACACTGGTCAGCTGGTACATGCCACTTTGCAAGGCACTGGCTCTCCTTTGTCCTCCCAGGCAAGGTCTGGAATAGCCTCCCCTTCTCACTGACTCATGCATGTCCCAGGAAGGCCCAAATGGCACCCAATTGCACTGCACCAGCATCAAAGAGATGCCAATCATTAGGAGCTTCCTTTGAAAGCCAAAGACCCATGTCTAACATGCTCGCTCTGTTCCTCAACTGACATCTGGACCTACTTCTGCTCTAAGGTATCCCCAAGTTCACAGTTCAAGGGAACACGAGGAAGGGGTGGGCAGGGGAGAAGGAAGCAAACCATGCTCCAAGTTCCTCTGCTCTTTGACTGCCTTAGAAACTATAATCAAGAAGAACAACTGCAAGCCTGGACTCAATCTTGCAGAATTTTGTTCATAGTCCACTATGGTTTGAGGACACCAAAGGCTCTCAGATGACACAGAGAGACACACCAGCAGGAGAATGCGTGCCCCAGAGACCTGCCATCATCCATCAGCCAGCGTTATAGAGAATGTATGAAAAGCAGAGCAGATACATTCTAGTTTCCACCGTCGTCTGAGAATACGTAGAGTCTAATCGTGGAGATAAGATCGCCGCCGTGTGTGTCGCTCATCCATGAGTACAGAAACACCCCAATCGGGAACAAAATGAAGACAAAACAGCGCTCATTATCAAGGAACGTATACAGATTAACTCGTGAGGACTGTCCCACGTGGCACAGTCCTATAGGGAAGATAAAAAGTGGCAACAACAGCTAACATTGGCATAGTACTTCCGGGTACACCAACAAGCCATGTCTGTGAAAAAGAACAAGAAGGGGGACCAGCAGATGGTACAATGGTTATGTCACTGGACTCCAATGTAGTCGACTGTGGTTCGAGTCCTGGACCTGGTGGCTTAAACTCACACCAGGTGAGTGTGCGTGTGTCTTCGTGCCCGAAATCCTGAGAGAAGAGTGGAGGAGAAGGGATTGTGGCATGGCCATTCCACCAGGGGATGATTTCTCACTTTCTGTCTCTGTCTCTCTGGCAAGCACACACACCCTATCATAATCATCTCTCAAAACAAAGAGGGAACCAGCAGTTAGCGTAATGGCTATGTCGCTGGACTCCCACGTAGGCGACCACGGTTCGTGTCCCGGACCCGGTGGCTTAGAACTCACGCCGGGCGCGTGTGCGTGCGTGCCCAAGATCCCGAGAGGAGAATGGAGGAGAAGGGATTGCGGCGTGACCATCCCCCCTGGGGGGTGATTTCTCGCTTTCTGTCTCTATGTCTCTCTCTGTCTGTCTGGCGAGCGCACGCGCCCTATAGCGAAAATCTCTCCAAAAAAAAAAAAAACAAACAAACAAACAAAAAAAAACAAAGAGAGTAGCCAAGCAAGACAGGGGGTAGGTGGCAAGAGGAAAAGGGCCTGCTCAGGGAGAGGTGTGGTGCTGGTTTCACCCAGGAGCCCAACCATTGGGGAGGTGCCGACAGCATCAGGCACTGGGTTATTTGGCTGAACATAAGCTCAAAGTGTCAAAGAAACCATAATGGAGAACACAAAAGACTTCAAATTCATGTTTTAATTTTTTTCCCCCATAAAGCAGGCTTCAGAAGAACTGACAAAAGTTGATGTATTTTCCAAGAGACATGGGCTGACTGGGTTTGGAAGAATGCACTCACGACCCGAGATTTGTGTTTCTGTGATGGGCTCTGACGATGCTCTGGAGACTTTGAAATGTGACCATCAACAGCACTCAGAGGGCTTGTAGGATCTCAGATAAGCCCAGATGGAGATGCTCGGTTCTTCCCTAGGAAGAAATATTTCTCTGTGCAAAAGGATGGAGTGAGTTAGAGTCCCCAGGGGCCTATTGCTACTGCTTAGTGATGCAGGTCACCAGGGCAAGGAGGCTGAACTTGCAGACAACCCTGGTAAGAAAACACTGAGGATTAGAGACCGGCAGGGGAAAGCACTGCATCTGAAAATTCTTGCGCAGTGACCCTTAGGTCTCTGTACAGCAGTGACCCTTAGGGCTCTGCTGGGTAAACCTCCTTACACCCGAAAAAGGCCGTCGCTCTCCTTTGGTTTACCTTGAAAGTCTCCCTTGCCAGTCTGGGAGATTTCTGACACTTTAGTTTAGTTGGGAATTCGGTGCAGGTATAGACACACTACCAAGTGTCCTAGGAAAGGACTCCACACCTCGAAAATGACACCGTTTGGGGATTGACAGGGAATTCGGATGCACTTTTTTCTGAGCCATTTGCAGGTGTAGAAAGGGAACCCTGAGAATTAGGATGCTGTGTTTTCATGGCCTGGAAAGACTTTTCACTAAAACTATGTCGCAGACACACTGCCCTCCAGCAGACACGGGCCCTTCAATTTGCCCAAGTAGGTAAACATTTGGGATTTGAATTGGGGAGAATGGCCTGAAACACTGACATAGTTCATTCAGTTATTTTGCCACCCACCGGCCCTGATGGCAGATACACGGCAGGAAACATCAAAGGGCAAAACCAACAATCCCACAGAAACAATCAGAGAGGATCCCAAACAACTCAGGTCTCCTGCAAATCAGGAAGAGGCTACTCTCATGCCAGCCTGTGGTGTGGCGTCAAAGCAGCGGAATCCTACGTGGCTGACTGCGTGACTCAAGCCTCAGACCTGTCAGTTTGAAAACTATGCTCAGTATATGTGGATGCATGCTGGAAACCCCAAGAGGAGGGTGAGATGGATGAGAAGGGATTGTGGGTGAGCATTTCTCATAGAGGGTGTGTTCTCACTTTCCCTCTTTGTCTCTCTCCCCTGGCCAGTTGAAAATAAAAATAACAATAATAATAATAAAAAGGAGAATAAGTGGCTATTCTCACGTTTTTGCTTTTGTTTTGTTTTGTTTTCTATCTTTTTTAAGATTTTTGTCATAGGGGAACGTGTACATGCCAGAGACAGTGAGAGGAAAACTGAGAAGTCACCCCCTCAGTGGGGATGGCCACGCTGATCCCTTTTCCTCCATCCTCCTCCTGGGATTTTGCACCTGCACATACATGCGCCTGGTGTGATTTTCGAACTGCCAAGTCTGGGACTAGAACCATGGTTGGCTACGTGAGAATCCAGCGCATTAATTACTATGCCACCTTCTGGCCTTTAATGTTATTTTCCTAGTAGCAGCACACACTCCATCCACTTGCAGAAAGCAGATGGTGTGCTGGGAACTGACTTTGGTCCTGTGTGCCCAGAGTGCCTGGGCGCCACACACTGTTTTAAGCACAGCTGTTTCTGGATATTGTGGGGGTTGTTTTTAGACCTGCCACAGCAAAGTCCCACATAAAACAATGTGGTATTTGCATAGAATCCACGCAATCTTCCTGCACACTTCCCATCACCTTTAAATTACTTATACCCCTAATACAGCTTTATACTAAATTATTTTTTACTTGTATTATTTTACTTTTTTTTTTTTTTACATTTCAAATTCTTTCTTTCTGTAGAAGGCCAAATCTGCAGATGCAAAACTCACAGCTACAAAGGGCTGACTATGCTTACCAAACCTTTAAAGTAATCTGTGAGGGAGATATTGCCACCTGCATTCTAAGATACAGAGAGAGGGGCTCAGACAGTTTAAATAACTCACTCAAAGTCACTCCGCTTGCCAAAACCCTTACATGAGTCAGAACTGACTGGTTTATCAGGCCAGCTTTCCAGCTATGACACCCCCGTCTCCCAGAATGGGGTCCCTTTATCCTCATGTACAGGGTAGGTTGCTGTCTCTAAAGCCAGACCTGACCTCGGGACTATCTGACATCTGACTACAGCCCCATGCCCTAATTCTGGTAAATGGGCTTGTGTTCAGTGTGCCCAGCTCTGGGACAAGCTGACAACTCAAATTCTCTAGTTCTAGGCCCATGCCTTGCACATTTGCGATCTTTAATTAGAATCGGTTTTCTTTTTTAACTTTTATTTTTATACAGCAAAAATTACAGATTTTTTTTTTAACAGAGACTTTTACACTCTCTGATCTGTTATATATTTCTTCCCTTTTCCCCTCCAGACACCCTCTACCACCCAGTCCCCTCCCTTACAGTCTCTGGTGTCGACCCTTACCCTCTCTGCTATTATATCTTCAGATCTTTCCATTTCTGCCGTAGAGTGCAGACATTCAGCCAGTATATGTGGATGCATGCTGGAAACCCCAAGAGGAGGGTGAGATGGATGAGAAGGGATTGTGGGTGAGCATTTCTCATAGAGGGTGTGTTCTCACTTTCCCTCTTTGTCTCTCTCCCCTGGCCAGTTGAAAATAAAAATAACAATAATAATAATAAAAAGGAGAATAAGTGGCTATTCTCACGTTTTTGCTTTTGTTTTGTTTTGTTTTCTATCTTTTTTAAGATTTTTGTCATAGGGGAACGTGTACATGCCAGAGACAGTGAGAGGAAAACTGAGAAGTCACCCCCTCAGTGGGGATGGCCACGCTGATCCCTTTTCCTCCATCCTCCTCCTGGGATTTTGCACCTGCACATACATGCGCCTGGTGTGATTTTCGAACTGCCAAGTCTGGGACTAGAACCATGGTTGGCTACGTGAGAATCCAGCGCATTAATTACTATGCCACCTTCTGGCCTTTAATGTTATTTTCCTAGTAGCAGCACACACTCCATCCACTTGCAGAAAGCAGATGGTGTGCTGGGAACTGACTTTGGTCCTGTGTGCCCAGAGTGCCTGGGCGCCACACACTGTTTTAAGCACAGCTGTTTCTGGATATTGTGGGGGTTGTTTTTAGACCTGCCACAGCAAAGTCCCACATAAAACAATGTGGTATTTGCATAGAATCCACGCAATCTTCCTGCACACTTCCCATCACCTTTAAATTACTTATACCCCTAATACAGCTTTATACTAAATTATTTTTTACTTGTATTATTTTACTTTTTTTTTTTTTTACATTTCAAATTCTTTCTTTCTGTAGAAGGCCAAATCTGCAGATGCAAAACTCACAGCTACAAAGGGCTGACTATGCTTACCAAACCTTTAAAGTAATCTGTGAGGGAGATATTGCCACCTGCATTCTAAGATACAGAGAGAGGGGCTCAGACAGTTTAAATAACTCACTCAAAGTCACTCCGCTTGCCAAAACCCTTACATGAGTCAGAACTGACTGGTTTATCAGGCCAGCTTTCCAGCTATGACACCCCCGTCTCCCAGAATGGGGTCCCTTTATCCTCATGTACAGGGTAGGTTGCTGTCTCTAAAGCCAGACCTGACCTCGGGACTATCTGACATCTGACTACAGCCCCATGCCCTAATTCTGGTAAATGGGCTTGTGTTCAGTGTGCCCAGCTCTGGGACAAGCTGACAACTCAAATTCTCTAGTTCTAGGCCCATGCCTTGCACATTTGCGATCTTTAATTAGAATCGGTTTTCTTTTTTAACTTTTATTTTTATACAGCAAAAATTACAGATTTTTTTTTTAACAGAGACTTTTACACTCTCTGATCTGTTATATATTTCTTCCCTTTTCCCCTCCAGACACCCTCTACCACCCAGTCCCCTCCCTTACAGTCTCTGGTGTCGACCCTTACCCTCTCTGCTATTATATCTTCAGATCTTTCCATTTCTGCCGTAGAGTGCAGACATTCAGCGCATATAGAGTGGGGATATAGAGTTACACACCGTGTTTTTCAAAGTCTGGCCTCCTTTGCTCAACATTAAGTCCTCTATATTATACTAGAGGTTTAACTTGAACTAATTCTGCACATAAGCCTTACTTTTCTCTGCAGATATTGTCTTTGACAATATGACAAGCAAATGGATGCAAAAGCCAGATTCGACATAAACTACCCATACAGGTGACTTGATTTTCCTGGCTTGTTCTCTGTCTGGGGGCATTTCATACGCACGTGCATTTCCTAAATTGTACATGTAGCTGCAAAGGTGTCCGATGCCCTTCATACAAGGTGACCACATGTCTTTGCTTTAACCATTGAACAGACCTGTTTAATACTGATTGTCCCAGCATGATTATTAACAGTGCCCCACTAAACTCTCAGAACCGAGCTAGAAGAATAAATCCTAACCTTGCACCCTACACAGCCACCATGAAGGTACTCTACAAACTTCATTTCGTCTTTTTTTTTTTTTTTTTAATTTTCAACCTTAGGTTGAAAATGTAGCTCACCTTACTCTCATTACACAAATGAGTAAAATGCAAATTAGAGGAGTGAACATAGTTGATTCAAAGTCACGAGCACAAATGGAGACAATATCGTAAGCTGTTTGATCTGTAGGCAGGACCACGTAATCTTCTTCCTCAGCTACATCACTTTTAGCAAGGCTTTCTCTCTTTTTCATAATTATTTATTCTATTTTATCTATTATTATTATTATTATATTTTTAAAATTTCTACAGGGCATACACACTCACCAGAGAGAGAGAGAGCACAAGCGAGCGAGCACACGCAAACTGCCAGGGCTGGGAAGCAAACTGTGGTCAGCCATGTGGGAGTCCAGCACCTTAACTACCACACCACCTGCTGGACCCTCGCAAGGCTTTCTTCCTTTTCTTCTTTTTTTTGGAGAGATTTTTGCTATAGGGCATATACATTCACTGGAGGGACAGAGAAAGACAGACAGAAAGCAAGAAATTACTCCCCAAGGAGGATGGCCACGCCACAGTCCCTTTTCCTCAGTTATCCTCCCAGGATCTTGGGCATACATGCACACTCACTAGGTATGAGTTTGACGCCACCAGATTGCAGGACTCAAACCACAGTCGGCCACGTGGGATTCCAGAAATGAAACCACCATGCCATCTGCTGGCCCCGGCGAGACTTTCTTAAGCACCTCTAGAACATCTGCCTGTCATCCTGTCCAACAGTCAATGCCTTTTCCTTTCGCCTTCCCAAAATGAAGATAAGGTGGCCTCCTATCAGATAGAAAGTTGATCAAGATGACATAAATTGGAGCCAGATGTTATAGTAATAGCGATTATTTACCATATAGTCTAATATTTTCACTTCACATGAGAGAAAGCTAATCAGTTTACAAAACAAATACCAATTTGACAGAAAATCCAACTGCCAAAAGAAACCCAGCTGTTCTGATCCGAAGTACGGGAGGCAGCAAACCATGTCTCCTGGAAAATATTCACAACAGGGACGTGGTGATCCCACGAGCAAAGAGAGAACAGCATCTTTAATGTTCACAAAAACAGCAAGCTTTTAGTTTTCTTTCTTTCATAAACATAGTTTCTCTCTCTCCCCTTCTCTCTCTCTCTTTCTCGCTCAATAAATTAATTAATTAATTAATTTTCTAGATGGTATGCGTGCTTACCAGAGGGAGAGGGAATGTGAGAAAGTACCTTTGGGAGGGATGGCCACATCATAGCCCTTCTCTATTTCTCCCCTTGGGATTTGGGGCACACACACACGCACATACACACGCCTGGCATGTCTTTCAAGCCACGAGGTCCCAAGACTTAAGACAATACAGTCGGCCATTTAATTCAGTTGCCTTCACCACCAGGGCTCTCCACTGGCCATGCATGTTCTTCTTTATGTGTGATAGCGCGTGTGTGCACATGAAGTCTGAGCATGCTGTACACCCTATCCTCCAATCCTCATCCCATTGGATCTTGGGTACCTACACACATGCCTGGCATGTTTCAGGCTGACTGGAGCAGGGGTTTGAACCATTCTCACCATGATCAAGCTTCTCTGAAACAGTGCCTTAGCACCACACTAAGGGGCCAGCCCTAGTCTCTTCTTCAGCACCCTGAGAGACTGGCCAATGACATCACTCAACGGCTTAATTCAGAACGCAGAGTGGGAGACACTGATTTTGTAGGAAACTGAGGAAGTGCCACTCAGATCCACGGGGGCTGATAGACTGGATGCGATATCGTGGTTTGGAGTATTTAACTCCATGCATCAGGTGACCATCTGTGGACTCTGCTTCCTTCAGCAGGACATTCATCAACACAAGGAAGAATTGTTTGTCTATATACTTCCATTAAAAAACCACATTTGCTGACCATTCTACAAAATCAAAAGATGATTTTTTTTCTTTTCTCTTATTTCACTTTCATCTTACAGATGTACCATCTTCTCCCTCCATGCTGAAGAGAAAACTTAACACACCAATAAAGTAAGAAGTCAACACTGTGGACAAAATACAATGGGTTTCAGGAAAACACTTCCTATTGTAACACAGGTTTACGGACATCAGAAAAGCCATAACGCATTTTTGCATAGGAAAACAGAAAAATATGTCATGACTCTTCCAATGACCCAATATTATGAGAATGATGCATGCTATGTTCATCCTAAGGATATGAGAGCATCCGTCATTCCTTAGAATAACTGAATATGAAAATATTTTTTAAATGAAGTTCTGCAATAATAAATATAGAAATGAATCAAACATTCAAGGATTTTTATTAAATATACATTTAACATGTGTCCTAGATACTGTGCCTTTTCTCCTCAGATAAGAAGAGTCGCGTGCCAATCAGTTCTAGACATTCCGAGGGAAACAGTTCTCGCGGCTTTCTATGTCTGTGTTGCCCTTTGTTTTGCTTTTACCTGAAGCTCTCCGGCTCTGACCTCAGCAGCCACCACACTCAGGTCACGTTCCCTGCGGAGTCTGACAGCGGGAACTTTTGCTCCCTTGTCCCTACATTCCGATTCTTCCCTAGAGTGACTGGATCTGGAGTTGCTGGTTCGTATGGACATGAAAGTACATAATCTTAGTATCCAAATCTCCAGGGTGATACCAGCAGTCAACCCAAATGAATGCCAATTGTTGAAAATATCAGAAACTTTCTCACAGTTTCTGTGACTTCAATAGTAGTGTTCTTTTTTTAGTACAGAAAAATCAGAGCTTTAATAATCATTTTTTAAAAAAATTAGAAGCCCCAAACCTAGCTATTTCTTATATTCTTAAGGGAATAAATCTTAATATGCTATTGACAAGTCTAACAAACTTATGTTTAAAAACATGTTGACCAATATTTCTTTCATTATAAACGTAGATATCTTCAATCATTTGAAACTACATTTGTGTATTTAATGTTTTTGAATGTGTCAATACTCTCACTGAAAGACCTTAGTGAGTAATCAAATTACTGCTAATGTCAAATAAAGCATAATGTGAACAAATGCAAAATTTATAAACCAAGAGCTCTGATAATGTTTATAATCTTACTAAGATCTACTCTAAATTCACAGTTCTAACATAATTATCCAAATTACAAATTTCAAATTAAAGTCACAGGATAGTCTGTTTTTCTATTAGTCTGTTCAGACAATTAGATTCATTTTTACACATTGGAAGTAAAAGTATTTTAAACTCTCTTTTTATATAAATATACATTCAGTAGAATCAATGCCTTCTATACTTCATGCTAAAACTTTCCAAGAGGTTGATGAATGCTTACTCACAAGAAAATAATTATTTTATATCCCACAATGTAACCTTCCAAAATAATTTTGGAGTTGACTTTTCAGTGTTTTATGACTCACAGAATAACCAGAAATTCAAGCTAAGAGGTTGACTGCATTCTTGACAGTTGCCCTTAGAGGAAACTCAGAACACTATTTATAGTTTCTGTGTCAAAGACTCCATAACCCAGAGGAGGTGGTGTCCAAATTCTAACCGAAATTCACATATTAGAGCAAATCCTCTCACCTAAAACTCATTTAAATAACCAACCAATCAGATTTTAAATGTCCTTGCTCCTTAATATATATCTTCATTCTGTCTTCAAAAAGTTTTTTAAATGCTTCTCATGTTAATTCTTTTTTAAAAAATAAAATTTTCCATTTCTTTTATGACAGTGAAAGCGAGACAGAGAAAGAGACAAACTCCCTTAACAGCGTCCTACACATCAATCTCCTTCCTGCCCCCACCAGCCTCCCAGCCAGCCAGGATCATGGAAGCACGGGCACCCAGCATGAATGGGCTGATCAGGGAACAAAGCCCATGACCTTCCATATGGGTCAAGTTTTTTGTGAGCCATGAGTCACTTGTGCAATCTCCAGCCAGTCCTTCTGATCCTAATTCCCTGAATTCTGACATTGTTTTATGCACTTAGTATTATGCTATGTATCAAATTGGACTTTGGGCAGTGCGCACATCTTTCTTGTACTATTGGAACACAATTTCCAAGGTCATTCCATTTAAAATCTCCAGATCTTAGAAGGTAGAGTACTTCTGTATTATCAAGTCAGTCACAGTTTATCCAGCTTATTTATTTTTCCAGTTTTCCCCAGAAATGCATGGTAGAAATGCCAGGATTTAAGAATAAAGACTTGATTAGGGCCAGCCAGGGGCATGGTGGTTAGAGGTGCTGGACGCCCACGTGGCTGACTGCTGTTGGAGTCCTGAACTAGAGGCTTGCTTCTCACCTTCTCTCTCTCTCTCTCTTCACTCTGTCCCTTTCTGGTCAAATTAAATAAATAAATAATTTTAAATAAAATATATTTTTTTAAATAAAGACTTGAGGAGAGAGAGCTGGATACTGCTATAAAGTTATTTCACAGCTTCTCTATCTCTCTATTATTCTACAAGTGAAATGCAGTTTTTAATGTCGGCATTAGTATGTGCGTCCTATTTATTTATTTTAATTGAATTTTATTTTTAAAAAATTTGCTGCAGGGCTCCTGTACTCACTGGAGGGAGGGGGAGAGAGAGAGAGAGAAAGAAAGAGAAAGCAGCTCCCAGCAGGCATAGCCACACTGCAATCCTTCTCCTCCACTCACCTCTCTGGATTTGGGGCATGCACATAAATGTGTGTAGCAGTTTTTCAAACCACCAGTTCTATGACTTGAACCGCTTAGTCAGCCATGTGGAATTCAGCACCTTAACCACAATGCCACTCCCCAGCCCTGTCAGTTGTATTTAATTGTTCATGAATATTTCGAGTCACTCTGTTTCTAGCACTTAAGACAGCTCAAAACAAAATTAAGGATTCACCATATCAGTGGACAGATATAAAGTAGAGAGAATAGTTTGGAGAAAATCCCATGTAAACAAAATATTTTTTTAAATGCCAAATCAGTGACACACAACCCCAGTCAAAACAATAACACTTCACAGTCTTCAGTTTTAAGATAATTAACAATGTTTTTAGAAGTTTAGCAGTAGCTGAAGTAAAAATACTCATTAAGTGCACAGGTAGGGATGTGCTCCTAGAAACAAAACAAAAATCATGTGCACACAGACAGAGGCATGCACACATGCACATACATACACACACAGAGGCACACACAGTCAGGCACGCACGAACAGAAGCATGCACACACACACACATACACACAGAGGCATGCACATATGCACATACCTGCACACACAGAGGCATGCACATGCGTGCTGAATAACAAACTAAGGGCTGTCCCCATTTGTTATCAGTGAGGGTAGGTGTGGAGAGTAGCTTATCTGAAAACGTGATTAAGAACATGTGGCCTGTAGACACATGCGGAACCGCCCTTCCTAAGCTGCTCCAGCAGTGCTACTGAGAAAAGCGTATCTGCCTGCTGCCAATGGTTATCTTCTGTTGTTGATACCCAATACAGGAAGTCACATGTCTTTATCAGACTGTCTCCCAAAAAAGAATCAGAGAAATTATATGGTGCCAGTCACTTACAAATCTTCAGAAGATTTACATCTAAAAACAACTGGCTTTACAAGTCTGATTCTCCTCCCCCATTCTCTTCGCATTCCACCTCCCTCTTCCCCATTCCCTTTGCATCCCATTTTCCCCTTCCCCCACTTTCTGCCCTTTAAAAGAATAAACCTGAGGCTGGTTCTGGTTGCAACTTCTCTGTCAGAGAAGCTGTGCCCGCTGGATCCTCACTTTTCTATACCTGTGTGTCTCTGTGTGTTTGTTATTGAGTCTGTTTCTAACCAACATCCTTCCCCACTCAGAAAAACGTGTTCATGCTGAGATGGTCCCAGCAGGTATGTCATCAAGTTTGTGGAAAAACACAATTAAATTGGGAATTTATTTAGGTACAAAATATTTTGAAATCCATGCCTAGAAGATATGCATTTTGCATGAACTTTTTGAGAACCCCTAGTAACTGACAGCATTATTTTTCTGGGTCCATTATTAGCTAAAGAAACAGGTTTTACTCCAACAACATACATTAGAGGCTTTGTATTTTTGATGGAATTCAATCTACGAAAACCTTTCCATGTGTTTTTAGGCAACTGATGTTATTTTTGGAATTTGGTATATCCTTAAAAATGCCTGCGTCCAACTGAACGGCACATGAGCCACTCTAAACTGGCGTAGAACTAGTGCTCCCGATGCAAAGCTTCATTCATAACAAGAGGACAACAAATATATGGGAGAGCGAGGAGGAAGCAAGAGGAGAAAAAAGAAAGTGGTCGTTAATTTATTCAGGGAAACAGTTCCTTACCAAAAAATGCAATACTATGTACAAAAGCTAAGAGCAAATGTTCTACATTTCCAGGTCAGAAGATAAATACTGTTTCTGTAACTTAAAGTCAAAATAATTTTTAAGGGACCAGCAGGTGACACGGTGGTTAAGGTGCTGGACACTCCCACATGGCCGACCAGGGTTCGAGTCCTGAATCTGGTGGCTTGCTTTCTCATTTCCTCTTCTCTCACTCTTACCCTCTCTCTCTCTCTCTCTGGTCAAATTAAAAAAAAATAAAGAAATGAATAAATAAAAAATAATTTAAAAAATAATAATTTTTAAAAACTCCCTTTAATTTGTGACATTGCTCCACATGAAAACATTTTGCTTCTGGAGCAACTTTAAGGAACAAATGATGCTTTTTAAAATGTAAATTTGAACCAGTTTTTTGTTGTTGTCATTTGTTTTAATTGTTCTAAAATTGAACCACTGTTTTTTGTTGTTGTCATTTGTTTTAATTGTAGATGTATTTATCAGAGAGAGAAAGAGAAGTCGCCCTACGATGGGCATCATAATCCCACAGTCTTTTTTATTCCATTTCTCCATTGCATCAGAATTATGGGCACAGGCATGCATCTGGTCTGTTTTTTAAGCGTCCAGGAACAGAATTTGAACTAGGGTCAGCCATATGGGATCCAGGGATCCAGTTCCTTGTGCACAGGGCTTAACAGCTACGTGATTGGACCAACCTAAATGACTGATTCCTATTAGTGGAATATGCTGTATTTTATTTTCACTAAAATGTGGTCAAGTTTATTTTTTTAGAGAGATCTATTTATTTATTTATTTATTTAATTTACTTACTTTTCTATATGGTGTGAGCACTCATCAGAGAAATAGAGAGATGGAAAGTGAAAAATTATCCCCCAAGGGGCATGGCCATGCTACAGTTCCTTCTCTTCCATTCTCCTCTTGGGAGTTTGGACACACACTCACACACACCCAGTGTGAACTTCAATCCACCAGGTCTGGGACTTGAACTGCAGTTAAGTAGGTGAGAGTCCAGTGAAGTAATCATTATGTCATCTGCTGGTCCTCATCAAGTTTAGTTTATATTTCTGCTTTACGTATTACCTAATAAATAAAATCAATGTGAAATCTATTCAATTTCATTTACTATCAATTCTTTAGTCATACTTTATACATTTAATTTGGTTTTTCAATACAGCCTAATATTAATGTTATCCAATATTAAGTAACAGATTTTAGTGCTTTATTCTAAACCTGATCATTACTGTACATGTTCTGCCTCCTTAAAATCCATGGAAAAAAGGAGCTACTAATTTACAAAGTAAAGTATGTTCTGTGTAAGGTAAAATAATACAACACATTGGAAGCATATGGCCGAAAATAAGTTAGAAGCTGGAGGAAGGTCATTTAAATAGATCATCATTTACCTAACAAAGTTTTGCTTTTGTTTTAGTTTTCAGCTTTGCTATAAAGCACATGCAATTGCCTGGGAGAGATGGGGGGAGTGAGAATCACCTGCCTGGGGAATGGCCATACCGCAGCTCCCTCCTCTCCATCCTCCTTTCATTAGCTTCTGTGTGCATGCACCCATGCCCTGCCTGCTTTGTAAGCCACCGAGTCTGAGACTCAAACCACAGAGTTGGCCAGGTGAGATCCAGTTGGATCCTGGCAGCTTGAAAAACACACTATGTGCATGCGCTCAAAATCCTGAGAGGACAGAGGAGAAGCTGTTGCAGCATGGCCACCCCCTGTAGGTCATTTCTCACTTTCTCACTCACTCTCTGGTGAGCACGTGTACCTTATAGCAAACTAAAAAAAAAAAAAGCTTTAATGAATTATAATTTAGAGTTGTCTGTCAGTGAAAATAGTCCATTTCATGAACATAAAGCTGAAAATGTTGTAAGATTTTCTTCATTTTTATGGCCTTTGTGTACTGACAGTTTATAAACCAATTAAAAAGATGGAAGAATTAAATATAAATTTACTGTTTACAAATGTTCTATTAATTTATGCTCTTCTTCTGCACAAAGAAAATACGTGATATGTATATGTATTTATGTATGTGTATATGTGTGTGTGTATATATGTGTGTGTGTATGTGTGTATTTGCCATAGAACATGTGCACTCACCAGAGACAGTAAGAGACAAAGGAAAAATGAGTGAAAAATCACCCAAAAGGGAATGGCCATGCCAAAATTCCTTCCCCATTCTCCTGTCAGGATTTCGGGCATGCAAGCACAAACATCTGGTATAATTTTTAAGCTTCTAGGTCTGGGACTCAAACTGCAAAGTAGATTATGTGGGATTCAGTGTTTTAACCACCACAACACCTACTGGTCCTATGCAAATTTATTTTTTGAGAGAGAGATTTTTGCTATAGGGTGCCTATACTTGCAAGAGAGACAGAGAGACAGAAAGAAAGAAACCATCCTAGGGGGGGGGGGGGGGGGGGGAATGACCACACTGCAATCCCTTCTCCATTCTCCTCCCAGAATTTTGGACACACACACACACACACGCCCATTATGTTTCAAGCTGCTGAGTACAGAACTCCAACCATCCTCGGCCACGTGGGAGTCCTACACCTCAACCACTTCGCCACCTGCAGGCCTTTAATAGTACTCTTTTCACAGCAGAATTTAGTTAACTGTTCTGACTATATTTTTCTTGGGAAAGATTGACAGAGATTGGTCTGCTGAAACTTGCATAATCTACTATTCTTTTTTAAGGAGTTCATTATTGAGCTTTTTAGGAGTTCACTAGTGAGTTTTTATTTTTTTCTTATATATAATCCTGATGATAATCCAAGAAAAAAAACTTCTAGAAAAGGAGCAGTACACATGATCTGTCACCTAAATGTTGTATCCTTAACAAAGGACCAAGAACATAAATATTTTTGGATATTAGATTCCAAGGTACCAGTGAGTATTTCTGATCATGGGTCCGTCTAATCAGAGACCCTTGTTACTGCATCACATTATCCAATTTGCACTTTTATTCCTGTTCTTCTTAGAGAAATTTGGCATACCAATAGAAATTCATCATCCAAGTCTCCATGTAAAGAGGATAGGCAATGAAGATAAATGCGTTAGCTTTCACACTGGGCCTTGGTAATTCCATAAGTACTCAGTTCAATTACCTAAGAATTTATGTGACTAACATGTGCCAACACTTTATTAATTATTGAGGATTTAATGAGATGTTTAAGACATGGGCTCTGACCTCCAGAAATCTCACAAATAATATGTGAATATCTTTTGTGTTTATTTGTTTGTGCATTTAACTGAAAACTCACGATTTACCTGTGTAACAGAGTGAAACATTCTTTATTGGAGTTTCAAGAAATTAATTGTTCCTGGCACTAGATAAACCTCCCTTGGCCTTGAAAAGTGATGGCAGATCAAAAGTACTTAGGCAGGACAGCCAACTATTTGGAGAACTGAATTGAGAAATTTGGAACATTATTCTTCTGCAAATATGAAAAATATAGAAAATTTTGATTTCACTGCAAGTGAGAAGAGAGTTGGTTGGTTATTTAGTTGATGGGTAACCCATAATCCCAGGTTTTCTCACCACCAAGCAGACAATATCAATTTCATTAAATTATCCACTGACCTAAGATGTTCTCAGCCATGTGATTCAAGCTAGAGTTACCATGCTTAGTATAAAGACTAATATTGACAGTAGAGGTGGCTTAGGCTTTTTTCAGCACCTAGGACAGCACCATGAGGTTAGAATGGGATAAATGATTTCACATGGGGGAAAAAAAAAACACAAAAATTAAAATAAAACAAAAACAAAAAATAAAATAAAACAAAAAATAAAATAAAACAAACAAAAACAAACAATAAAATTAAATTAAACCAGAATGAAAACTAAACATATTCCAGATAAGAACTTACTGAGATTGTCTGACTCATAAAACTCTGCCATAATAATGTATTATTTCATCAAATTTGAGAGAATTAAAAAACGATTTCAGGGCAAGGTAATTTTATATATGTGTGTGTGTGTGTGTGTATATATATATATATATATGAAATTATTTATATAAGGAGGCCTTTATATATACATGATGATATTTCAAATATTTTCCATGGTTAAGCTTTTTAAGTCCTCATGTAACACAATGATGTAGGTACCACTGCATTCTCTATTTTATTAATAAACAAACTGAGATTTAATAACTTCGCCAAGGTCATACAGCAAGAAATGAAGACTCAGGATTCCAGCCCAGGTCTACTGACACTGGAGCCCATGCTGTTAACCATTCTTCTGTGACATAATAAAGAGGAAAGTTTAAATTAAAATCAATACGCTTTTAAAGATTATGTCGTAAAATTTATTTTAATATTCTGTTTAAATTTGATCATAACTTAAAATGCTGACACTTTAACAGGTGTCCTATACTACTTAATTTATGACAAGAATAATTTATCATTATGATTATTTGCAATAAAGCACAATTTGCAAATTAGTTTTAAAATAAAATAGTACATTGCACTGTGTCTGAAAACCAAACACACGTTATCAAAATATAGAGTGAAATTTAACTAAGTACTGTGGTGTTCAAAAATCCCAGAAAACTGCATTCATTATCTGATGTTCAAAATTATTGTAATTTGTTCATAAAAAATATATTTTGATGTATTTCTACAATATTTGTGTTTTGTTGCTAAATGGCATAAGAAAGGTCTCAGAATGTTATTTTCAAGCTGTTCAAGGGCTAGGAGGTGACAGAGAGGTTAAGGCACTGAACTCCCATATGGTTGAGGACGGTTTGAGTCCCAGACCCAGAGGCTTGATACTCATGCTGAGGCATGTGCATGCCCAAAATCCTGAGAGGAGAATCGAAGTGAAGGGACTGCAGCGTGGCCACCCCCTTGCGGGGACGATTTCTCACTTTCTGTCTCTCGGTCTCTATCTTTCTGTGAAGTACATGCACTTTATAGCAAAAAATCAATCCCCCCCCCAAAAAAAAGAGAAAAAGAAGAGGCTGTTTCTTACAAATTATTCATTGTACTTGCCAGAGCCTTACATTCCCTAATGAAAAGTTCAATAGACTATAATACTCACTATATTTTTCTTTCTAGCATTGCTTTGTTAAGTTTATTTATTTATTTCTCCTCCAAGTGAGAGAAACACAGAAAGACAGAGAGAGAGCACGCACCCCCACAGGGACCTGACCCCGTGATCCACTCCAGCCTTGACCAGCTTTGAGTCTTGTGCGTGGGCGTGCTCAGAATCCACAGGGAGGCATCCTGACATGAACCCACAACCTTCCCATGTGGGTCAGCCTTGCAGAGCATCGTGATTTACCTCTGCACCACCAACCAGCCTGACTAGCATTGTTGCTTCGAGTTCTTAGAGACATTTTTTTATTTTGCTCAAAGGGCCTTGAAAATATGGAAACGATCATCTTGAAATAAATATTTAGAGCTATGACCTCTGTTTTGTTCTAAATTTCTTATTCTGGATGCATGATCAACATGAATTAAATAATAAATGATTAAGCATAAAATTCAATACGAAATTATGCATAATGCAGTGCAGGCGGTTGTGTTGAGAGGAGCAAGAAGCCGGGTAACTAAGTCATGGCACCCTCAGGGCACCTCACTATCCATGGACAACCATGCACCTGTGGCCTTTCTTCCACAGGGAACTAGTTAAGTACTCACTTTGCTTACTGATTTTGGCAAATGAAACTGAAGCAGATGTTAATACAGATTTCAGATTTCTGTTTCTGTTTTTTTTTTTTCCCCCCAGAGGTTTTTGCTATAGGGCTCGTGTGCTCTCCAGAAAGTCAGAGACAGAGAGACAGAAAACGAGAAATCACTCCCAAGGGGGAATGGTCACACCACAATCCCTTCCCCTCCATTCTCAGGATCTTGGGCACACACACACACACAAACACACACATGCCCCATATGAGTTTAAGCCGCTGGGTCCAGGACTCGAACTGTGGTTGACTACGTGGAAGTTCAGCGACATAGCCATTATGCCATCTGCTGGTCCCACAGATTTCTGGTTTATCTTATTAACCAACATACTACAAACACCCAGTTAGCAAATAATTGTTCTAAACCATGTATTTGATGTACAGGGATAGAAATCCCTACAGAGGTTAAATGGTCAACATTATAGAAGTAATTAATAACAACAGTAGATTTTTCTCAAACTTTCCTAACCCATATACTTGTCACAAATTCAACAAACCAGAGGAGCACTCAAGATGCTGTTTTTAATATATATGTGTGTGTATATATTACATATAAATAATGTGCATATGTATTGCATATATATAATGTGTGTATATTACATATATGTGTGTGTTGTGTGTATGTGTATATATTACACACATATGTGTGTATTACATGTATATAATGTGTATATTATGTATAATATGTGTATATATTATGTATGTATATTACATATATGTGTATATACATATACACACATATGTATATACATATACATACCACACCCACACATACACAATATATACATGTGTTTGTGTGTATATATTATATATAATGAATACATTATCTATGCATTATGACATATATATATATATGTATATATATATATATATACACACACACACACACACACACATATATATATACACACACACACTTGTCACCAGGGTGCTGCTTTCCTTATCTGTCACTCTGATTATTTTGGATTTGAGGCAGATCTTAAATCTGGAGAGACAAAAAGAGCTGAAAGGATTTATTGGTCAAAATCTAAAAAATTCACTGAAGATACAAAGAGAAAAAATAGTTTAGTCAAATGCAAAACCACTGCATCTCAAAATTAGAAAAAAAAAATGTTTTCAGAGCTGATGAAACAAAGTACTAGACAGTGCAGTGACAAAGCCAGATGGTCACTGTGGCTAGGAGTCAGTGCGGGGAGAACTACCAGGGAATACTGAGAAACTTCTGGAAGATGAAAGCTTGCTGGCCCTTGGCTGTGGTAATTCCCCAACGAATTCTATCTTTAAGTGGATGGGGTTTACTATAGATAAATTACAGAGTAATAACTGATAAAATGGGGAGGTGGGAGAAGGTCTATTTTGTAGGTTGTAGTAGCTTATAAAGCCCATTTCCTCGGGACCAGTAGGTGGCGTGGTGGTTAAGGCACTGAATACTCCCACATGGCCAACAGGAGTTCAAGTCCTGAATCTGGTGGCTTGCTTTCTCACTTCCTCTCTCTCTCACTCTCAACCTCTGTCTCTCTCTGGTCAAATTAAAAAAAATTAAAAAGAATGAATAAAACAATTAAGACAAACAAACAAAAACAAACAAACAAAACTCATTTCCTCAAAGAATATGTTCAACCCGAAAGGCTAAGTAATAAGAATAAGACAATATACCAAAATAAATTCAAGAAGAGTTTGGAGTCAAGACATCAGAAATGTTCTGGCTTACATATCTCAAATTTTGAGATGACAGTGTAACAATTGGGGTTGAACAAACATTGGTCTCTACTACAGAGGTAAAACCCTCAGGCAGCAATACCCTGATGATCCACAGAAATATCCACATAGGAAGGACAGATTTCATGGAGAGGAATATAATTAATAGCTAAACTTATCATCTCAGTTCATTGCTGTCCCACAGCTTAGAATCTTGGGGGCACAATTCCTGCCCTGTTAACCCCACTGCCCTTCAGTTCTGCGATAACGAAGAAGAAAGGGACCAGAGCAGCTTTCAAAAACAATCCATTTTCATGCTGACAATCAACTATGAAGTGTGTTTTATACAACGTAAATGAAGCATAAAATAGCCAACAGATTTCACTTTCATTGCTACCATATTTTCCATTTAACTAGCAAACTGGGGCAAAAGCTTTTAAGAGATGAATTTACTCCAGCTTAGCAACATCTCCCATTATCTCAATGACTAATCAATTAACATATTAGATTTCTTTGTACATTGCCTGCTTTTCTTTCAGTGATTATTTACTGTTTATGTGAAAGCAGTAAATCCTTTCACAAAACCTGAGACTGGGCAAAGAATAGCATCTCCTGCCCTCCTCCCCAAGTGAGGGCTGTTGTTGGTGGTGGTGGTGGTTGTTCACTTGTAGCCTGTCATGAATACAGATCCTATTTTTTGTGTTGGGCTCTGAGTAAGCTCCACGAGAATACTACAAAGGATAAGTCCTTGCTGGGTTAGGGTTTAGCACTAACTTCCTAATTAATTTCTGATATTCATTAAGACGCATGAGTATCCAGCAAGACCCCAGAAGGTGTGCATTTGCATCACAGTTTATGAACACCCATGTCAGGTCCTTACTTTGTGCAAGGGAAAATGAATCCTAAGTGGTGCACAGGGGAGTCAAGGAGGAACAAAATCCATTTATTTTGCAAAAAAACTAGAGTTCCAAATATGCTCTGACAGATCCTCAGGTCCCTCAGATTCATGTAAGTAAATAAAGAGGAAGCCACTTGAGCAAGGGTTTAAGTGGAGCAAAACCTCAGGCTTATGGACTGTCGATCTGCAGCTCTATTTGATCTATATCAAATATTGGGCATCCATATTGTTTTTTTAAGTTCATTAATGAAAACTTTAAGTCATGACTCTAGGATCCACTCACCAGACCCATTGGTTCAGTTGCAGTGAGATGCAAACTCTCTAAGCTGCTGGACACAGAGGACTCATGGTTTATCCACAGAGAAGGACAAAGATATCCCAGAAGCTCATAGTTTACGTACGGTCATTCCAAAGAAAACCTTGATTTGACACTAAGGCTGACTTCAGAATGAAGATGATCAGTGACAGCAAAATTGTTAAAGAAAACCAATGTTGAATCGCCTGACCTGGGCAGTGCACAAGAAAGGGCAGGGATGACCGGAGATTCTCAGAGTCTGAGAGCAGGGAGAGTCGACCCGCGACAACCTGTGATAAACAGCATCTCCATATGTGCCCATGTTTCAGCATCACTATATCTAACTTCCTTATTCTTCAAAGAACAGTGCAAATCCCTTTGTCTCCCAGGGGTGATGATGGACAAAGACATCCAGCCATGCCTGGCACACATCCTGGTAAAACATGTGGGACACTTTTTGATGGTAAAAGCAGTTCAGTAAGTAGAATCTCATACATCAGTGGTCTGAAAAATCCCTGGACTACCCATCCTGCTTTCCCATTCAAGGTGTTGCCCCAAACAGTCAAGGTGGGCTTGGAAGATCAGCGCCACACCTGTGTGTGTACAGGTGCCTGAGTGCTCACTTATGGGTGCATGAACATTCACTAGAAGAAGAGAAAGAAGATCAGGTGCACAGAGGTGAAAATTGGCACTAAAATCCCAAGCATGTCAGCATTTGTTTAATAGGTGATTTCACCGGGCAGGCTTGACAGAATAAGTCAGAGAGAGAGATAAAACCGAAATTCTTCATACTGGAAAGCTGGATACCCTCTTATTCTACCAAAAGCTGTTCTCGATGCAAGAGGAATACATCAAGGAAGATGCATTTCACCGTTAGTGGAGCCAAGTGATTGCAAGAATCAACTCGTTCATCATCTTCCATCAGCGAGAAATTCAGTAAATAGTAGCAGAATAGGAGTCGATAAATGTGCCTAAATAGTACCTTGGCTTTTACTTGCTGTGCTTTTAATTTGGTAAATAAATGCCTTCCACTGGGCACACACCCTAGAGTCCAGGCCGTGACGTGGATTAAGTACTCTGTTAGCTCTGCAAAGCTGAATGCATCTCCGAGGTCTAGCTAGCTCTAATGGTCCTGGAGCATTCAGCCTAAATCTCCCTGCTGTTTAATTTCAAACATTAAAAAGGGACATGTGGGGGCAACAAAACTCTGAAGTTAAAAATACCACCTTTTTAATGGATTTAAGTCTGCTAACTGTACAAACAGGCAATGGATGCCTTCAAGTTAAAAATCAGAAGCAAAAGGATGACTCCACAAGCCGATTCAAGATATTTTACTGATTACACTAATCTCAAAAAACTGCCCTGGTCTGATACTAGAAAGGCATATTTAGCAAAGGAAGGAGACTCACTTTTCTTGGTTTATCTAAGTAATGCAAAAGGTGGCCTGGGGATTATTTTTTAGATTACAGATACCGTGATTATCAGGGAGAAAAGAAAGCCTTCAGAAGTTTCTTTTACATCTCCTGCTTTCCTTACTTTCACTGCTGATTGGATTAAATTTACGGCAGTGCATTCATTCAATGACGTCTATGAATTCCATTCAGAGGAGTTTAAGAGAACTTAAAACTATGCTTTACAAGCAACGTTTGAAAAACTTGGTTTGCTCAGCAAAGGAGAAAGGGCAGGTCAGATGTGTTGACGGAGGTGGGGAGAATCACCACTAAAATGTGTATTTCTAGATATTTGAGTATTTAGATGTCATACGTAACTTCAAAGGCTAGAGGTTACAGAAATAAATATTTTGGTCATATCAATGGAAAAACGTTTAAACATGAAATGAAGGGCCAGCAGATGGTGTGGAGTTTAAGGTAGCTGGATCCCACGTGGCTGACAGCACAGTTCAAGTCCTAGACCCAGTGGCTTAAAAAACACCCTGGGAGGACCAGCAGATAGCATAATGATTACCTCTCTGGACTCCTAGGTAGTCAACGACAGTTTGAGCTCCGGACCCAGTGACTTAAAGCTTACACCGGTGTGTGTGTGTGCATGGCCAAGATTCCAAGAGGAGAATGGAGGAGAAGGGACTGCAGTGTGGCCATCTCCCGGGTGGGGGGTGGGGGGGTGATTTCTTGCTTTTTGTCCTTCTGTCTCCCTCTGTCTCTCTGGCTAGCACATGCACTCTATAGCAAAAATCTCTCTTCAAAACAAAACAAACAAACAAACAGACATACTGGATGCATGTGTCTCCTCACCCAAAATCCTGAGAGGAGGATGAAAAAGGGATTATGGCAATGCCATCCCCCTGGTGTGTGATTTCTTACTTTTTCTTCTCTCTCTCTTTCTCTCTACAATGAGCATACATGCTCTAGAGAAAAAAAAAAAAAGGAATAATGAATGAATGAAATGGACCGCCTTAGAATTCCATGACATTCCTGTGATTCGTGGCATTAAGAAATAAACTTAGAGGCTAAATGTTGGATGATTAACAATGATGAGCAAAATCATATTTACACTTAAATTAGATGTTTTTACAAAATTATACTTAAGCTTAAACTAGATGTTTTTAGGCTTTTTCCAACCCTGAGAAGGCTACAAAAAGTCTTCCTTTTTAGTACATCTTGACCCAGTCCCAGAGTCTACTTATGGGAGCTAGATCCCACATGGCTGACCGTGGTTTGAATTTCTAGCCATGGTAACGTCAGAGACTTGTCAGGTGCATGTATCTGGATGCCCAAATACAGACAGAGAGAGAAATAGAGAAGAAGGGATGGTGACCATGCCCCAGTCAGGGGGTGCTTCTCTCTCTCCCTCTCTGTCTCTCCATTTCTCTCTGGTGAGCACATGCACCCTCTGGCAATTAAAAACAAACAAATAAGGCCAAAGAGCATACTGTCCAACAGTCAAAGCCCGCTAACACATCCGCTCGGAAGGTGGGTCAGCAGTGGTTGGGAAAGCCGGTGACCTGCAGAGCAGTGCGGAAGAAGACATCAAGTGGCTCTGAGGGAGGGGCATCAGGCCCTTGAGAAAAGCAGCCCTTGAGCAAGTCAAGCTGACCTTTGAGAGTAAGCCGTGCTCACCTTTCTACAAACGCTGGCTAATTCCCAGGCATACTGTGCAATTTCCCACTATCCTGAAGGGCTGCAGCATGCAGAGCACAGCGGGGCTGTCACCTGGGGTTCCTGGAGGATATATACATCAGCATTTACCACATTTCGTGGGTGCAGAGCACAGCGGGGCTGTCACCTGGGGGTCCCGGAGTATATATACATCAGCATTTACCACATTTCGTGGCTGGATAAGCAGAAGCACCGAGAAGCTAAAAGGAGCTAAGAGAATAATGTGTTTAGCCAGGGGCTGAATCAGAACCTTCCTGAATCTCTGCTGTCTCACTGACTCTGCTTCTGCAGAGTTAACGAGCAACGGGTATCCAGGAGAGGCAAACAGTGGAGTGTGAAGATAACTTGTCTGGCATTTCCTTCCCTAGGAGAGGGACAGTTTCACCTCCATACTTGTCTGTCCACACTGACCAGTGCCCCACCACTAGTCCACACTCCTGGGGCAGGAAGAGGGTCCATTGAGCGGCGCTACAGTATCTGCCATGTAAGTATCAGCCTCTGATGCACCAGTTCTCTGCTTGCGTAAATTCTGCACGCACCGAGTTACCTCTTAAAAAGCGGTGCCCTTTGAATTGGACAAGGTTAGAACTAGGGAAGGGCTCCAGATACCCTGATGCTTTTTCTCATATTCCAGGAGCTAAGTCCTGAGTATATCTCAGAGACAGTAATGCAAGAAGCTGAATCTGGCATTTCCTTCACTAGAAGAGGGACAAATCCCCATGAAGAGTTTCATAGACACGAATGCTAGGGCCTCAACCTGGACTTGCCAAGTCAAAGCCTCTAGGAGTGGAGTCTAGGAAACCTTCCTTTCTAAAGGTTCATAGATGGTCCTGCAGCTCACACAGGAATCACAGGTGGGTAGCTATCCCTAGACTGAAAGCCTGGATCTATTTTGTCCAAGATGGTAGCCACCAACCACATGGGCCACCACATGCTTGGAAAGTGGCTAACCCAAACAGAGACATGCTGTAAGTGTGAGACGCACCCTGGACATCCTAGCCTAGCATGGAAAAGAGAATGCAAAATATCGATTACGTGATAAAATGACAATATTTTAGCTATAGCATGCTAAATTAAATATATTAAGATACATTTCTCTTATTCCTTTCTATCTCTCTAGTGTCAATAGAAAACTAAAAGCTGTATGTGTAGCCTATAGCTATGGCATTAATTATCTCATCTATTTGTATAGACCTTGGTATTTTCAAAGTGTAAACTTTCCCTTACGTTGTCTCATCATCCACGCAAAAACTCGCAGAAGGAAGTAGCTCAAGCAGTTCAGAACCCCCCTACTGTCATTCCTTGTCAGCTTCATTCCAAAACCCTTAGTTTCAACTTACGTTCAAAGTCGCCATGATTCATACTTGCAGGAAAATGATGATGTCCTCACTTCTCCATTCTTCATGAGCTACTTTCCAACCCTGTCACCTGCTGGAGTCTACAGCCCTAACAGCTCTACCACTGAGGAGAGCTTGCCCAAAGTGGATTCAGCCCAAGTTTTTACGCCTTTCCTATTTATTACACCTAATCACTGAACATAGAAGTAAATGTTTATGTCTAGGAGTCTACGATTCAACTAAAAAAGAAGTGAAAGAAGTCATTCAGTTTCGAACCTGAAGAGTGTTATTTTCTTCAGGACAGATGATCACTGCCGTGTGCACGACAGACCATGCACTGTAATCTGGAGAAGGGGCAGCTGTCTCGGCATGAAGGGAGAGATTTCAGAGGTGATGTCACGAGGGGCTGGAGAACAGTGAGCGCAGTGTCTGTGGGGACAACAGGCTAGCCAAGGACACACGTGTGGTGACAGAGGAAATGTGTGGAGGGCGTGTGTCTCACTGTGCAATCATCATACATCTCCCCGCCTCCCACACTGAACGACATGCACTGTCCTTGTCCATGCACCACAGAGCTGGTGTGCCACCAGACAGATTCGCTGTAACCACTTCTCACTTGAGAAAGGGTCATTTTCATATGGCTGAGGTTGTACTGCCTGAAGTGGGCAAGGCCAGACTCCAGCTGCAGGTTGGGTAATGCCACAGAACTAAAGCATCTGGAGACTGAAAGCCTCACATACCTGCCGCTTCCATTACTATGACCACAACACGGTGGAAGAGAAGAAGCATGGGCTTTGGAGATGGACTGTAAAATCAGCAAAGCAGTGGGAGGGATGCCGTGCGCCTCGGTGACGCTAGGACAGGCCGTCCATTTACAGTACGGACGGCTCTCTTACCATTACTATTACGCCAAGTAATGCCAAGCCACATCCCGAATTTCACGTATAGAACATCAGCTGATGTTTGGTCAAGCATAGACACATAATTTTCTGTGTGCATACATACTGTAAACCCTGGGGAAATGGAAAGCCGGGGCTCACAGGAAGATGTCGTCCTTGTCATTACGTATTCTTCACAGTGTAGAAATCAGTGTCTCCTATGAGGCCCGGCAACAAAGTCTCTAGACCTTCACAGTAACAGAACGCGTTGCCTCTTCAGAGAGTGGTCAAATCCTCTCCCACCAGGATTGATTCAAATACCCTCTACTGCAAAACAGAGACTGAGAATACAGTGTCCCAGTGGAGACCAGACCTCTCCACCATCTTCCTGATATGCAGGACTGTTTTCACTGGGACATTTCTCTGTTCCACTCTGCCCATGGAGTCCTGCAGCCAGCCGTCCACTGTGAGCATGGCCGAGCAGCATCAGCTCACAGGACAGGCCATGGTGCAGTCTGCTGCTGCCACTCAAGAGCAGAAGGCTGGGTCTGCCAGCACCTGCAACAGTGACAAGGACCCCAGTGCGTGGGCTCAGGCTGCCACACAGGAACCATTGCCGGTCAAGAGAGTGACCAAGCAGGGGAGCTACCATGTTCCCTTGGTGGACGTGAAAGGAGGAGAGCTCTTTTGCTGTTCACACTGTGTCTTTCAGAGTGGCCGCGATGAAAACATTCGTTCAGAGTGGGCTACTGTAGACCATGTGGATAGAGGTGCTGGGTGTATAGTTCCTTTTTCTCTATTTTCGAAAGGTGAGTGATGGTACTAAGAAAAGTTTTGACTAGTCAAGTGCGATCTCAACTTGAAGGGTAGGATTATTTGGAATTACGGTTTCTCTTTTTTAAGACATTATTTATGTATATATATGTGTATGTGTATATATACACATACACAAATATAATATGTACATAGTTGATATATGAACATATATATATATATTTAATATGGAAATATTTTACGACTATAAATTACATGGTCATGGTAAGAAGAGAATAAAATCCACATTGAATGATAGATATTATTAAATCAGTTCTAAATAATATTGCTGCCAAATGGTAACTGGATAAATTACAAGCATTTCCACTGCTAAAGCAGAACTGAAGTTTGTGGGAACAGGAGCTGCTCTCACTCCCTGAGCGCTGCAGTGGTCTGATATGCTGGTATCGATACTGATATAGATATCTCCTTCCTCAGTGGGGCCCACTCCTGGGAGCGACGATCCTCTTCTCTCCTTCCACACCCGCCATCAGGGAGGTCTTGAAGCAAAGGCACGGCTGGCCCTCAGGCTGCTGAGCAGGAGTCACTCGCGCTCTGAGGACAGAGGAGTAGAAGACACTGCATCTCAGCCCGGCGTTCAAGTGGACAGAGAAGCCACGTCTTGTCCCAGAATGGCCGGCCCCTTGATCCTCCTGTGCGTGGAGATCTAGCGCTGTGGGAGCGTGTTCAGATTGAAGGTAGTGTCATCACTTCCCTGGGAGGACGCCATGGTTGTGGGGAAGAGAGGCAGCCCTTGGGACAAGAATCCCTGAATGGAGTGGGGGGAGGAGAACACTAGAGCCAGCCTGGCAAAGAGAGGTAGCAGCAACCGACCCGTCACGTGAGTCGAATGTCCCGGTGACAGCAGGATGAAGAGCACGTCACTTCTCCCCTGTAGCCTCTGGCTTGACAGACACTCCATCTCATGCTGATTGCTACGGCTCTCCTGGGCCTACCTCTCTACACCAAGGCACGAGAGAAACTTATACCCTCGCTTCTCATGGGCTGAGAGGGCCGTCTCTCCAGGAAAACCCATCTACTAATGCCGTTTAATTAATATGATTTTTCCACTCACTTACACCCTAAACTGCAGGCTATTAAGGGAGGAAGCAAAGGACAGGAGGCGAATCTGTCTCCCTAGCGGAAAACCAGTGTCTTCACAAAGCACCTGCTAGTCCATTCCGGAGCCATGGCTCCACGCCCCGACTCGCCACCTTCAGATTAATGAAGGCAACGGGCGGTTCGACCTGGGTTTCATTTTCATATCTTATTTTGAGACTCACAACATAGCTCATATGGACCGCATTGGCCACTTCCTTTGTAAACAGCCAGAGAGGGGCAGATAGGAAGACAAAGTACTGTGTGAGCTGGTTCTAATGTGAAGATGGCTGGGAGGTCGGATCTTGTTCCTGAGTCTCTATCAGGAAGATGTGTAGGAGCGGTCCTCCAGGTGCGTGAACACAATTACACGGTGTACAGATTAATGAAAACTGCAGCTCCTACAGGGGGCTGCTTTAATTTCATATTCTTTTCTTATTAAAAGAAGGAAAAGAAGAAATAGTTGCTCACATGATTCTTCATTAGTTGGCCACAAAGAAGTCAGAGCCCTTCCCGTGGGAAGTCCAGTCAGCTGGGTAATTGGCATGACTTGTGACGCCTGCGCCTTATTACTACTCAGAAGGCCGCCGCAACAGTCTCACGCACACTGTCGAGGCGGCAGGGCAGTGCTGCTTACGAAGCAGTGGCTTTAAAGTAGGTGCTAATGAACCGGTTTGGGATGAGCCTCCAGGCTGCACTCTGGAAACCCTGTGGAGCCGCAGACTCTTCTACTAATAAGTGAATGTTCATGGCTCTGGGTCGCTTTGCTCCTGCAAACTTTCGCTTTGTCCGGATTCCGAGTCCCAGTGCCTAGAAAAAGGGAGTGTCCATCCTGTGACTCCTGAGCTATTTCCAGACATCACCACCAGCACTGCTAACACCCACTGCTGCTGTTCATGCTCGCAGCCTTCCACACGCTCCACCGACGCAGCAGTTCGCGCCCTAGGATTCGGTGTGAAACGGTGTTTGAGACAACTTAGGAAATGCTGTAAAACGAGTCGCGTGGGCCCAAGTCTGCAAGCGAGAACAAGCCAGCCCTGTCATGCTGTTTTCGGCATAACCTCACACCACTCGTGAGACTAGGGTGACCGCGGCACGGGCGCTCCTTCATAAGGTCCCCGATCGAGTTCCACCTTTTCTGGTTGTGGCAGCACAATCACGGGCCGAGACCAGGCCTCGACTTCGTCTGACACCTGTTCTGAAGACTAAGAACTGAAACGTGACTCCGTTACTCCGTCGTCCTCTAACAGGGTCCGTACCACATGGAAAACGAGGTCTGCAGCAAGGCTGCTAACACCCAAACACACATTCGGATCAACATCCGGTCCGGTCCAGCACCGTGCAGCAAGCTTCCGCACCGCAGGTGGACCCACGCTGGGAGGGACTCTGGCAGGGACGCTGCAGACCTACAGGGAGCAGGCTGAGTCTCCCTGGAGCCAGGGAGAATGCTGTAAGCAGACGCGGGAGGTAGGCGTCATCCTTAACTGCTGGGGTGGCCTCTGGGCACTACTGACCTGTGCCTTGGACAGGTAAAAGCCAAAGGGCCAGAGCAGAACTGTTCAATCCTGTTTAATACATACAATATTTAAACCCAGGGAGCTCCACCTCGGCTCCCTCCCTCATCTCCATTTTCCAAAGTCACTCACTCTGCCATGGCTCAGGTTCTGGAAAGATAGAGGAGAGCTTACAGCTTTTGTTGTACCCTCCTAGCCAAAACTCACTCACCTAAGCACTGTGCAGTGGAGTGAAAGGTGAGCACAGTTAACATCAAGAAGTCGGAAGTCCCATTGTCCCCAGCTCACTGATTTACCGTGGGACACAGTCCCTGAGCCTCTGATGCACTCACATCTGTGGACCCGGGTAACGACTCTCATGCTGGTTGGCTCAGGAATAGGAAGCAGAGCATAACACGCCCCGGGGTTCGCGCTGGTAATCACTTTTCAAATGAAGAGACAGCTTCCATTTCAACAGGGAGATTTTATAACCGAAAGGTGAACACATGTCATAATAAACAAGCAAAAGAAAAGACATTAGCATGTTTAAAAGGGAAAACGTATTTGTGCAGCACCTAGACTCATATCATTTAAAAAAATTAAAAAAAAAAAAAAGCCCGATACGTTTGACCCGTTACTTGGAGCGAAATGAGAGTGGTGTGCTGTGGAGGCAGACTGAGCCCATGCTATGTTGCTTTTCTGCCCACTGACTTTTCTCAAATGACTCGGCTGGAGAAAAGAAATCGTGGACAAAGCCGCGCCCTCACCACGTCAGCCCCATTTAAAATGGGTGCCCAAGCCTGATTCCAGAACACAGACTCATCTTGCGCTGAGAATCAGATGCGAAAATCGGTCCATACATCCTTCCCCAAATGAGAGCTGTGGATGCAAGCTCCTCGCCACAGACCCCACATCCAATGGCTCGGGTTAAAGGGTCCTCCACAGCGAGTACCATTGGAGCTTGCTGGAGCGAGAACCATGGGTACTAAACATGGCGCAATTCTTGTCATGTAGTCAGCTGCTGCCTTCCAGCTTGTTTACCCACAAATGACCCAAAAGGGCATGTGGGAGGGCCAGCAGGTGGCATGGTGGTTAAGGTGCTGGAAAAATAAAAAAAAAAAAAAAAGCCGATACGTTTGACCCGTTACTTGGAGCGACATGAGAGTGGTGTGCTGTGGAGGCAGACTGAGCCCATGCTATGTTGCTTTTCTGCCCACTGACTTTTCTCAAATGACTCGGCTGGAGAAAAGAAATCGTGGACAAAGCCGCGCCCTCACCACGTCTGCCCCATTTAAAATGGGTGCCCAAGCCTGATTCCAGAACACAGACTCATCTTGCGCTGAGAATCAGATGCGAAAATCGGTCCATACATCCTTCCCCAAATGAGAGCTGTGGATGCAAGCTCCTCGCCACAGACCCCACATCCGATGGCTCGGGTTAAAGGGTCCTCCACAGCGAGTACCATTGGAGCTTGCTGGAGCGAGAACCATGGGTACTAAACATGGCGCAATTCTTGTCATGTAGTCAGCTGCTGCCTTCCAGCTTGTTTACCCACAAATGACCCAAAAGGGCATGTGGGAGGGCCAGCAGGTGGCATGGTGGTTAAGGTGCTGGGCTTTAACATGGTCAGCTAGAGTTTGAGTCCCTGATCTGGCAGTTTGAGAATCGCATTGAGCACGTGTGTGTGTGTATGCCAAAAATCCTGAGAAGAGAATGGAGGAGAAGGGACTGGAGCATGGCCATCCCCCGTTGGAGATTTCTCAGTTTCCACCTCTGTCTCTCTCTGGCAAGTACACACGCCCCATGGCAAAAACCCTAACAACACAACCCAAAGGCTGGCCGAATGCAATCTTCAGAAACCTGAGGTCGTCAGTGTCTTCTCCTCTGGCTGGTAGATCTCGACAGTGGCTGAGAGCCGCACATGCACAAGGCAGGCCAGGCCAGGGAGGCAAACGTTGCCGAGACGCAGGCTGCAGGCAGGGAGGCCACCTGCATTTCCACACATTTACCATTAGACATTTCCAGGGTCACTTTCCACTTCATGTCATGACTGACTAACCATTTTTGGTATTTACATTGTCCAGGCATTTACTGATCAACAAGTTTATAAAATGATAATTAAAACAAATGCTAGATTTAAATGTGTTCTCAGTTATTTTTAGTGCATAAAAATAAATAAACAAAAACCTGTGCAGTACATTATGAACCTAACGTATTCTATTATTTTGCTGGGCTGTCAGTTTCTCTTTGCCTTGTTCCTTACATCTCCTTTCTATGCCTGAAATTCATCTTCCCCTTCCCAGCTACTCTTTAATATAACAATGCAGCCAGCAGGAGCAGGAACAGTCACCAGACAGGTCAGCCTCCCTATGGTCACGCCTGACCCTTCCTGACACCTGGCACCTTGGGTCACATATAGTGACACTAACAGCAGCTGCTATAACGAAGCTTCGTTGCACTCAGCACTTAGCAGTCTACAAGGCGCATTCACAGGGCAAAATCAACTCAGCTTGTTTGCATTTGTTTGTTTCTGTTTACAAGTTTATTTATTTATTTATTTTTCTTGAGTGAGAGGGAGAGAGAAAGAAAAAAAGAGAAAGAGCACCCCAACAAGGTCTCCATGCTACAATCCAACCCAGGCCTCAGCCAGCCCTGAGTCGTGGACAAGAACAGGCCCAGCACACTAAGGGAGGTTCCAGGACCTGAACTGGGAACCTTCCCATGTGGAATGGTCTCGCAGAGCCTCACCTCACTGCTGCAGCACTGTCAGCCTGAAACCCAGGTCTGTGCATACAAGGGCATTGTTTTCCTACTGCCCTGCAGTTCACTTTTATGACCCATAAAATAATTCCAAATTTCGTATAGTACACATGGTTGAAAATAAGAAAACAGAGCACACAGAAAAACACTGTGGACATCCTCACTGTTGTATCTTTGGAAACATGTAGGATTAAATCCAGGTAACTAAAAATTATGAACACACAAATCGAGGAAAGAGCAGCAACAGCCAACGATCGGGAAGATCCAGAACCACCACCCCGATAATTCCCGAGCAGCAGGCAGGAGCCCAGCACGTGCTCTCCACGGCCGGTGTGTTAGGGCAGCGCACAGCTGCCTGTGGACAGTCAGATGCAGAATCTTCGAGAACCCCAGCATGGTTGCTCCGGGAGGTAGGGTAAAAGTACATGACCAGGGAACAGGAGAGGAAGGGAGAATTTCTCTTTCCTGTCTCACCTTGAATAGATTTTGAATAATACATGACATGGATTTATTGCTTATTCAATGCATAAATAAATGAAATTAAAAAGAAAAAAATAAATAAGCCCAATGGATTGCACTGACAAAGAGGGTCTGGAAATTTAATTTTCAACCCTGACTTCACATCAGAATCACCTATTTCTGAGTCACTTAATTACCCATCTAGAAGAAAGCGAAGCTAGATCCTGAGGATTGTTAGTGCACACGCATGGTTACGTCTTGATCAATTACAGACTTAGACTCAAAATATAAAATATTAAGGGAACATCAATAATATCTTTTATAATAATCATAAAAGGTGAAATTTTCTGAGAGAATTCCTAGGTATTTTGGTTTGAATAGTTGCCTGGGTGCCAGTCCTCCTGTTCTGGAAACAAAATTCCGGCATGGTGAGTTGAGAGGAGGCCTGGGCACATGCGCCTTGAGGTTTACTGGGTGGTTCTCAGGTGGGTCCCAGGGCGCATGGTGACAGTTACTGGGGAACATTGTCTATTAGATGACAAGTGATGGAGAAAAATAATGAGCCTTCCTGTTCAGGGCCCAGTGTATATATTTGTGTTCACTCCTAGGACTGGAAAAAAAAAATTAAGTTTAACATAACTTGGAAAACTGATCCCATAAGAGTTGAAGGAAACTGAGGAATGAAAGACAGCCAGCAGGACAGACAAGACAATAATTCAAAGGTAATTTCTCAAATCTCAGTCCAGGTCAGAATTTGCATCAGTCTGCAATAAAACGTGACACAAAAAACAATACATTATTTTTCATAAAGCTCAGCTTGCTCAGAGATTCTTCTCAACTTCCTCTAAAATTATGACTCTTAATATTTTCATTCTTAAAAGATTCCTTTTTGAAAAGAAAACCACTATCAGAATTTCTGGTTTTCATTCTAGAATTCTAGGTTAGTACATGAGAGATCAGAAGGTTCATTTTACACTAACAAGAAGGGAGACTTTTTTTTTTTTTAATAAGACATTAAAGTTGTCAGAAGAGTATATTAACAGATAAAAGGAAGTGACAGTCTGAAAACAGGTGGAAATAAGGCAATGTGTTAAAACTACTTATCAGCAGAGTAACATGATTAACTTTCTGATAACTAAAGGCTTTTCATTGAGATAGCAATGGAGATATCCAAGAGGACTGGGACCAGCAGCTGGCATAATGGCTACGTCGCTGGACTCCCATGCAGTTGACCGCGGTTCAAGTCCCGGACCCAGTGGCTTAAACTCACACCGGGTGTGTGTACATGCATGCCCAAAATCCTGAGAGGAGAATGGAGGAGAAGGGATTGCGGCATGGCCACACTCCCCTCCGGGGGAGTGATTTCTCTCTTTCTGTCTCTCTGTCTCTATCTTTCTGGCAAGCGTACGTGCCCCATAGCAAAAACCTCTCCAAAACAAAACAAAACAAAACAAAAACAAAACAAAACAAAAAAAGAACCAGGGTAACATAAGGCATAGGTCCTGACTATCTATCTATCTATCTATCTATCTATCTATCTATCTATCTATCTATCTATCTATTTATTTGCCATAGAGCATGTGCACTGACCAGAGAGATGAAAAAACAAAGAGAAGGAAAGTAAAAAAAAAACATCCCCTTGGGGTAGGCTAGACCACAATTCCTTATTCTCCCTTTTATGCAGAAGAGCACACATGCCTGATTGATTTTCAAGCTGCTACTTCTGGGATTTGTACCATGGTCAGCCTTGGGGAAATCCAGAACCTTAACTACCAAACCAACTGCTGGCCCAGATTCTATCTTAGAAAGAAAGAAACAAGCAAACAGTAATTTCCACCTGGAAGGAGAGACACAGAGACAGGCACACCTGACTGGGTCTTCATTCCAAGATCCACCCTAGATTCATCCAGTCCTCGGCTCGGGTACACATGGGCAGCATGTTCAGGAGGTCTCAGGATGCAGACATTTCCCTGTGGGGCTGCATTACCACTGCACAAACGTGCTGTTCCACCTTCCTGGCTTGGAGTCACAATTTTATCAGAGGTTCTTAGATCTGCTTCTTCGATTTCAGTGGGGGGCCAGCAGGTGGTGGTGATGTGGTGGTTAAAGTGCTGGACAGTCCCACATAGCTGACCTCAGTTCGAGTCCTAGACCTGGTGACTTGCTTTCTCGCTTTCCTTCTCTCTCTCTCTCTCTTTCTCTCTCTCTCTCTCTCTCTCTCTCTCTCTCTCTCTCTCTCTCTCTCTCTCTCTCTCTCTCTCTCTCTCTCTCTCTCTCTCTCTCTCTCTCTCTCTCTCTCTCTCTCTCTCTCTCTCTCTCTCTCTCTCTCTCTCTCTCTCTCTCTCTCTCTCTCTCTCTCTCTCTCTCTCTCTCTCTCTCTCTCTCTCTCTCTCTCTCTCTCTCTCTCTCTCTCTCTCTCTCTCTCTCTCTCTCTCTCTCTCTCTCTCTCTCTCTCTCTCTCTCTCTCTCTCTCTCTCTCTCTCTCTCTCTCTCTCTCTCTCTCTCTCTCTCTCTCTCTCTCTCTCTCTCTCTCTCTCTCTCTCTCTCTCTCTCTCTCTCTCTCTCTCTCTCTCTCTCTCTCTCTCTCTCTCTCTCTCTCTCTCTCTCTCTCTCTCTCTCTCTCTCTCTCTCTCTCTCTCTCTCTCTCTCTCTCTCTCTCTCTCTCTCTCTCTCTCTCTCTCTCTCTCTCTCTCTCTCTCTCTCTCTCTCTCTCTCTCTCTCTCTCTCTCTCTCTCTCTCTCTCTCTCTCTCTCTCTCTCTCTCTCTCTCTCTCTCTCTCTCTCTCTCTCTCTCTCTCTCTCTCTCTCTCTCTCTCTCTCTCTCTCTCTCTCTCTCTCTCTCTCTCTCTCTCTCTCTCTCTCTCTCTCTCTCTCTCTCTCTCTCTCTCTCTCTCTCTCTCTCTCTCTCTCTCTCTCTCTCTCTCTCTCTCTCTCTCTCTCTCTCTCTCTCTCTCTCTCTCTCTCTCTCTCTCTCTCTCTCTCTCTCTCTCTCTCTCTCTCTCTCTCTCTCTCTCTCTCTCTCTCTCTCTCTCTCTCTCTCTCTCTCTCTCTCTCTCTCTCTCTCTCTCTCTCTCTCTCTCTCTCTCTCTCTCTCTCTCTCTCTCTCTCTCTCTCTCTCTCTCTCTCTCTCTCTCTCTCTCTCTCTCTCTCTCTCTCTCTCTCTCTCTCTCTCTCTCTCTCTCTCTCTCTCTCTCTCTCTCTCTCTCTCTCTCTCTCTCTCTCTCTCTCTCTCTCTCTCTCTCTCTCTCTCTCTCTCTCTCTCTCTCTCTCTCTCTCTCTCTCTCTCTCTCTCTCTCTCTCTCTCTCTCTCTCTCTCTCTCTCTCTCTCTCTCTCTCTCTCTCTCTCTCTCTCTCTCTCTCCCTTCCTCCCTCCCTCTCTCTCTGTCACTCTCTGGTCAAATTAAAATTAACTAATTAATTAATTAATTCTTTAGATGTCAATGGCACTCAATCTTGACTGCAGCTATCAATCTACTAATCTTTTAAGAATAACAGAGCTAAGAAAAAGCTCAGCTAGTCAGACCCACTAATGGCATAACAGATGATGCTCAACCTTAGCAACACGTTAAAGCAACCTGAACAGTTTTATGAGCAAAAGTAACACACAGAGAGTTGGATCTCATTCTAGTCAAGAATCTGAAGATGGCTGCGATGGCTTTAGGACATAGGGACTTTAAAAGGCTCTCAAGATAATTCTAATGTGCAGCCAGCCTTAAGACCCACTGATGTAGTCTATACTCCATGAAAGTCTCTGTTACAGAAAATGTGTAGACCTGTTCTGCCAGGGGGAGATAAAAAGCCCTCTCAGCTACCAATTTAAAGTAGCTCCTCTTTGCTCCACTTTAAGCCAGTCTCACTATTATCACATGGCATTTATAAAGATCATAACCATTCTTCAAGGTGAATGGATGATTTGTGGAATTTGGAATAAGTATGTTGGGCTTTGTGCACTACTACGAGTTCCTGGGTAGAGAGACTCTCTCATCAAGGAAGAATTGTCTACTTTCACATTTTGTTATGTGACTTAATAGTAGCAGAAAGTCAAAGAGCAATCATCCCCACCATCATCATCCTCGTGCTCATTCTTGTCCTCATCAGCCCATTTAACAAGTGCCTTTCAGCAGCAGGGTGACAGCTGCTAGTTTTACATCTAACATGGTGCAGTGGAAAGGCTGTCCGTAGCTTGGGGCTTCTGGCTATATTCTTAATGAGTGTAAGAGGGGGAGAACCAGCAGCTGAATGGTGTTGTTTTGTTTTTCCTGTATGTGTGAATATTTTTTTTTCTCCAAAGTCTGTTAAAATCCTAGACTCCAGATGTCCATCTTCAATTTGCCTAGGACTGCAGAGTGATTACACCACACATACACACACACACATACACACACACACCTAATTAGGAAATCTGGGAAAGGTGTCTTCAAAACTCCAAGATGCAGAGGCATGGAGCATAACTACTAGGAATTGGTTTTACAGCGACTACACTGTGAGATTCACATTGTTCCTTGAAGTAAACAGGCCAGTACTGAGGGACTTTGTATGCAGCTCCTCACATTAATCTACTACACAGTGCATTCTCAGCTGCCCGGTGGAAACGAGAAACTACCTTGCCAGTGAAGTTGAATAGGACTAGGCCATTTTATATGCTGAAAATGAACCCAGTGAGATCCCCACATGTGTTACAAAGCCCTCTCTCCATAGACTGTATACATGCCTTCCTCTCAAAAGAGTTTGTGCAGCCCTCAATGGAATCAGAGTTTGCTTCAGTTTCCAGACTGCTAGCCTTGGGAGTTGGAAACAAGCGTCTAACTAGCTGTGCATGATAAATAGAAGCGCTCAAGAGCAGTTTCCCATCCCTGATAACTAGTGGTCTACACAGCAGAAAAGGCTTGTCACAAAATGGGCAGAATGGCAAGTTGACCAGCATCGTGTCTCACAGTGAGAACTTCCTTTCTAAAAGGCTCCTGGTGCTTTATTTACATCTGTTAATTAATGTTAAGATTTCCACTACTAAAAGGAAGATACAATTTTTTTGTCATCCTAAAACCAGAGCAGGGAAAGCTGAAATTCTGCCCGAGGTCATCAAGAACCTGCAGTGCTGAGGAAGAGAAGTCAGATTGGGCTGACTCCTGCCTAGTGCTTCTCTTCCCCTGTCCTTCCAAACCCAAGGCAGGGCAACTGGGCAATATAAATATTGAGCATCCTTAGCCCAAGGGAATGTCTCTGAAGTCTCTGTCAAATCATTTGTTTTTACTTAATGCAATAGTGCTATATTTTTAGTATAAGATCAGATCAGAAGAGACAATGCCATCTATCTAAGTAGAACATTCTCCCTTACTTTCAGTGTGGACAATTTAAGTATATTTCTCACCGGTGCCCAACGAAGGGTTCTAAAAATAGGACAAGTGGCAGGAGCTCAGGGAACGCAACTGTCTATGCTACATTTCAGGTATTTCTGAAGCATTTATACTGAAGTGGATGTAAAGTAGAACACCAGACATTTACCAGAGTCAGCTTAGACACCAAGGAAATAACAGAGTAACAAAAACTGCCAGGGAAAACAGGAGAACAGCAACACAGGACAAACGATCCCTCTTCCAGAAAACCACATTCGTAGTGGAAGAGCCCAACTTCTCTCTTTAATAACTAATAGGAGAAGAAACGCAATGACATACTTTCATGTTGAGTAAAATCATCCTAAGATCAGAATCATTTCACTTGAATACAGCATGCCAGGACAGCAGGTAGTGTGGTGGTCAAAGCACTGAATTCCCACATGGCTGACAGTGGTTCAAGTCCCAGATCTAGCAGCTTGCTTTCTCACTTTCCCTTTCTTTCTCTGTCTCTCCATCTCTCTCTGAAGAGTGTACATGCCAGTAGCAAATTAAAAAATAATAATGATAAATAAAAATAAATAATTATTTAAACAAATGCCTTATGCCAAGAAGCATTCTAGGTACTGCAGATTTACACTGGTAAACAAAATGACCAGTCCTCATCCTTGGGGGATTATTCTGTAGACAAGAAAAGGGAAATAAGTAGATATTTGATATAATGTCAATGTTATTCTTAGTACAGGATGGGCTTTTATCTGAAATGCTTGGGACCAGAAACACCTAAGATTTTATTTTTTAATTTTTTTTTTTTTTTTTAGATTTTGGAATATTTGCATATACATAACAAGATATCTTGGGGATGGGACTTAAGTCTAATACAAAAAAAATTTCTGTTTCTTATACACTTCATACATGTAGCCTAAAGGTTATTTTCTATGGTTTTTCTATATTGGAGCATTTTGACAGACGCTTCACAGGAGGTTGGTGTGGCTTTTTCCACTTTGACATCATATTGGCACTCAAACAGTCTCAAATTTTGGAGGATTTTTAAAATTTTATATAGTCAGATTAGGGATTCAACTTATGAGAGATATAAAGAAAATAAAGTTGGTCAATTGAAATAAAAACGAGAGGTGGTATTAACAGGTAAGAATGCCAGCTCTGATTTCTCTAAATATTCAAGCTATCAATGAAAATGGTTTCTTTTTCTCATTCACTCAATTTATGAAAAATCTGATCAGTGTTCTACTGCATGTCCAGCACTGCTCCTGGACATTCAGTATACTTTCATAAAGGACCTCCCCAACATTCCCATTCACTCGCTCCTGTTCTCTCTCCGTGTGTGTGTGTGTGTGTGTGTGTGTGTGTGTGTGTGTGTGTGTGTAATGGTGTTTGCCTAGCTGTGGTAGTGCAGGTGGTAGGGACACATGGGAGCCCTGGGTCTGGATTCCATGTGACCCTGATCATGCGTGGTGAGCCCAGAGCTGTCCATGGTCCTGGCTAACTGGAAGGTAATCAGGAACTGTGGTGTGGTAAGACCCCATCAAGAGCATGTCTCTCTGCTTCTGTCTGGAAATAACTAAATAAACTTTAAAAATACATTTAGAGATAGGAGAGAGATAATGCCTCTACTCTATCATGAGGAATGTTGACTGTAATTTTACATAAGACTCATCCAACTTATACTCAGAGTTTTCATAGCATTTGCATGTTAAATCACACATTTAAGCAATTACAAAGGCAATAGGTTTAAACAACATGATTTTGCAAATCTCAGGATGGTCTTCCATCCACTCTGGGTGTCAGGAGACATTTTACTTTCAGGTAAAAACAGAGACACCTGGGACACTCTGAAGCATCTCAGCATCCAGCTCTGGAAACAGCTGGAAAAGGACGGTCCCCTCCCAGGTGGCCTTGGAGGACCTGCCCTCTAGGACTTCGCTCTGTCAGTGTTTTCCTCCTTGATTATAAGAATGACATCACATAAAATACTGATCCTGGAGACACAGCATCAATGAGGGGTTCTTATTATGAAGAAGGGGCCTCAAGATATCTTCCCCTCAGTCACGCACTGACGCTGAGGTACAGTCCAGGCATGCTTCTCACTGTACTGCACAGAGGGAAGACGCAGCACAGTTCCCATAGAAACGTGATCCAGCTTGAGGAGCATCTGAAAATGCAATCATTTAGAGGTTTTTTGTTTTGTTTTGTTTTTCTTTTTATTTCTTCTTTTTTTTTTTTTTTTTTGAGAGGTTTTTGCTATAGGGCGTGTGTGCTCAACAGAAAAACAGAGAGATATATGCCAAGAGGGGATGGCCATGCTGCAATCCCTTTGCTGCAATCCCTTCTCCTCTATTCTCCTCACAGGGATCTTGGGCACACACACGTATGCACCCAGCATGAGTTTAAGCCACCGCGTCTGGGACTTGAATCATGGTCGACTACATGGGAGTCCAGCAACGTAGCCATTAGGCCAACCTGCTGGTCCTGAAGCTCCCATGTTTTCAACATTGAAGAGATAATATGAGACTTTGACTCTCTGCAGAGTTCAGTCCAACCCGAGAAGCTCCACTCTTGCCTGTGTTGACTGTATGTCTGGTTATGGCTTCCTTGGAGAAACGGGTGGACTGATGAAAACAAAACAAAAAAATCAATCTGATAATCTCTGGGAGTGAGCAATGTTCTCTGCATCCTGTCCATTTCACAATATTCCTAATAAGATGTAAAAGCTCTCTCTCAGACTTGAATGGTGTTGGTGGAGGTGGAAAGGAAATGAGGAGACTTTATTGAAAAAGAAACTCTTCTCCTACCTTACAAATCATCTGGCTGTCTTCCTCTATTCTAAATGAGAGCCCCTTCCAGGGTACCCCTAGACAAAACTCTTAGAACTTCATTTTCACAACTGAGCCCGATAACCACTGCATTATGTCCTCAAAAGCTTTTGACTTAAAAAAAAAGTGTAGATTTCTTTACCCTGAAGGTATCTCTAGATGAAAGTTTATAAAGAGGACAGGCGAAATCGATAATGACTCTGCTAAGCTGCTACTTTATCCAATACATATGTATAAAATGCTCACTATACATCACATACTGCTGCGAATGGGAGATGCTACATGTTCTGAAGGTAGAGAACAATCTTCAACTAAATATAAATCCAAGACCTAAACAAAGAGAAAGTAACTATACTCATGAATTGAAAGAGTTATTATTGTTAAAATGTCAATTCCCCCCAATTTTACATATTATTCCAATGAAAACTGGATCACAACACCAGTAACTTTTTTCATAGACATTGACAAGTTGATTCTTGAATTTATTGGGTTGTCAGGAAGTCAAGACTAATTTTTGCATGGAAAAATACGTCATGAATTTCCCAACAACTTAGTATATGGAAATACAGAAGCACGGAAGAGCCAGCAGATCTGAATAACAAGTTGAAAGGTACACATGACCCAGCTGTAAGACGCGCTGCTCAGTGACAATATGAAGAGAATGTTATTGCTCAGTGACAGACACAGACCGATGGGACAGGAGAGCCAAGATCCAGACATGCCTCTAGTCAGCAGATTTCCGACAAAAGTGTGACAGTATTTCAAAGGGGCAAGGATAGCTTTTAATAAACGCTGCTTTAGTAAGTGGGTATCCCATGTTAAAAAAAAGGAACCTAGAAACATAAATCTTACATTATACAAAATTTAACTCCGAATAAATTTTAGCCCTTAGTGTAAAATGTAAAACTACATTTCTGGGAGAAAACCCAGGAGAAAATCTGTGCATTATTTGGTTTGATGAGGATGGGTTTACCGTTGTCATCAGAAGCATGATTATATAAGAAAGACTCGCTAAATCAGATGTTAGTCAAAATTAAGAATTTCTCTGCAATGAAATGCAAATTTAAAAACATAATGTGCTAATTAAAATAAATCTTTAAAAGAATAAGAACTACTTTGCAAAACATAATGAGCAAAGAGTGAAAAGGTAAACCACTAGCCAGAAGGAATGCTTTTAAAACACGTATCAAAAAAACTGTATGCAGAGTTTAGAACTTAGAACTTGTATTTGTTATACAATTTGAGAACTCAACAAGAAAGAAGAAATCTCACTATAAAAATAGGTAAAAGAGGTAAGAGATATGCCACTACAAAAGGTATACAGATGACAAGGAAGCCTATACGAAGGTTCTCAACATCTTGAACTATTAGGAAAACAAAAAGTAAACTATAAGGAGGTATCAGCATCTGCCTATTAGAAGGACAAACTAATGCAAAAAACAAGGAACTAAGAACAGGTGCTCCCTTGGTACCACAGGCTCGCTGCTCTTGGGAGATCTTCTCAAGGAAGAGAACAATCCTCAATTAAATAGAATCCCAAGGCCTAAACAACTGGAGGCTTCCCATGCTCATGGATTGAAAGATCATTCTTGTTGAAATGACACCTGGATCTCTCCTGCGCTGCTGGTGGGAATGCACAAGCCACTTGGAAAGACAGTTTGTTAGTTGTTTAAAAGCTAATATGCACAAACTCAGGATGAGCAGATGGTATAATAGTTATGCAGTCATATAATAGTTATGTAGTCAACCATGGATCAAGCCCCGGACCCAGCAGCTTAAAACTCACACAGGGTGCATGTGCGTGCGTGCACAAAATCCTGAGAGGAGAATGGAGGAGAAGGGATTGTGGCGTGGCCATCTCCCTGGGGGTGATTTCTCACTGTCTCTCTGTCTCGGGCTCTCTGTTGAGCACAATAGCCCTACAGCAAAATCTCGTTTAAAAACATTTAAAAAGGTAATATATACAAACTTACTGCATGACCTAAGCCACTCACACTTAGATCTTTACCAGCAAAAGTAAAACCATGTCCACACAGAAACCTATGTAAAAATTTGCAAAGCAGCTTTGTTCACCATTGCTTCTAATTGGAAACAACTCCGATATCTTGCAGCTGGTGAGTGGATGCCACACTGTAGTTCATCCCTATGATGGAAGTCCACTCAGAAATAAAAAGGAATACATTATTACATAACAACATGAGTGAAACACAAGGAAATTAAGTTAAACGAAGGAGGTTGGCTGAGGAGGGCACACCCTCTACAATTCTATTCACAGGACCTCTTGAACATGGCAGAACTGAAGATCATGGTTGCCCGAAGCTGAAAAGAGACAGTGACGCACTACAGAGTGGTAGGGGGAGGGAGAGTGCAGGGGTGTGGGGAGGAGGGGAGTGGGACCACTCTGCTTCTTGGAGATGACAGTGAACACTCAACTCCACGCATTCATTAGAACTCAGAGAACTATACACTTCATTCTTTGCCAATTCAAATATATTTTAAGAAACTTAAACCCATGATAGATAAAGATTTTTTTAATATATGTGTGGGCTTGTTTATTTGTTAATTTCCAATGTTTTACTGAACACAGACTTGCTGGGCCTCCTAGAAATTTCTATCGAGAATGCAAATTTTACATATTTACATATTTGTCAAACACAACTTTCAAAACTATTCTGTGCTACAGATGTTTATAAATCTACCTATCTACCTATAGCTACTTAGATGCATAGGTGAGTTTGGGTTTCAAACAGAAGCCTGCAGCAGTTAACTACATACTTCAATTTAATACAGGAAAAATGGCTCTGGCCATCCTCCTCCCTCCTCTGGATAGCACATTTGAGCCACGTTGTGCGCACCATGCAAGCAAGCAGCTACGTATCCTCAGAAAGCAGCATCGCAGGGACTAAGGTGCAGACGAGTCCCATGTAACTCAGGGCAACACAACGTGACAAGACAAGCAGACACGTGACAGTGGGTCCTCTCATGGCCTTTTGCATTTCATCCTTTCTGCTCTGCTTGGTGCGAGTGAGGACTCCATCACCAGGCAGGGAGGTGGCACAGCAGCAGTGTAATCCTCTGCACCCACATGGGGGGTCATGGGCTCACACCCTGGGACCTCCCTGTAATGCCGGCTGTGCACACGCTCATGTTCCAGGCTGGCCGAGGAGGGGCTGGACTGTGGTGTGAAGACTGTTCAGCTGTCACTCTGCTTCCTTCTTTCTCCCCGTTCCCTCTCTCCCCCAACCATGAAATAAACTTGCAGAAGATGCTATCACTATTAAGTATATTTATTTCTGCATTATCATTTCTACATCATAATTTTAAGCAAAGGACAAAAAGGAACAAAAGTTTCAGGAACACGATTAGGAAAAAGTCAATAAAAGGACTCTTTACGGATCAACTGCAGAGTGGACTAAGAAAACCACTGGAAACAAGTCAATGCATATGAATATGTTTAAAATAGAACACACTGGGGAGTCAGAGGGTGATGTGGTGGTTAAGCGCGCTGGACTCCCACATGGCAGACAACAGTTCATGTCACCAACCAGCTTCCTTTGTCACTTTCCTTCTCTTTCTCTCTCTCTCTTTCATTCTGTCCCTTTCTGGTCAAATTAAAAAATTAATGAAGTTAAATAAAATAATTCTTTAAAAACATAGAAAACATTGGTTTTATAAAAATAAATATTTTTTGGTCCAGCCAGTGGTGTAGTTAAGGCAGCTGCATCTAACATGATTGACTACGTGGTTCAGGTCTGGACCTGGTGGCTTGAAAAACACACCAGGTGTAGCTGCATGAGTTCCCAAATCTCAAGAGGAGGAGGGACTAAAATTGTGATGTGGCCATTCCCCCCGAGCAGGCTTTCTCACTTTCTATTGCTCTCTCTGTCACTCTTTCTAGTGGGTGTACATGCCCTATAGCACATTTTTAAAACTAATAATAAAAAATACTAATTTTTAAAATATTTTCATCAAAAGTATGTCTGAAATGATGTGCATGATCACAAAGTCTCCTGGACAAGAGTGATTTTGAATGATCTGAGAATGGAGGAATAATTACAGTTTAACCTCTCACTTCAAAAACAGTGGCAAGATATTGAATGATGAAGTGGGGATTTTAATGTCTCTGTATGGACTGACACGCATGGCATTCGCTTTTGGAAAAGCAATGTAATACACTGTAAAGTTACATGCAATTCAATGTAATAGAAACAAGATTATGATGATAATAAAATAAACCTACATTTTTATAGTGTGAGTTTTGGAATTCTCCTGATAAAGTAATCAAATCCAATATAGTAGTATGTGCACATCTGGTTGAAATGATATCATGAATAACTAAAATATGTTACTATGAAGCGTTTTTAAAATGTATACTAACGTGTGTTTGTGTATACATACACATGAGGCATATATTAGGTTGTCGGGAAAGTCATGATCTGCTCTGTTTTTCCAGACAAAAATGCATCAGGAGTTTCCAGACAGCCCAATAGTAGATACAAACAAATAGACATATAAGATACATATTATATACATATATACATGCATACACGCAAATGTATTCACATCCTCATGCATACATTCACCACACATAATGTATCTAATTTTACGTATGCATAAGTTGGAGGTGCAATGAAAATAAGACTGGAAAACAACAGTAAGACCTAGATTATAACCCTTGCCTCCGCCAATTAGCTACAGGAGCTTGGAGAAGACATCCCATTCCCTAAATCTAGATGATCACTCCATATTCTAGAATCTTATCGAAGTCCTTGAAAAGCCCACGACAGGCACCTACACTCTTGTTGTCCCTTCCCTCCTGCCCCTCCCCTGCCTCACTGAGTGCCAGAGACTCTCTGGGAAAGATGTTTGGCTGCCGGTCTTTCACTCCTAGAACTTGAGACCAAATGACTGCACCAGGTCTTCAGGACCAGCCCAGCAGGACTGGGATAAAGTGCAGTCTTGAAACATTAAAGCACCTGGGTTTTATCAAGGTCTGAAATAGTAGCCATGTTGGCTACCACTAAGAAGCATGATGCAGTATTTAAAAATTCATTTTCACCAAAAGTAACTTAGAGGGGGAACCAGCAGTTAGCGTAATGGCTATGTCGCTGGACTCCCATGTAGTTGACCACAGTTTGTGTCCCAGACCCGGTGGCTTAAAACTCACGCTGGGCGCATGTGCGTGCGTGCCCAAGATCCTGAGAGGAGAATGAAGGAGAAGGGATTGCGGCGTAACCATTCCCTCTGCCTCTATGTCTCTCTCTGTCTGTCTGGTGAGCACACGCATCCTATAGCGAAAATCTCTCTCTCTCTCAAAAAAAAAAAAAGTAACCATAGAGGAAAAAGACTTTGTGGAAAGAAGTATTATTTGTAATTCCTAAGAATATTTGCAGTTCATCAACACCATGGTATGGGAACACTGTCAGTAATCAAGGCTCATTAATTAACTGCTGTCTTTAGCTTTGTGCTTACAATATATCACTGTACTTGTGCATCCTTTAGAAACGAGAGCAGCAAGAAATAGGGAGAAGGTGGGGAGGGAAGGAGGCAGAGACAGGCTTTCATTTACTTTGCCAGTGTTTCACTGTGTCCCGACCCTCCTGCCCCAGCCTCCCAACTAGCTAGAATTGCAGGCTAGTACCAACATGCCCAGGGCAGTCAGGTCAGCCCTGGGGAAGGAACCCAGGTCTCCATGAGGCTTCCAGGCTCCCAAACCACTTGTGTGTCCCATAGATTGATGGTTATTTATTTCTTAAAGAAATGTCTACGTGTAATTGCAATGGGGTCAAATTTTTCCATCTCTCGTCTATCCTGTTGGAAGCTCTCTCACCATCAAGCCTGGAGATGGTAGAACGGAAGGACAAGTGAAAACCAAGACTTTCATCAAACACGCGGAGGTCTGCACTGCATCGTCCATCAGAAGAAAGCTGTTAATACAGTGCAGTAGTCAGAAGCATCTGATTGTGTACTTGCCTTCCTTGTAATCCATCTAAATCTGCAAACCTGGAACACAGCTAAATCCCAAGTTACATGTGTCAGGGATCTACGCTGAGTAAATTATTTGTATGTAGATACAGTATTTACATACGACAGTTAGCACACCAAGAAGAAATCCACAGCCACATGTAATAATATTTTCCTACAGGAGAAAAGCGCTAAAAGCTGGTCAGAGTTGTAACTAGAAAGGAAGATGAAAATTAGGAAATGAATCAACTTTGGTAATGTGATTTCAGAATGCATTTAACGAAGTTGTGAATTGATAATGTCAGACGGTGGTAATGTGATTTCAGAACGCATTTAACGAAGTTGTGAATTGATAATGTCAACTCCGGGAAGCAGTTTAGCATTAAGAGAAGCTTCATTACCAAATGAACACACATCTTGATGGAAACAAGAGGAGTGGGATTTTTTTTTTTAACACTTCTTTCACATCTACCCGTGGTTAAATATTTTCAATTATCATCACATCAATACTGTCATGGCCAGGTCAGCTTTCAACGCAATGTAAAGGCATTTGGTCAAATCTGACACTAGGTAACGTGTGAGCCACAGGCTCAGCTCGAATGCACGAGTACCTCTGAGTTCGATCTAGAGATCAGTGGAGTATCCGACAGAGATGCATGTTAGTGAGTGCATGGGACTCACTGACGTTCCCTAGTGTGCCAGCTGGTGTCCACTACACGCCCTCCACCAGTTCCCGCTGCAGCCTTCGTGGTCCAGTCCTTCCTCCTTTCCTTTTTATCTGGGTGCATGCAGCTCCCCTCATGGGGCTGTTGTTGCTGGTCGCTGTGAAAACGAGATGCCATGGAGGAAGTGTCTCTGCTCTTGGTTTCAACAGACCCTTGTTTGCACACATTTTCAAGATGCCCTACGGTTTCCTAAGTGCTTCGAAATGTACTACTATTTTTTAAAAATGTGCAATACTGAGGTAGCTATTAAAACCCCTATTACATAGATAAGGATTTCAAGGCACCAAGTACATAACTTTTGAAGTCATTTTAGCCCCCATTAGTGCTGACCAAAGCTTGTCCAATTTGTGTTTAAGGATCACCTGAGAAACCTTGTTATAAGCAGAGCAGGCTCCAATTCAGACAGTTCTGAGGGCTGCTAAGACCACGTGTGTCTGATACTCTCCCAGGTGATCAACTCTGTGGTGCAAGAAGGTAGTCTGAGCAGCAAAAGTACAGAGGATGCTGAACCCAAGTCTTCTTCTCACTGCGAGCAACAACTTCCTTCACAGCTAGTATTTATCTCTTCTCTTCCTTTTCAAACCCGCTGCTGGGTGTCAGGATGAGAGTGTATCCCACACATGGAACTCAACTTCACATGGCTTTCTTGGCCTCTTCCCAAATCATTAAGAAGCCTATTCCTCCAGAAATCTCTAACCATGCTGAGCAAACCCTGTCTTCAAGCCTATCTCCACAAACTCTTACCTTTTCTAATAGGTCTACCAGAAGTCACTATCAGAATGAGCATCTTTTGTTTCCCACGATTAGTGCTGCCCACGCCGAGGCTGGACCCCGGCAAAGGATCACCTGAGAAACCTTGTTATAAGCAGAGCAGGCTCCAATTCAGACAGTTCTGAGGGCTGCTAAGACCACGTGTGTCTGATACTCTCCCAGGTGATCAACTCTGTGGTGCAAGAAGGTAGTCTGAGCAGCAAAAGTACAGAGGATGCTGAACCCAAGTCGTCTTCTCACTGCGAGCAACAACTTCCTTTACAGCTAGTATTTATCTCTTCTCTTCCTTTTCAAACCCGCTGCTGGGTGTCAGGATGAGAGTGTATCCCACACATGGAACTCAACATCACATGGCTTTCTTGGCCTCTTCCCAAATCATTAAGAAGCCTATTCCTCCAGAAATCTCTAACCATGCTGAGCAAACCCTGTCTTCAAGCCTATCTCCACAAACTCTTACCTTTTCTAATAGGTCTACCAGAAGTCACTATCAGAATGAGCATCTTTTGTTTCCCATAAGAGAGACCGTAGGGACTCCATGTCCTGTAACAGGCTGTCTAGGGCCCCCAGAGCATCTTGACTGGAGAAGGGAACACCATCTGCAGGGCCACAGGCAAGCTGAGTATGCATGGCAGTCCATGAAGACACCCACACCATCACTGCACACAAGCTCATGGAGAGCTGGAGTGAGGCAGCTTTCAGGGGAGGAATGGAGGAACGTCAAGAGGGACCGAAGGAGCAGAGTCCAGGGATGGCGCCTTCTCCCCTGCCAACAGTTACCTTCTGGACTGCTCCTGGTCTCAGTCTTCAGAGGCCAGTTGGAGATGATGGTCGTCCTGTGGGTAATCCTCTGCATCAGCACTGGGGGTTTCCTACTGAAGATGCAGTCAAGGTGCTGAAGTGTTTACACTCTCTTCTACTTGAGGGACTCTTCAGACTCCTCCTGTCTCCAGGGTCTCATTCAGTGTCTCACCTCAGAGCAGCAACACGGAGAACCTGGGCATGCAATGGCAGCTTCAGGCTGGATGCAGAGGCATCTTCCTCCAGCTTTCCTGACCACCCAGAGTAGGCAGCAAACAAAGGTCTAAACACAAAAACTGCTGAAGAGGTGCCTGCGTGCCAGCCACACTAAACAGCTGACCGGGACCAGGTGTTACACAGCAGCATGCATCTGGGTCCACATGAGAAAGGTCTGGAGTTCATGTCCCAGGGCCTTCTGTGCACTCTAGGTACACGTGTGTGTGTGTGCTCCTGTCTGACTGAGGCCAGGGAGATGAGGATGGACCACAGAGCTGGGGATGTGTAGGGGGTACCTGTCTCTGTCTCTGTTTCTCTCTCTCATGGAAAAAAACAAATAAATGAAAAAAGAAAGAAAAGAAACGGCTGGCCGACGAGCTTCTACAGAAGGCAGGGATGTTACAAACAGCTTATGCTCTCATGTTGGTGATTTACACAGTGCGCCATCACAGCCCGGCCCCATTCATCAATGCAGGCGGCAGGAGCAGGGTCAGCAAAACTCCGGCTCCCCACCTCCCCATACCTGGTAGCACTTTCCTGCCATGACTAACTCGACACTGGAAAGAGAACAGGTCTATGAGGCGTTGCTCTCCAAGGTTGGGGTGGTGCCAGAGTGGATGCTGGGCCATTGGAATCCAAGGTGGGCCAAAGAGACAGCCCCTCATGAAGTAAGCCCAGCAAAGAATCGTCTGAGGGACATCATCTGAGGAGTCATAGTCTCAACCTCTCACTATTCTCCTGGGCAACTAAGGAAGAAGAGGTGAGGCTAGTAGGTTAGTAAGGAGGGGTGGAGGGATCGGCATGATTAGAAGGGCTACAGCCATGGGGGACCAGGAGCCTGACGCTGCCAGCACCGGCAAGCCCAGATGAGGGGGCGAGTGCAATGGTAGAGCAACCATCAGTGCCACACTCCGTGAGGATGACCACACGGTGAGTGCTGGGTTCACACCCAGAGGCTTTGCTGAGTACACCAGCACACCTGCACCCATGATCCGGGCTGGCTGAAGCCGGGTTGGGCTAGGTATCAAGGCCTATTGTGGGTGCTGCCTCTCTTTCAGTGTCTTTCCTCTTTCATACATGGAAGAAAGAGAAATAAAAGAAGGAAAAGAAGAGAGAAGAGACAGAAGAGAAAGAAAGAGAAGGAAGGAAGGGAAAGAAGGAAGGGAGGAAGGGAAGGAAGAAGAAAGGGATATATGTATCTTCCCACGTGGATCTCACATATATTGTATATTTATTATACATAGATGCAAAGCCATCTCCAGGTAGTTGAGCTGGTCATCAGGTTGGTGAATATCCCAAGACAATCAATCTCCTTGCGTCTTGTGAGGAAATAGATTTTGCATAAGTTTGAAATTCTGACTTGGGTGGTTAGGGGATAAAGACAGACAAATCACATAGAGATGGCATTTTCTTCAAGTCACCCAACGTAGCATAAACAGACCAAACTCGTCACAGGTCACGTTCAAATCCTGAGAAGTCTAAGTCCTTTCAATGACCGCTCCCTCCCCGGGAATAAAGTAATGGAGAAGAAAAGCAATCAACAAATACTGATCAGTGAGTACATGGGTATGCATGTGAGCAAAAGCTTTCTAGGTTAAATTCATTATTTATGAGGCAAAATTAAGATCAATATTCTTCACATTCCACTAAGAGCACAACCCAGGAATTGAAAGTAAGTGGTAAGCAGTGTAGGGCCGAATTCATGGAAGAAAGAGAAATAAAAGAAGGAAAAGAAGAGAGAAGAGACAGAAGAGAAAGAAAGAGAAGGAAGGGAAAGAAGGAAGGGAGGAAGGGAAGGAAGAAGAAAGGGATATATGTATCTTCCCACGTGGATCTCACATATATTGTATATTTATTATACATAGATGCAAAGCCATCTCCAGGTAGTTGAGCTGGTCATCAGGTTGGTGAATATCCCAAGACAATCAATCTCCTTGCGTCTTGTGAGGAAATAGATTTTGCGTAAGTTTGAAATTCTGACTTGGGTGGTTAGGGGATAAAGACAGACAAATCACATAGAGATGGCATTTTCTTCAAGTCACCCAACGTAGCATAAACAGACCAAACTCGTCACAGGTCACGTTCAAATCCTGAGAAGTCTAAGTCCTTTCAATGACCGCTCCCTCCCCGGGAATAAAGTAATGGAGAAGAAAAGCAATCAACAAATACTGATCAGTGAGTACATGGGTATGCATGTGAGCAAAAGCTTTCTAGGTTAAATTCATTATTTATGAGGCAAAATTAAGATCAATATTCTTCACATTCCACTAAGAGCACAACCCAGGAATTGAAAGTAAGTGGTAAGCAGTGTAGGGCTGAATTCACTGCTTCTTTTGAAGGTTTCCGAGGGGTGCGCAGGGTCTCTGCTGAGTATCTTCAGCCAAGGCAGAATTCCAGAAGGTCCATAAATGTTAAATGTGTTTTCTTTAATTTGTTCTGGAATATGAACTCTGGTGACCTTAGCCTGTACAGCAATTTAGTAAGACGTCTCTGAGTTCTCCTGTGGTGTCTGTTGTACCACCTCCCAGTTTAGGTTAAGAGAGAATCAGATTAGAACACAATGTCCCTCCCCTTGGGCATTTCCTTTTTTGAACGGGTGAAGTTAGGAAGGTTTAAATAGAAGATATGCAAGAAGAATTGAGGTGTTCTTTTCATCCTAGAGCAATCTCACTCATCTGTCAAATACTTCTCTCCCACTGTCTCCCTCCCATCTCTCCAACTTCTTTTTAGATTTTTGCCATAGAGCATGTGCACTTGCCAGAGAGAGGGAGAGACAGAGACAGTGAGAGGGATGTGAGAAATCACCCCAGAGGGGAGCATGGGCCCTGCCACAATCACTTCTGCATTTTCTTCCTGAGATCTTGGGCACACACACACATGCACCTGGCATGATTTTCAAGTCACCAGGTCCGGAACTCGAACTGCCCTCAGTCATGTGGGAGTCTAGCGATGTAACCACCACATCATCTACTGGACCCTCTACAATTTCGTTTAACCAATATTTGTCATGGTTAAGTGAACTCTGTTCTTTTTTCTTTTTTTTAATTTCCAAATGGCACCTGTGTTCACCCAAGAGACAGAAAGTAGGAGAAAGCACCACCCAATTAGGTGATTATGTTGTAATCCCTTAATTCTTTCTCTTCTAATTCTCCATCCCATTAGGATTTGGGGTACACACGCATAGACACTGAGCATGTCTGTCAAGTCATGCAAGGCAGGATTCCATTGATGGTTGATGACATGGAGTCTGGCTCCCTTAACTACCAGGCTGTCAGGCTGTCTGCTCCCTTTCAAAATCACCCCTCCTTGGGAACCAGGAGTTAGCGTAATGGCTATGTCGCTGGATTCCCATGTAGTCGACCATGGTTCGTGTCCCAGACCTGGTGACTTAAAACTCACGCCGGGCGCGTGTGCGTGCGTGCCCAAGATCCCGAGAGGAGAATAGAGGAGAAGGGATTGCGGCGTGACCATCCCCCCTGGGGGGTGATTTCTTGCTTTCTGTCTCTATGTCTCTCTCTGTCTGTCTGGCGAGTGCACGCGCCCTACAGTGAAAATCTCTCAAAAAAAAAAAAATCACCCCTCCTTTTTTTTTTTAAAAGAGAGAGTTTTGTAATAGGGAGCATGTGCTTACTAGAGAGACAGACACAGAACATGAGAAGTCACCCCTGGGGGTGTGGCCCTTTGCCTCCATTCTCCTCTCAGGATCTTGGGCTTGCATGCACATGCACTTGGTGTGCGTTTTAAGCTGCTGGGCCTGGGACTTGAACCATGGTTGACTATGTGCAAATCCAGCCCCATAACTATTATGCCATCTGCTAGTCACATTTTACCTTCTTTTATAAGAGCAGTATAGTTAGTCTGGGCTGGCATTCATAAAATTGCATGATCTCGGTGGTTATTTCTATTACTTTTAAGGAATAAGAACTCGGGTCACATCCTGGCGGGGCTGACTGCTTCCCGGGACTTGGCCTTCTCTGTGCTGGTACTCAGGCTGCAGTGGTAGAGTGTCTCTTCTGACTGCAGATGCTGGCTGAATATACGTCAGTAGGGCAGGTATGTGAGTGCACCTGCACGACAGGCCACACGTCTAATCAAAATGCACTGCGACTTAAAAATTAATTTTCCCAGTCTACCAGCATGGTTTTTACTATAAAATACAGAGTCTCAACCAACAGTACCTTCAACTCTGAAGACACTAAACTCTGAGGATTTGTATTGCCTGAGACACACAAATGCTGGAGCTAAGTGCTTCCAAAGAAGGTGCAGCTACCCAACGACATCATTAGACACCCAGCACTTTCATCTGTCCACTTGGCCACCGCCAGACTTGGCTTTTCAGGGTCTAGATAGGGCTGCTATTGTTCCTAATGAGGATCACATCTTTATTGATTTCATGCAAAGGCAGAAAAAAACAGTTTTCCACATAGAGCTGTTTTTATGATGATAGAACCATTGGTTGGCATCCCCAAACTTAGTATGCTCAGAGGCCCTGTAGCTCCATTGTGTCATATGCATATTCCCTGCTGATGGATTTCAGGAAAAGGGAGTGTTGCATCCTCATAATTGAAGATAGTGGCTGGAAAGAGGAGCCCAGTGTGAAGGCAATCAACAGTGATCTACAGCCGGTTTTCACAATGAAAACATAAATTGTTGTATTGAATTAAGATCACTGAAAATCTCTTACTCTGTAATTAAAAGAATCTCTATTCCAATTCTCATTTTTTCTTATCTCTTAAAAAGACACAGCTTTTCAGCATGCTAACTTTTGACCATATGTATGTATGTAAATTTCCGATGCCCAGATGTAGAAATTGGCTTATAAACAAGTTTCTAAAGATAGTCAAAAATACGTGGCTTGAAAGTTGACAAGTGAACTCTTCACTGGGAGTTGGGACCAGAACACACTCCAAGCTCTCTCTCGTGGGAAATGTGGCATGGGAACAGCAGGATGACAGCAGAGGACCTCTTAGTCCTAACCACCACTGGTAGACTCCTATTTTTGTATGCCTTTAAAAGGAGAAGAAGTGGTACCGCCTGGATCTCCACCTCAAAGCTAGGGCATGCCGGCGGTTCTTTCTGGCAGTTGGAGTCCACGGTTTTACTTCTAGAAATCTATTTTGTGTCTGTTCACTTCTAGGAAGTCAGGCAAACTCACACTTACAAGGGTGAGATGAACTAATTTGTATGTAAAGACCTATTCTAAAGACCTAATATTTATTGAATATGATTCCTGCTTACGAAAAATTAGGAATAAAATTTAGAGCATGCCTATTTCTTTAAAATGCGCCAAAGTCAGCAGCAAAACAATATACAGGAGGCATTTTGCAGAGATGAGACAAACTGCTGTTAAATTTTCATCAAATAACCAAACTGACTGGGACCAGCAGTTAGCGTAATGACTATGTCGCTGCATTTCCATGTAGTCGACCGCAGTTCGTGTCCCGGACCTGGTGGCTTAAAACTCACACCGGGTGCGTGTGCGTGCATGCCCAAGATCCTGAGAGGAGAATGGAGGAGAAGTGATTAAGGCGTGGCCATCCCCTCTGGGGGATGATTTCTCGCTTTCTGTCTCTCTCTGTCTGGCAAGCACACGCGCCCTATAGCAAAAACATCTCAAAAAAAAAAAAAAAAACTGATTCCTTACATATTCAATAAGACAATCGGAAGATAAATCCATGCATGGATTTATTAATACTAATAGTAAGTTCCTATTTGCAAGACTCATCCTCCGCTGCTATTCCTTCCTGTTCCCATGGGGCTAAAGTCACCAACCTAGAATTTAAATTATCAGCAGAAGTTTCAGGGCCCTGGCTGTTTGCTGTGTCTAAGAACCAAGTTGGAATCCCACAGCCACACTACACACTTGGGGTTGAGACAGAAAGGAACACTGGGACTTGCTGACATTGGGAGAAAGTAACGTCAGAGGCAGAGAAACTGCTTGCAGCTTTTTTGCCAAATAAAAGGTACTCTTTTATGAAAATATAGCATTAGCCATTGTCTACTCTCACTGGATAGAAGTGAGCTGGCACTAAAAGAGGAAATGCGAGTTTTGAGCAATGTGGGGTGATTGTATGTTGATTAGTCATGACCTCTGCAATATTTCAAATGATTTATTTTCTAGTGCTAAATCTAAAAATAAACTCTTCAGAGAAAACCTTCTTTAACCACAAAACAGGAATGCAAACAAACTTCAGGATAATTATAACGATGACTTCTGCCCCCCATCAGAATAATTATAATGATGACTTTTGCCCCCATCTCCCACATAGCTCTTTTTAAAATATGATGTTTGAAAGGCTGCTCAAATAGTTCTTTTACACTATCAGATCTGTAAATACCTCCTTTGATTAAGTATTCTATTTCTGATAACCACATCTTCAGAAAAAACATTATTTATCGCTTCCTCGTTTTTGTAATCAAATAACATTATTCACTCCAGATATTCACATTATTGTGTTTTATATTAGCAGAATATTAACAAATAGAAACAGCCCTTGTTCTTCAAGATGATAACAATGGAAAATACCATTGCTCTGGATAAAAGTATCCCCTCTGATCTGAGGGTCCCAAAGCATTCAATACACATAATCCATGTAATTTCCCAGTACTTCAATGAAGAAGAGGAATGGCCCTTTTTTATCTTATTTTTAAAACATAACTATCTAAAATACTTTAAAAGAAAATAAATAAATATTTGCCAAGAAAAGCTGAGGGACACTGAAGTATTCCCATTACTCCATCCTCTATTTACACAACAAATGTATTAGGTGACGAGAGTCAGGCATTCTGCTAAGTTCTGGGGGATAAAAAGAGTATGAAATCCAATTCACATCACCCGTGATCTAAATATTATCCCTTATGGTTTTCTCGTCATTAGTGTGACCTGACAATCATAATGGCAAGATGTCTTACAATAAGAGAAGTGAAGCCTCTCCATATCTACATGGACACTCTCTCATGTCCTTACTACTCGACGTCATGCGGGTTTGCCTGACATAGAAGCTGGACTTGGTTTACATTAACTTCGTAGTGTTATATCGTAGTGTATGCCTTCCTGTTTGCTTTAAACAGCTTTACCAAAGCCATTTTACATACCGTAAACTCACAAGTCCTCCTAATTTTTGTTAACTTAATTATATTTATTTGTGATCGAGTTCATGCACACAGCTGAGAGAGCAAGAGAGAAGCACCTCCCACGTTTTTAAACATATCTTTCCACATTCTCCTTTCCAGCCTAAATACAGAGACAAGTTTGTTTACTATTATTTAAAATAAAATATAGGGCCAGAAGGTGGCATGGTGGTTAAGGCACTGGACTCCCACATGGTGAATCACAGTTTGAGTCCTGAACCTGGCAGCTTGCTTTCTTACTTTCCCTCCCTCCTTTCCTCCCTCCCTCCGTGTGCCTGTCTGTGTCTGTCTGTCTGTCTGTCTCTCTCTCTGCCTCCATCTCTCCCTGGTGAACGCATGTCCCTTATAGCACATTAAAAAAACAATAAAATGATAAATATAATTAAATAAATTATTATTTTGGGGGGGAGTTAATTCTTTTTTTTCTTTATTTTTATTTTTATTGTCATCATAATCTTCTTTATATTGCATTGGATTACATATAACTTTACAGTATATTACATTGCTTTTTCAAAAGGGAATGCCATGCATGTCAGTCAATACAGAGACATTAATCTCCCCGCTTCAACAATAAATTATTCAAAATATAATAAATAAAGTATCTCTACAGAAAAGGGCCAACCATGAGTGCAAAACTCTGTACCCTCACGCTTCTGCAACTAGTTCTCAGCTCCGGAAACGCTGCCCAGCACTCCTCCCTGCACGGCTGCTTGCTTAGCCCCGCTCAGACTTCAAGACCAACTGTCCTGCAGGGGATCCCTTGCTTCAGTTTTTGTCTCATTCCTGAAGCTGGTTAGTATTCACAATCATACAATACACTCCATTTATCAATTTGTAATTTTTAAAAAGAATTATTTTCTTTTATTTGTCATCATTCTTTTTTCTTTTTTCTTTTTTTTTTAATGTTCACCAGAAAGAGAGAAAGAGCAAGAGGGAAAGTAAGAAAGCAAGCCACCAAGTCTGGGACTCAAACTGCAGCCTGCCACCTGGGAAGTCCATCTCCTCAACCACCCTTCCACCTACTGGCCCTAAATGTGTACTTTATCGTGCATCCACATTAATATTCAGAATAAATAAAAGTAATTATGCTGGATTGGTATTACCATGTTGTGGGGTGTCATGTTGCTTTCTGGAGCTGATCCAACGTGTGCTTTTGTATGGAGGAAATTACATTATTCTAGTGTGATGTTGCATGATATGGACTGAAAAATATGTGCCAAATGGCACAAAACACACCACAGGACATGCATTTTAAGCTCTTCCCTTAGTGACCAATCTGCTTAACAACCTAGTCTAGTCAATAGGAGGAGAAATTCGTCATTAAGCAGAGTGCCTGTAAAATACCTCAGATTGAATTTTACTGTTTTGCACCTCTCCATGTCAGCATATATTCATTAGCATTACATAATTTTCATAGATTATTTAACTTGACTCTATTCAATGGGCATTTAGGTAATTTCCATTTTTTTTATTATGTAAAGAATTATCTGACAAGTATTCTTGTACATGCAATTTTCTTTCATTTTGAAAGGACTGTTCCTAGGACAGAAACCCCATTGGCTCCATGACGGAGCTGTTCAGTGGTTTACTTAAAAGATACATCACTTAAACACTTAGGACTGAGAAGAGGAAAAGAAAAGTAAAAACTAAAAGTGGATGAGAGAAAGGAGGAGGAAGAGGAGAAGGGAGGGATAGAGAGAAGAAGCAACAGAAATAAAATTCCCATACCAGGTATATATATGTGTTCCACTATTTTTTTTTTCCTTTCAAGTTACACAAAAGTTTAAAATGCAAATCAATTTTAAGATTTTCAGAGGGTTATTCTAATCTAATTCAAAACTATAATTTTTTTTTTTGAGAGATTTTCACTGTAGGGCGCATGCGCTCGCCAGACAGACAGAGAGAGACATAGAGACAGAAAGCGAGAAATCACCCCCCAGGGGGGATGGCCACGCCACAATCCCTTCTCCTCCATTCTCCTCTTGGGATCTTGGGCACGCACGCACACGCGCCCGGCGTGTTTTAAGGTCCGGGATGCGAACCACGGTCGTCTACGTGGGAGTCCAGCGACATAGCCATTACGCTAACTGCTGCTTCCCAAAACTATAATTTTAAAAAATGCCTCTTTTGAGCATTACTAAGCAACTGCTTTTCTCTTTCCTCAGAACATGACTTACACAAAATCACAATGGGGAGTAGGAATGGGGGGCTTGTGGCGCCGCGAGAATGTCTTCTGTGGCTGAAGAGCCCGAACGTAAAGAGAGGTGGAGAAGGGGAGCGTCTCCCTGAAGTACAGCTGCTCTTCCTTTCCAGGTTTATGCATGTCGTTGGGGACTTCCCAATTATGCAGCGACTACACTGTCCATGTCTTTAACTTGGTGAGCACCATGTGCAGTGTGCCTGAGAGAAGGGGCTTCCTGATTTATATCAAATGTTACTCAGAATGATCTATATGACAGCGTGATATAAAAAGCCAAACACAAGTCATTTCTTGCAGAAGATAATTTAAAATGCATCGTGTCAAGGGAGACATGAGATTACAGAGGATAAAGAGTAGAAATAGGTATTCAGATATTTAGTTACATTTGCATAATCATCTAAAGTAGGTTTCTCATATCCTCTTGTGTCTAACTAGTATACAATAAATAATAGAAGAGTGGTTTCCTTAAAAAATAGATTTTTTTAAAGAATAAACTATATGAATATCATCAAATAGATCTCATTGAGCTCTATCCTTATGCAGAGACGCTCTACCATTCTTGCTTTGTAGGAACTTAAGTAAACGCAGATGAGCTAATCCATCCAAAAGAATCGTCTGTACTGTGATGTCACTCTGGTAACCCAGGGCTACAGGAGGACAGGGTGTTTCCCACTTCTGAATCGATGTCCTGCATGGCAGGTTAAATGCCACCTCCTCAACACACATGGATGTCTTTATCCTAATCTCCAGAAACTATAGAAACTATACATGCTACTCTGCATGGCAAGAAGGACTCTGCAGATATGACCTTGTAATGAAAGGGGTATTTTTATATTATCCCAGTGGCCCATATGATCACATGGGAGACAGAGATCTAACTTCCAAAAGGATGATTAGAGAGATACAAATTTGCTGGCTTTAAAGATGGCGAGAGGGAGTCACTACTAACCAAGGAAACTGGTCCACTTGAGAAGCCAAAAACCCCAAAGAAATGGGTTCTCTCCTAGAGATCCCTACAGAACAAACTGTAGCCCTACAGAAGACTGAATTTAGACCAGAGAAACCCACATCAGACTTCTTACCTGCGAAATTCTCAAAGTGTTCTGGGTTGTTTTAAGGAACTAAGATTGTGTTAATTCGTTACAGCAGTCGTAAGACACTACGACGAGGCGTTAAGATGCATTTCACTTTTCCATCATTAAGTCTGAGAGTAGATGGGACCAGCAGTTAGCGTAATGGCTATGCCGCTGGATTCCCACGTAGTTGACCGCAGTTCGAGTCCCAGACCCGGTGGCTTAAACACACTGGGCGCGTGTGCGTGCGTGCCCAAGACCCTGAGAGGAGAATGGAAGAGAAGGGATTGCGGCGTGGCCATCCCCCCTGGGGGGGGTGATTTCTTGCTTTCTACCTCTCTGTCTCTGTCTGTCTGGCAAGTGCACGTGCCGTATAGCGAAAACCTCTCCAAAAAAAAAAAAAAGTTTGAGATTAGATCCATCCTACTCTTTAGTCTCAGTGCTAATGAATACTGGGCCCAGGTCAAACAGAAATATTTGCTTTTTATCTCTAAGAGATAAGACTGTAACCAAGTACAATAGGTTGGGGTGTGGTGGTGCCCGCCCTATGGCAAAAACTAAGTACAATAGGTTATGGATCAGCAAGACTGCTCACACCAGACCCTCATGGCCCTGTGCCGTCCTAATCAAAGTAGGTATCCAAGGCCAGGAGGTGGCACAGCGGCAACACAGCTGGACACAACTGGACGCACAGAGGCAAATCCTGGGTTCACACCGAGCACAGCGGGTGTGTGCGCCTGTGGACTGGCTGGTTGAGTCGAAGGACAGACCACAGCAGGAGAACCCCAAGTGAGTACATCGCCCTCCCTCCTGCCCCCTCTCATGGGAGAAATGAATTAAGTGAACTTTAAAAATATAAAGTTACTTCAAAGTTTTATGCCAAGAACTGCCTAACTCTAACCAGATCCTCACTTGGCAGACTTGTTCCCAAATCACTCCCCCCATCTTTCTGCATCCTAAACATCCCCCCTCATGTTCCTCCATTTGAGCAGCTAGTACAGCCCCTCAGACTGAGTTTTCCCTACGACAGCAAGTCTAATAAACCCAACTCTGCTTGATCTTGACCGGTGGTGTTTTTTATCTTGGGGGAGGGTCACACACAAATGGGCATTTCTTCCTTTATATAACTGAACACGCCTCCACTGAGCTGTGAAGGCCGAAGCACACAGACCACTGTGCCGTAGCCTCCTACCAAGCTGAGGAAGGAAAGTCACAATTATAAACAAAGTAAAAGGTAGAAATTATAAACAAAAGTATACATTGACTAAATACCACATTATACTACAAAGAACTGAAGAATTCAGTTTTTCAGTGGGGCAGAGAAAAGATGGTGGGAAAGAAGAACCCCCTGGGTGTCCCTGGGCAAAGTCGACAGGATAGCGCTTCCCTGCTCTGTGTCCTTGTGAGTCACAACACTAGGGCTGCCCAGACCCCTTCCCTCTTCAGAATCAAGCCCAGTTCTTTCACAAATGTCTTCATCAAGACATCCCGGCTGTGCCTAAGGCACCCGGCATTTTTGATGCCCTCCTAGAATGCATCCCCTCCTCGTTATCACTCAGGAAAACAAACTAAAAAACAGACTCAACCTTACACAAGCTCTTGGTTTTTTTGTTTTTTGTTTTTTTTTTCTTTTTAGTTGTTCTTGTTTTTGTTTTTATTGTCTTTTTCTCCTCTCAGAATCACAGAGTGTACACTGGTGCATTAGTTTAATCAGTTCAGATGACAATGAAGAAGAGTTATAATCCACCACATCCAAGTTCCATCTGTCAGTTGGTTTTCACTGGTGAACAAGAGCATTTAATCCACAAGGGAATAAAGCTATATTTGAAAATGGAATATAGGCATCAGTACACTTAGACTTTGGAGGATTAATGAAACACCAGAGTATTATCATTAAACAAGAAAAATAGTTTTGGATGTGTGTTTACTAAACAAAAAGAGCATTTTTTTCTTAAAAAAAGAACTTTTGTGGATTTTTCTTCTATTTGCTCTCTTTAATATTTTGCCTTTTCTTGGGATTTCTCTCTAGAATATTTTTTTTGCCTGTATCATAACCAAGAGAACGCTTCCTCACCAGAATCCTAGAAAAACATGAGCATCAATGTCATTTATGAGCTCAGAAGCAACACTGGTGGTGATAACGAGGACTACTGATCAATGACCGACTGTGTAAACAGCTTCTCACACCTCGTGTGCATTTATTCTCCTAACAGGTGAGTATGGCAGATGGGTCTTCCAGTAGGCAATGGTGGTCATGACTGTGGAGCTGAGACTGTCTCCGGCACTTCACACACGTGCTCTTTCACATCCCCTTCAACTGCTCACTGCTCCTGTATATATTGCCTCACAAGACTGATTTTTTTTTTTTTAATCAGTCAAAACATTAACTTCTACAACTCTACTAAGGAGGTGAACCGTGGTCACAAAATCCTTTCTCTACTACAGAGTTTCCAGCCTCAGTAATACATATTTAATCATACAAAGAAAGAAGGGCAAGTTATTTAGCATGTTGTAATAATCTCTGTAAGCAAAGAGGAGAGGGAAAAATGTGGAAGAAAGAGGTCCATCAGTAGGCATCCGGATTTTCATAATTCTGGTGGTGGTATTGCGGTGTTCTCCAAAGTGCAAGTCGTGATCTTGTCCTTAACTACTCAGTGCGGTCTGAGATCTGCAGCTGGGCATCACCTGGACTATCTCAGAAATCCAGAGCCCCAGGACCCTCCCTGTTGGGACGCTATGCTCAGGTGATTTACATGACACGCAGGTCAAAGAGCAGTGACCTAGTTTTTTTTCTCTGACTGCTTCCCAGGGCCATAAGTGACAGGAATTAAGAATAATGCAGTTTCTCAATCCCAGACATCCATTAAACACCAGGGTGGAACATGACCTACAAAACCAGAATCTCTAGGCATGTACACCAGCGGTTCTGATGTGCCGTCAGTATAGCACACCACAGGCAACACCGTAAAGAATCCATTCAGTTCACAAGTAGCTCCATACACCCTGAAATAATTCTCAGTTCACTGTCAACTCTGAAGTTCATAAGAAATATAAAAAGGACGACAATGCAGTATAGGAGGTGGTGGGTAATGGTCGGAGGAAGACGATCAGGGAAAAATTAAACATGTTTAATAGACGCAAAAGTGAAAAGTTATCTGCTAATGATCACGTTCATGGTAATGTCTTTGACTTAATTAATATGCACTGCATTCATGCTGGGATAAAGCCAAGCTGCGCACTGTAAAAATGTTCAGTGATTAAATGTAAACTAAAAGTTAAGAAATTTAAAAATAAACATTTCTTTTTAAGTGACCACAATTAACTCTAAATGGATTCAGTGAGAAGAACCCTTCCATTTGCTCCTAGCAATACTGAAGTCTCTAGGAAAAATGCTGGGCCTATTTTTACTCAACTAGGAAATTTTAGGCTTTCACCAAAGAGCTATATTGCTTCATCTCTAAAAGTTAACTCCCCATTATTTTCTCAAAAGATAGTTGTTTTAAATACTTTCTGGAACAAATCAGTCCCTTTCAGTTCAATAATCAGACAAACAAAGTATAACATTTATTTAGGAAAATAACACATTAGAATCTTGAGAGGATGGAGACGACTATCTATCCACATCAGGGAACATGGGGATTACACACGGAAAGGAAACTTGAGTTAATTGAATTGACTGAAAATATGCCTGCAGGTGCATATTAGTACTAACCCCAGTCAAAAATCTTTAGCTGTGCTCCACACCTTCCTGTGATCAACTTCACCTCACAACCCTTTTATTTGGGTTACTATTGCAAGAGGCTTGGATATTCTAATCTAAACCCCTGAAGCTGTTAAAATACGGAAACACATAGCCTTTACGTGGACCTACTCAAGATGCTCAGCCACTCAGGGAAGAAAAGCTAGTTGGTTTTCTTTGTGTTCCTTTTGTTTGGTTGGTTTTGTTTTTCTAAGAGGTTTTTGCATTAGGGCACATGCACTCCCCAAAAGAGACAGAGAGAGATATAGTGAGAGAGAAAGTGAGAAATCACCCCCCCACCCCCCAGACAGGATGGCCATGCCGCAGTTCCTTCTCCTCCATTCTCTCCCTGGGATCTTGGGCATGCACGCATGTGTGCCCAGCATGAGTTTCAAGCCACTGGGTCCAGAGCTCAAACTGAGGTCCACCATG